>NC_137969.1:156528809-156856309 GCF_963924665.1 Micromys minutus | reverse complement strand
GAAGTGTAAAAAATGGAAGCTAGACTGAAATGGGGTGAAAGACTGGCCCCAGTAACTGAGAGAATCGATGGAGGAAGAAGCTAGGAGAGAGAGGTGGGGCTGCTGTGGGAGGAGCTGGAGCACGGAGCAAGGGACATTGCTCTCCAGAGACAGCAAGACCAAGGTAGGATGGTGTCACCAGAGCAACCTCTAAGGAAGAGTCAGGGCCTGTCAACCCAGTCACTGCTGAGGCTTGTATCCTAAAGAGACAGGTGGTTCCGTTGGGCTATTGAATTGATAGCAAAAAACCCAAGATATTGAAATTTCTTCTAGAATCTCAAGGTGAGAGAAGTGAAAGTCGGGCCAACAGAGGAGGAAGCTGTCTCCCGGGTTAGGATTTCTGGTTCTGACAATTTGTCGGCCCATATTTAAGGAGAGCTTAGAGCCAAGACAAATGGTTAATGATAGGCAGGAACCAGAACTGCTGAGTTTCACATACACACCTCTTGCTATTTAAACCTGAATCCATGTTCAGGACTCAGAAAATTAAAAATTAAAATTAAAAAATAAAAGATTAGCTGGGATTGAGGAGGTGCTGGGCATCTTTATTGCTCTTCCCAACATGACCACTTTAAATAAGTAAATCCCCTTTTCTCCTACTCACTGTCATATGTCTCATTAAGGCTGCCAGGGTCCAGGCTCAGACCCCAACAACTCCAGTAGCACAAGCTGTCATCACAAACAAAGGCATCTTCCTTCTCTCTCACGTTCTCTGTAGTTCTGCTTCCCAGAGTCAGACACGGATAGCCCATGCTGAGGTATCACTTAGACTCTGCACAGCTCCAGGCAGTTTGATGGAGATGCCCTGCAGAGAGATTTCTGGGTGCCTGAGGGATGCAGATGGCTCTCTACCTTGAGCTAATGATAGAAGATGAGGGACCCTTCTGTCCAACCCCTTTTGGAGCAGACAAAAGAGCAACCAGGAAGGCCTTGTAGAAGGGATTCTTAACCACCCCAAGGCCCCAACCTTAACCAGCCAAGGGCCCCTTGAGCTGACCATACTCCAGGTTTTTTAAAAATGCTATTAACATCCATCTGAAACCTTAACCCATAAACTTTGGGATTCATCCAGAGAGTTATTATCTGTGTTAAATTTCACTCATTTAAAAGTCCTCGATCCTCCAAGGGAGGGAGAAAGTGACAATTGACAAATTATTACTTCCATTCTGAGAAGAACGTGTATCCAGGCTTGACGGCATTCTGAACACGGGGAACGTAGACACGTCAGCACAGACATTTATACAGGTAACTCAGAAAGCAGTCTTCCTTTGGCATGGGGAGACCAAGGAAGGTGGAAATAAACCCCAAATGCTGCCAGATTTTCTCTTTTGAAACAGAAACTACAGTTTGCTGATAAAAGAATTGCAGTTCCTGCCAAAAAGAAAAATTAAACCTTTTTTTTTTTAAAAAGATTCTCTCAAAGTTATTGAACAAGAGATTTGATTTGAAGATGGAAGTCAGAGGGAAAATATTTGGACTTAGCTTAAAAATATCCCCTCGCCATTTTTTCTAGTTAATGCTTAGTCAAAAAGAGCTTTTTTACAGTTTCTGGAAAAAATGCTCATAAAAATATGCTCCTGACTCAATGATGAGCTCGTGGATGTCCTCAGAGTTTTAAGACCTTGTGGTTTTTTTTTTTTTTTTTTTTTTTTTTTAAAGTACTCAATGTTATTTCACTTAAATTTTCTCATTGCTATTTAAGTCTTAATTTCTGGTGGCTATTTTTAAACACCCTTTATATCAATTTTGTTTTTTGACCTAGTTTCATGTGTGTACATGCAGTGTGTGTACACAGCTGTGTGGGTGTATGCACATGTGTGCATATTCATGCAAAGGTCGGTGGTCAACAATGGATATTTTCTCTTTAAAAATACATTTAAATCTTTTCTTTGTTTTAAATTGTGTGTGAATGAGTGTGTGTGTGTGTGTGTGTGTACACATACAAGCTATCTTCAGGGGACAGTGGTATCAGATCCCCCTGGAGATGGGGTTATATGCTGTTATGAACTGCCCGACTTTAGTACTGGAGACAGAACTCCGTCTCCCTGCAGGAGCGAGTACATGCTCTGAACCAGAGAGCCATTTCCTCAGCCCTCATCAACTTATTTTTTGACGAATTATTTATTGTTTATTTAATGCTGATGTGCCTCACATATGTTCTTCCCTATGGACAGTATGTACCTTGTATGTGTAGGATCCTGGGGGGACCAGAAGAGAGCATTGGATCCCCTGGAACTGAAGTTCTAGACAGTTGTGATCCACCATGCGAGTGCTGGGAACCCAACCTGAGTCCTCTGCAAGATCCCTCTCTGAACCTGGAGCTTACTACCTGAGTAGACAGAGTCACCACTGGGCTCTAAGCATCTGCCTGGCTCCTCGCCCCACACCAGCTGGTGTGACAGATGTGATCCTGACAAGGAGCCGTTCACACGCTGGTGCCGGGGAATGCAAACTCAGGACCTTGTACTTTTGTACTAAGCATGATACTGACGCCCTCACTCCTACTTTTGAATATTATCTTATTTTTGCTCAAATTAGCTGTTGTTAACTCTTATTAAAAGGATTTGGCAGCACGACAGTTCATTAGGTAAAAGTATGTGTAAGCCTGACTATGTGAGACCACTCTTGAGACCCACATGATGAAATTTCAATCCCTGGGACCCACATGGTAAAAGGAAAGAACCCCCAAAGGTTGCCCTCTAAGCTCCATTGATGATCTATGGCATGCATGTGCACACACACACACACACACACACACACACACAAAACCAATAAATGCTAAATATAAAACAAAAGTATTATTAATGTATGAGCATTTTTTCATAGTGTAGAGGTTGAGCCTAGGGTCTGATGAAAGTACTCTACCTCTGAGGGCACATCCCAACCCTCTTTGTTTAATGTTAAAATCTTTTATTTTGAGACAGGGCCTCGATAAGTGGCTCAGGTTGGCCTTGAACTCACTGTATGTAGCCCAGGCACCTTTAACTTATGGATCTTCCCGTTTCAGCCTCCAGACAGCTGTGATCATGTACCCACACTCTCAGGGCCAGAGAACATTTTTTTAAACATTTGAAACTTGTAAGAGCACCTGTTGAGGGCAGGAGTGGCTGGAGTAACTTTCAGGAGGGGTAGAGAGCAGGACCCCTCCATTTCAAATAGAGGACTCAGTTTACCTGGAAAGATTCTCTGAAGGAAATTCTCGGCTTGTAAGGTTCTACTTGGTCATACACATTTGGGTGGACAGATCTCAGGTCTTGAAGGAAGAGTGTACCTGAACCTCTAGTCTCAGTGTCTTTTTTTTTCCTCGTATGTATCATAGTCATAAGCTGAAAGGCTCAATAACAAGATACCAGTCCTCTCAGATCCATCTGTGACATTCATTACTGCAATTCTTGTTAAAGTCTTGCAGCTACTGTTTTCGTGCAAACTGACAAGCTGAGTCTCTCCAAGGAGATGCAGAGAGTTTAGAACAGCAAAGGCAATCCTATGAGGCTTGAAGACCTGGACCAGAGCCCTGGAAACCGACAGTGTGAGATTAATTTAGGGACAAAGAACCAGGCCAGAATAGAGAGTCCAATACCAGATGTGCCCCCGTCTACGGTGGGAAGACATTACTATGCATTCAGAAGAAAGGGGGTGTCCCTGATGCTCGGCTGGTGGGCAGTGACATTGGGGAATGATGGGTCCCTACCTCACATAAAGCACAAATGCAATTCCAGGCTGAGCTGTAATCTAATATAGGACTAGCAGTCTAACTTCAGAAACATTGTTTCTTTTTTTAAAACCCAGAATATCTTCCTAACCTTGAGGCAAAGACTGTTTAACAGTATACAAAAGCACTAACCATAGGGGGACCTCCATAAATTTGAGTATACCAAAATTGAAAAATTACATTGTTCAAAAGACATCATTACGAGAATAAAAAGGCAAGCTACAACAATCAATATGCACTTCAAGAGATGAATGGATAAACACAGCTAGAAGATGGAACGCAACTCGGAGAAAGGAGAAGCCATTGACGAACGCCACAATGCCAGAGATCCGTCAATGGATTTTGCTGAGCGAGGGAAATCAGACTAAAAGGGCTACGTATTGAGCCTGGCACAGCGCCTGTAACTCGAGCTCTCAGGAGGCAGAGGCTGAAAGATTAAGAGTTTAACTGGGCCAGTCTGAGCTACTGAGATCCAGTCTCCAAAGAAAACCATTAAGGAAAGGAAGAGAAGAAAGGGGTGAAGAAGAAAGAAGGAAGAGAGAGCAGCTACACATCGTAGGAGTCTGTTCCGGAAAACGCAGATTTATAGGCATGGATGAGTGTGCCGTACCATTGGTTAGGGAAGGAAAAGCTAATGTTAAGGGGCAGAGGGCTCACAAGAAATGGTTTACGGTGAAGGAATCAATAGTGCCACTGAATGGGCATATCCAGCCCTTTTTCATTTTAAAAATGTATATTGTTTTTTATTGTGTCTGTCTGTCTGTCTGTCCGTGGGCACATGTACATGGTGTAGGCTGGAGGTGCCGGATCAGTGACAAGTGTCCGTTAGTTGCCTAAGATAGGCTGTAGGTCCACAGGACTAAGGTCCTCTGCAAGAACAGTGCCTGTTCCCAAGCACTGAGACTTCTCTCCAGCCCAGTCTATGCATTTTTTTTTGGAGCCTCGGTGCCATACACCACAGGAGTGAGCTCTTGCTGGGTGCAAATTAAAAGCAGTTAGCAACAAGATGGCAGTGAGCTCCTGAGGGACACCAGGCCCGCATCAGATGAAAACATTGCAGACATGTAGTCACAACTCGACAAAGACCGACAGAAACACTAGTCGAGTTGGGATCTGGAGAGGCAGAAAGAATAAAAATCCACACTGTACTCTGAAATCCAGGGGGGTTGTTTGTCACAGGGGTGTGGGGAGTCGGGGATTCTGAGACCACACCCGAGTCCAAAACATAAATCACAGGTGAATGAGTTGCTGTGCAGAGTGTGAAAGCCAGGTATTGGCATGAACTCCGTGGCAGCTACCATAAGTAGAGAGCTACAAAAGCTAACTAACTGGTGGGTGACATCAGGATGCGTGTGTGCTCGTGTGTTTGCAGGTACACACCGTCCAAGCATGCATGTGCGTGTTCCTGTGAAGGTCAGATGGCAGCTTCAGATGTTGCTTCTATGTACTATCAACTTTGACTGTTTGAGACAGGGTCCTTCATTAGCCTATCAGCTTCATCGGTTTGAGAGAGCGCCCCTCACTGACCTATCAACCTTGTCTGCTTGAGACAGTCTCTTACTAGCCTGTGTGATTTTAGGCTAAAACTCCAGGGCTCTGCCTGTCTGCCTCTCCAGCCCTGGGATTACAAGTTAATATACTCTGCTTCACATATCTCTGGGTCCATATGCTAATCTCTGTGTTATTCTGATTTCAGTATATGGAGTTTATGTGCTGCCTGGGTGAGCTCGCTCGCCTGGCTTTTTTTTTTTAATGTGGGCTCTGGGCATCAGGGAAGGTTGAGTGAAAAGAGAACAGAGCCGGCCTTCTACATCCCATGAGCAATTGGTGCAGTAACAAACCACAGCTGGAAACCAAAACTCAAGAATGCACAAACAGCTTCAGCGTCAGGTACTCACTATATTTAGATTTTAAAAAGGCACATACAGTAAAAGAACAACTGTAGTCACACTACCTATGTTCCAGAAGGTAGAGGAAGCTGGGCTCAGAGGTACATACTATAAACCCATCTACTTAGGGTGCCAAAGGAGTTTCACACCAGCCTGGCAACAAAGTGAGTCCCTGTCTCAAAGCAAACAAGCAAACATTAGAAAAGAAATGATTTCTAGACTGAAAGCACACATATCAAAACAAAACAAAACAACCAACCTTTTTCCAGAGATAAAAGGAAGACCTAGACTGGAACAAAATACGATGACACCAGATTTCAGATCAGATCAGATGACAAGAAAACCATTGTTAATTCTCTGGAGGAAAAAAAAGTTCTTATCCTGCTATATTCTATACCTAGCAAAGATGTCCCCCAGACACAAAAGCATGAGAGTTGTTTTTTCATTTGTTTGTTTGTTTTCCCCCAACAAACAAAGATGAGAGAACTTGGCAGCAACAAACCAGAGCTGGAAAAAGCATTCAAGGAAGTAACACAGAATAAGCACAAGGAAAATACCAGAAAGTTGGATCTACACAAAGGAGTAGAGGAGACCAGAAATGATGTGCACATGAATGAGCAGAAAAATCCTTTGAAAAGAAACAATCCACAATTACAGATGGAAGTGTCAGCATCTCTCTGCCAATAGTAGAAGAGGTAAACTGTCTTCAAAGTCATGAAGAATATAAGACTATCAACTGACAGGATGTAATTGCTATTTTCTAGAAAGTTCTACCACAGCAAATAAACATTTTTTTCAAGTACATTTGCAACATTGAGCAAAATAGACCAGATTCTGAGTTAAAAAGCAAGTCACCGAATTTAAGAGGACATAAATCACACAAACTATGTCCTTTTATCATAACTAAATAACTAGAAATCAACAGTGGATTAAACAACTTGGAAACCCACAAACAATGAGAACATATTTTGAGCTAAGTGAAAAATAAATGCATATTGAAAGCTGCAGGTTTTTAGTGAAAATGGTGTGTGTGTGGAAGTTAGCACTTATAGGAAAAAGGAACAAGATAACTAAAATGAGGATTTACAAGATCCTTCACCTATTTAGGAGAGAGGGATACTGGAGGGAGAGGTGCAAGTCTACCATCCAGTGAATGCTGGAACCCGTCCCCATGTGGTTTCTGAGCTATCTGCTTTCTGGGAGGTAGCTGTCCCAGAGACAGGAATAGTGACAAGGGGGTCACAGGCCAATGGAGCTCAGTGCTCTCTGTAAGCTTCTGTGCGGAAAGTTCCTCTTCTGATCACCTCTGCCCAGGAGGAAAATCTTCTCCCTGATCTGAACCCGGAACAGCCCTTCGGCACCAGAGCAGTTCCACCAGAAGGTGGCAGTGTTAGGTCAGAACCACAAGGTCAGTTCCCAAACCCACCACAAGTGAGCACCTGCTGTATGCAGACAGTGGCATAGACATTAGCACGCTGTGTGACAGGAAGAAAGCAGGGCCCACAGGAAGAACTGGTCCCTAGCTGTCTGCCGCAGCCCTAAAGAGTGTTGTGGGTGTTTTTTGTACAGCGTTTCTAAGACCTTTGGATATTTAAGTAAACTCAAGAAAATCTCTCAAAAGTCATGTTCTTAAACATAGGACATGGGGGGCCCAAGGCATTATCCAGCATCCCATGCTGGGATTGTCAGTGGTCAGGGGCTCAGGAAACAGGCCAATGCTAGTGAAAATACCACTCTATCTGTGGACATAAACTTGCAAAGCTCATAATCTGAACTCATGTCCTGTGCGAGTGAGTCCCCGAACAAGATCCTGGGGGGTCTCATCATGTCAGGGAAGCTATAGCTGCCTTTTCCACGAGGCCCCTGAACTTCAGATGTCTCTCCAGAAACACAAAGCTTGGGAGAGAGGACTAAGCCAGGCACCTCAGCCTCCTTTTTCCTCAGGGAAAATGGAAAGTTAAGATAGGCCTGAAGCCTTGCACAAGCTCCGTGATACCCCTAAGGTGCTCAAACAACTGAGGTAACTACTGGGCGTTCAGTAGGAGAGTTGCACACAGTGTGGCCTCACAGGATGTAGGAAAGAGCTGTGCATCTAGCTGAGAAGCAAGATTCCATCAGGGTACTCAGGAACAACAGCATGCTCTTTGAGACGTGAGAACCATTTATTTCCGGTGGCTGGGGAGCTGGTTCTAGGATTAAGAGCACACCCTGCTCTTGCAGAGTTTGATTCCCAGAACCCACAACTGCCTGTAACTCTACTGACGTGGGGATCCAACACCTCCGACCGCTGAGGACAGTTGTACTCATGGGCACAGACAGACACACAGACACAACAGTTAAAAGATAAATAAATAAATAAAGAGCTACTTCCTTGCAGACCACAGAATTACTACCCATGGTAGGCCACAGTCGGCTGTGAGTAGCTGAACCCTGACAGGACAATGGCCGACGAGCCAGGACTACTGCACACAGCAAGCACAATGGTTGAAGCCAGCACAGTGTAGCATGTGCCAAGAGGGAGGACAGACAAACTGGCTGGAAGGGAGGACTAGGAAGAAACAGATCAGAGAAGGACTGAGGCCAGTCGAGGGAGGAGGAGAAACAGTCAGGTCCCTGGAGACACCGTAGAGAGGAGAAGAGACCACAGAGTGAGGCCCAGGGCTCTCGCCTGCTTCAGGCTTCTCCCAGTTCCCAGCTTCCACGGGACAAACAAAGCTACAGAGCAGAGAACAGTAACAGGGCTGAACTCGGACCCTGAAGCTCCTCAGAGGCCCTGACTGCTCTGTGTGACTCTGTGTGCCCATTTCAGGGGATGTGAGTGGAAAGGAGGAGGGTGGAGGGCAGGGGTGAGAACTCCCAGGTTGAAGTTTAGGCAGGTGGACACCCTTCTATGGTCAGGCCTTGGGGCACCATTCCCACTAGTCTCTGCCTCAAAAGTTCACCCTTCTCAAAGGTCCTGGGGAAGCTACCTTCTGGTGACAGATGGACCGGCAGGGACAAGCTGGGGATGTGTCCTGCCGGCAGCTGGAGGCAGATCACTGATAGAACAAATAGTCAAGCTAGGCAGTAAAAACATTAAATATTATTAAACAATGGGGCTCACAAGGCCTGTGCCTGGCTCGGCTCCAGCAGACCAGTCTCTGCCAGATTCTAGGCCCATAGCTATCTAATGCTTCCCTGAGGAGCCTTCCAGATCTTCCTGCCCTAGACCTTCCCTAAAGAAGAGCTCAGGGGGTCTGACTCTTCAGATGCTGTTCAGGACTTGGGCCTTATGCTGTGGAAGGCTTGGGACAGTGAACCAAGCAGAGGTCCTGGAAGTAACTGTCTCTAAAAGACTCACGTGTGTGTGTGTGTGTGTGTGTGTGTGTGTGTGTGTGTGTGTGTGTGTAAGAAAGGATCTCATGTGGTTGGAGAGATGCCTCAGTGGTTAAGAGCACTGGCTGCTCTTTCAGAGAACCAGGGTTCAATTCCCAGCATCTATATGGCATCTCACAACCATCTGTAACTCCACTTCCAGGGGATCCAGTACCTTCACTCAGACATACATGCAGGCAAATACCAAAGCACATAAAATTAAAAATAAATAATGTTTAAAAAGACAGGATTGCACGTAGCACAGGTTGGCCTTGAACTCACTGTGTAGCCAAGGATGACGTAAAATTTATGATTCTCTTGCCTCCATCTCCCAAGTGTTGGTACACTACCATGACCAGCATATTGTAACTTTTATTATGTTTATTTTATACACACACACACACACACACACACACACATGCATACACACGCACCATTGCATACATGTGAAGGACAAAAAACAATTCCTCTCTTTCTATTATGTGAGTCTCAGAAATCAGACTCAAGTCATCAGACTTGGAAGCAAGCAGCCTACTACCCACTGGGACATCCCACCAGCCCATAACTTTTAATTTAATTTGATTTCTGAGATTTTGGCACATTGCAGCTTTTGACCAGCTTATAAAGTTTCACCATTTTATTTGTACTATCTGAACAGGCAAAAGAATTAAAAAAAGAAGAAGAAGAAGAAGAAGAAATCAGCTAGCCAGTGTCCCCTTGTCTGGTTATTAGCATCTCTTATAAACTGGAGCAACAAGCCTTCCACATATTATAGCTGGGTGTATGTTTGCACACTACTTTTTGTGAGACCCAGTCTCCCTGTGTAGTCCAGGCTAATCTGGAACTTGCAACCTTCCTGCCTCGGCCTCCTGAATCCTGGCATTATAGATATGTATCACCATACCTGGCTTTCATTAGCATTTTTAAGAACCAACCCCACAGTGTCACACAACATAATAAACAATATTCAAGACTGTATCATGACAGCAAAACCAAGCAATGTGACTTTGGGTAGACCACAGAGCCTCTCCATTTCTCCATCTAGACAAGGGACAGGCTGAGAACTTTGTCATGGGTTTCTATGCTGTTTGGACGAGACCATATTTGCCTCTGGTACCGGCAGGCCGCTGATAAATGTTCTGTAGTATTATCAGCCCAGCCCACTTGGCCAGCCTCCCATGAGTATCGTGCTCACGCTGCCACAGTCAGAACCATGAGGCGTGAGCTCCAGCTGAGCCTATTACTGGAGCCAGCATGCCAGGATGCAGCTTCTGGGTTTGAAGCGTTGTTTGGTTCTGCAGTCGGAGTGGAGGTATGCATTTGTTGCAGGAAGGTCTGAGCCTAACAGGAATTCCAGTTCCTTAACCACAGTGGTCCTTCGGAGTCAGCCTCATCAGGTGGTCTCCATGTGGCCAACGATCAGACAACACAGAAGGCCCCAGTGACCATGGCGACACCGGGAAATGGCAGGCAAGATACTAGATATTCTTGGGTTGTCTCCCCTGATGGTTCCTGCCCCTAACAGGGCAGAGCCTTTTACCCAGCAAGGAGGGACAGAGTTACAGGCAGGGGGAAGTCACCCTGCACAGAACAGACACCCCCCCTAAAAACCCAGCTTCAGTTCAGACACCCACCACGCCCCTTTTCTCCCCTCTATGGGGCTACACAGTAGGGCCTTACAAAGGCATTGTATCTATCATATGTGTACTCTGCTCCCTGTGGCTTCTTACACCTCTGACAAACTGTCTCTCCTTTAAACATACCCTATAACTGCCATTCCTCCTCCTCCTTTCTTCCAGTGTTTGCCACTTCTAGTAAATAAATACATTTCTATTGGCTGCCTTCTGACAAAGATGCTTCTTCCTGGAACCCCCAGTCAAGTGCTGGGTTTGTGGGAACGGCTGTCAAGTTCAACACTATAGCTTTGCCATTTCATCTCATTATGGGGACAGTGGGGAGACAATTACCACTGACATTCTGAAGCCACTGGTCGAGGGAGGATGAGCTCTGTGGGTGAGACAGCCTTCTGCTCCGAGATTTGACTTGCCTAAGAGGAGGGTGTGAGGCCCAAAGATTCTGTAAGAAGCAGAGCTGAGGAGGCCAGATGGAGGAGAGGGGAAAGGAGGGGCAGATGAATTCAAGCCTGCTCTGCAGCCACCCAACCAGCTTTCCGGGGTAGTGGTTACTACAGGGCTTGGCCAAGGTACTGTTTGTGAATCTCCGCTAAGAGGCCAAGCGCTTGTTTGGAATAATGTGAAGTGGAGGTAGAAAGAACAGAAGGAGAAGCAAGAGCCCCTGATGCCTCGTGTCCCCTCCTCCAGGAAGACACATGAAAGGCGAGGGGGTGGGCCAGCCATGTACCCCACAAAGAGAGAAACCAGTGGGGGAGTAGTTCACTGAACACGTCTCTTCCGCTCCTGGTCTCCTGGTCAGAGCAGGTTGCCACTTTGGGTGCAGAGTTGGCTTCTCGGTGTTAGCATGGGAAGGTGAATGGGGACCGTTCCTATGGCCTGCCTTGAGAGCTTAATGACAGTTTCTATGGGTTTCTGAAGCAAATACAAACAAAGCCCAGGGTGGCCCATATAAAAGTCATTTATGATGCGCTCTGCGCCTGCAGTTCACGTGCAGTTTGTTCAAAGCAGGAGACTAAATACTAGGAGGAAGCCAGCTGTCTGAGGCCAGCCTGGATATGGGGCCCTTAGCAAGTTTCCTTTTGTTGCCTGGGGTAGAGCTAGGCTAGGCACCCTCTCGGAGCATCTGGATGGAAGCAACTTTGCTTTGCAGTTCTTGGGAGGCACCTGACCCAGGACACCTAGGGAGCCCTGTCACTGCCGACTCTGGGAGATGTAGGTGTCTGTATCACAATATCTATTCTGTCCTCGCTGTGACTCAGCCGAGATAAATGAAAGTGTGTTAGCCAAGGCGACACAAACCTATAATCCCCACCCCTGGGAAGACGAATGCAGGAGTATTTCCACAGGTTGGAGAGCGAACCTGGCCTCAAACTAAATAGCCCCTCCAGATGCCTGTATTTATACTTGTGTGTGTGTTGTGTAAACAAAGTCTCATGAAACCTTGCAGGTCTTGAGCCTAGGTATGTAGCCTCAGATGTTCTTGAGAGCCTCATGATCTTGCCTGTACTTCCCAAGTGCTAGGATTATAGATGTCTGCCACCACACCAGTCTCCTCTCCACCTCACATGCATGGCTCTCTAAACACCGTAAGGCATGAACCTAAGAAAGAACTTTTCAGTACGACATTCGGAGCCCCCGACGTTTTATCCTTTTCCTCCTTATTCCAAGGACACTACCCCACTCCCCACTCCCACCAAGCTGTTCTTGGTCGATAGGGTCTTAATTTTCTACTGATGTGATAAGATACCATGACCAAAAGCAACTTGGGGGTAGGGAGGGTTTATTTTTGTTACACAGCATCGGTCACCCAGGGAAATCCGAAACCTGGAGACAGGAGCTGATGCAGAAGCCATGGAGGGGTGCTGCTTACTGACTTGCTCCTCGTGGCTTGCTCTGTCTGCTTTTTAATACACTCCAGGGCCACCTACCCAGGGGTATGGTCCTGCCACATCAATCACTAATTAACGAGTCAAGCCATCAGAGACATTTTCCTCAAGTGAGAGTCCCCCTTCTCAGATAACTCTAGCTTGTGTAGAGTTAACAGAAAACTAGTCTGAACACTAAGGACCCAGCCAGACACGAGGCATTACTATCTGGGTATATAATGACATGTGCTGTTGGCCCAGACCTCTAGGCACCTTGCAGTCTCCACTCTCCCACTGGCCCAAGAAAGACAACAAGGAAAAAAAGACATTCTACCTCTTAACAGGCTTGCATCCCAGGCCCTGCCCAACCAAATCTGTGACCCCACTTTGCTTTACCGCAACCCTGGCAGTAGCTATGGGCAATTATTTTGAACATGAAATCTCTGACCCATGCATGCTCTGAAAGGTGCCAAGCTGAGCCTCAAAACAAGTCCTGGAGCCATCTCATGGAGAACCAGGCAAGAAGTGCTAAGTGTCTACTGAGTGCCAGCGTCTGGTGCAGTGGGCAGCTGAGCTAATCTGTCACATACAGACTCATGGCTCCCCAGTCTTTTCCTCTAGGTCAGGACTAGCTAGACAGTGGCATAACAGGCTTAGGCGGGGGCAACTACACTGTAAGAGACGAAGTTGCGGATTCCAACCCAACACTGGGGTCCTGTTAGCACGGCACATCAGAGGATGTTCTCACAAAAGCACGGAGAAAATGGGTCCAAGACAACCAATACAGAGCTACGGACAGACAGCCCACATGCAGTGACCTTTTGCAGCGATGGCCACTTGGAAGAGAAGTCTCCAGTTGCATACTGTAGGGTTCTATCTTTTCACACTGGTTTGAGTAGAGACTATTTAAACAGCCCAGTTTTTAATTTCTTGCTATCCCCTGCAAGGCACAAATGTTTTCCCATGTCATTACACAGTGGATACAATTTTCATTTTAATGACTACTTTGTTCTAATCTCTGGAGTGGACTTCCCTGCCTATTCACTGCCTCCAAGGAGAAACTGGATGTCTAGACTCAGAAAATTATTCCTCCAAAAATGAAGAAAAGAATACATAAGGATGTTTACTGTGATGTTATTTATAGTAGCAGAAAAATAACTAACCCCTGGAAAGAGTGTTACTGTTTGGCCATGAAGGGAGGGTTTGTTTGGTCAATTAGAACCCAATGCAATTATGCAGCCATCAGACCACGATCACGTCAGCTGTTCAGCAACATGAAAAAAGCATTTATGCCTAATGGTGAGGAAAAAAAAAAACACAAAATAAAATTGCATCTAGGTACATCTACCATGTTGTAAAATAAAGCTAGGCCAGGGGAAGAGACAGCAAGAGAATATAAAAAAAATGAAAACTTAGGTTGTGGTAGTGGGGACCAAGGAATGGCTGTTTTGTTTTGTTTTTTTTTTTTTTTAAACTGTGTTTTATTGAAGTTCTTAATAATAAATAAAAAGCAAACCAGAAAACAATAACAAGTGGGCTGGGAAGGAAGTGAGCTGAGTAAGAAGCCCACTTCCTTCCCAGTGGTTGTTTATGGCTTTGTTTGCTCAAAAGCCGGCTCAGACAGGGCTAGACTCCAGACCCAGGACGAGGCTGGTGGCCCCTTCTGGCGGAACGAAGATACTTTGAAGAGAGACACTTGGCCTCCTCCCTTTGGCTATCTGACTATTCAAAGAGTAGAAGACAAGAAATCAGGATTGCCCCCAGAGGCCTCGTGCTGGGGTGGGGATGGGTTGTCTGAGGCCTGGTGCCAGACAGAAGGTAGCTTGTCTTTTAGAAGATTTTACAGTTTTGACAACTTACCCGACCATCTTACTGAAGAGATGGAGCTGAACCAAGCCTGGTCCATCCTTTGACCAGCCTCTCGCTCTGTTTCAGCCTGAGTCTTAAGAGTCTGTTCTGCTTCCTAATGTGGCTGCGTTGAATAAGTCTCTACCATTCCCTGGTTTTCACTATTATTTGTATCTTTAATCGGTATATTGAGGTGGGGCAGGCAAGCCTGGCTTGTTAGAGCTGCTAGGGCTGAAATCTCTGACCCTAAACATTCTACTAGATTGTAAGGGTGGCAACCGGAGCTGGAGTCCTGCTGAGCAGAGAGCACGGTGACAAGGGAAGGTCATTGGAACATAACCCATTTCTGTCATTTGCATCTCAGGCATCTGGGCTTTACCTTTCCAGATGAAAGGCAGGGAGGACTGACTGGTTAGCAGTCCTGGATGTGGTTTTCCAGTGTTCCAGAGCTTCACTGGGACGTTGCTGATCTATTCCTCACAGTGCCCACCCTGGAAAACTCAGTCTCCCCTCATTTTCCCATGGCTCCTTGGTACTCAGGGGTCTTTGGAAGGACAAGGCAACTCAAGAGAGGAGTATGAACCATATCATCTGCTGGCCTGAACCTGGGCGGTTCTTGTCTGTTTGCCTGGGAAAGAGGAGGCAAGGGCAGCTTGTGTGGCCGGGTCCTGCTGTCTAGAGAAGAAGCCAGTCCATGCCCCAAAGCTGCTTGCCTGCTGTTCCGGCTGCCCCTCTAGGTATCTGTTCATGGGAGGTGTGGGACAGGACAAAGATGGGATCTGGGCAGACAGCAGTTGGGGAACAGTGTGAAGCAGAACCCCTTAGCTACCTCCAGAGAGAAGTCATTTCTGATGGGGAAGTTCTCCCTACCCGAGGAGCTGTGCCCTAGACACAGGTACTTTATTCAGTCCTCTTGACTCTAGATGAGCCACCACCCACCTCTGGTACTTGCCCTCGGTCAGAGCGAGGAAAAGGCTGGCCTCTCTCCCAGAACCTAGCTGCGCTTGGGTGCAGGACTATCAGAGATCACCTTTGTGCCAAGTCTCAGCTTTGGCTGCCAGAGAAACTTTAAGGTGCCTCCAGGAGTCTGGCTCCCTGCAGATCAGGCAGATATGTGGTTATGGTCCCAAGTCCTCCTTCTGGCAGAATACTGTAATTCTGAGCCCCTCTTTGTAGCATTTTGGGGACACCTACTTCTCTCCAGTTCTTTTGTATGAGATGGGAGATGGCCCCTCCACTACTCCTCTAAGGCCACCGACTCCCCATTCACTTCCTCGGAACACCTCTCATTCAGTCAGGATGAGTCCCTCTGAGGTGGGATGAGATGCTGGCATTTGGTCCATTCTTCAGACAGAGCAAACCGAGGTGTGACATGGGCTGCCAGCTAAAACATCAGGATACAAATGGCAAGCCTGAGATCTTGACAAATCTCAGCCAGCCAGTATTTAACAGAGGGCCATGGCCTTCTGAAAGGGGCTGAGGCCAGAGCCAAAAACGGGAGAAACCCCCAGAAGGTCCCTGCATGGCTGAGCCCACCAACCTTCCACACCTGGGAGATGTCCCCACATCTATCTCTGCAGGGCTGATGTGACCAATAGCACGAGGCAGGTGGTATGGTCCCTCGCTTTTCACATCAAGCTCAGGCCACCAGGAAGCCCTTCAACGCTGCGAGGCGTTTAGTCCCCATGGAGGTGGCAGCAGGCAGAGGGTCAAAAACCCTGGGAACAGGGCCCTGGCAGGCCCAGCCGGCACCTCGTTAGGAAGCCTGAAGGGAAAGGGGGGATGCATGAGGAACAATGTTGTTTATTTTTTCTATTTTTAAACCAGTCTGAGGTCTCTGGGGGCACAAATGAAGTTATCAGCAAAGACATGAGGGGAATAGCCTCTAGCTAGTCGTTTGAGAAGGCCCTGGGGACCAGCACTCTTGAAAAGCTGAAGGGGGCTTATTTGTCTTATTCTCTGAGGGCAGGACAGGCCTGGAATGCTGGACAAGCCTCCAGCCCCAGAGGTCTCCCACGTAGGCCCTTAACCGCCTTTTCCCTCCGTCCTGCTGGGGGTCTTACAGTGGAGACTTTCAGCTCTATGTCATCTCCATACAGGAAGGAGGGTTTGCATAGACAGTATACACACAGGCAACACACATACATACACATACACACACAGGCAACACACATACATACATACATACATACACACAGGAAACACACATACATACACAGGGAACACACATACACACAGGCAACACACAAACACAGGCAATACACAAACACAGGCAACACACATACATACACATACACACATAGGCAACACACATACATACACACAGGCAACATACAAAATACATACACACACAGGCAACACAAATACACACACACAGAGACAACACACATACATACATATATACATACACACAGGCAACACACATATACACATATATACAGACATACACATACCTACATAGAGGCAACACACATACACACATACACAAACACACATACACAGGCAACACACATATACATACACAGAGAAGCATACTTAACACATAGAAGAATACAGAGAACATAGAGGCAGAAGCATGCACATGTGCATTCTCTCTCTCTCTCTCTCTCTCTCTCTCTCTCTCTCTCTCTCATCCACACACTATAATACCCGTCTTATCCTGGTTACAGGGAGCCTCTGCCAACTCAGATACCTGGGTTGATCCTTCTTCCGACTAGCCTCCATTCCTTCAACCTTCTCAGTAGTGATTATCCCAACCTAACTCCAGAACCTCTCACAGGAGGGGGTGGGGGGCAATGAGCATCGATGTATGCAGTGTGACAGGGTCCTTACATGAACCTACAGAGAGGATGCACCTCTCCCATCTTAAAGGCGAGGACACCGAGAAGTTCAAGGCTTTGCCCGGAAGCTTTTCTTCTGTGACACCAACTGCCTCTTAGGGCTTCGAGGACTGAGACTGTTCTGCCCTTGGGAACTGAGGAATCATGAATCACGATGCCATGAGTTAAGGGCCTGGCTGGGAAAAACCTGCAGGAAGTGCTAAGCGGGGGGGTGGGGGGGTGGGGGGGGCAAGGATGGTTAGTCCCTGACCACACATTCTAATCTGAATTCTGGTCTTTGCCGGATTCTAGCTGGGTAACAGTGTGCAGATCCCTTAGTGACTCTGTGCCCCAATTTACCCCTCTCAGGAGACAGTAGAGCGGGTAATTCCCCAGGGTGGATGAGATGCTAGAATAAAAGTAACATTTGAGGCGACCAGGAAGTGGCCCAGCCTGTGCAAACTGAAGACATTTACCACTCCTGCCCCAAGATGGGGAAAAGACGGATTGAGCAATTGTGCCAGGTGGGTTGTGATAACTTCTACCCATTATTCTCTTCTTGGGGCCACTCACTGGCTACAGGACACAAAGCTTTCCCCGGGGAAATGAGGAAAAAGTGTCCCTTGGTGTGTCTGTGAGGTCCCCGTCTCCAGCGGAGAAAAAAAGCTGACACTAGAACCGGGCCCTTTCTTTCACCTTCCCCAAGCTTTCCCAGCTATCTGGTGGAAGGTGAGAGTGGATCCATTTGAAAGATGAAGAAACTGAGGCCTGGAGACCAGTGATGTACCCAAGACTACAGGGTGCCCGTGGCGAGGCTAAGCCTGGGCGTCAGACCCTCCGTGGCTGCTCAGCCCAGCACAGAGATGGCCTCCCACAGCATTGAGCTTTTTCTGAAACAAACCCCTTAATTCTTTGGCTGAATGTCTAAATAAGGATTTTTGCCAATTCCAAGCCCTGCTAACTGATGAAGTTGTCAGAAAAAAGATCTAATGATGCTTGAAAATGCCGAGAGTAAGCCAGCTGCCAAATTGCCCTCCCAGCTCCGCGACATCAGGGAGCCGAGACCCTCCCACTGGGGCCGGGGCGGGGCCTTGGGGAGGAAGACTTGGAGGCTGGGACTGCTGACTCCAGTCCTCTTTCCAACAGAAGAGCTGTTCAACCCCTTTGATCTCCCCAGCTGCTAAAGAGGGTACCACTTCTGTCTCAAAGCTACCTTGTAGATGAGAAGAGGTGTCGTATGTGCTCGACCCCCGCTCCACAGCTCAGGTTTCTGGACTGCTGGGGCCTGGGTGAGAGCAGCAGCTGGCCTGAGCTCTGCCTAATGGGCCAGTGCCTTGCAGCCCTTGAGGGAGCAGAGAACTGAGCTTTTGGGTTCCATTTGGAGATGCAATGGGTCTCTGGTCGACCACTAGTATTTATTTATCTCTGAGATCCAGCTGCTTGTCTTGGATACATGAAAAGCTCCAAGTGACCTCAGGCCCCTAGAGCTGGGGCTTCAGGGGGAGCTTGGGAGCCCAGCGGGCTCTTTGTTCTCTCTTTTTTTCATTTTTTTCAGTGGAACATTTGTCCCACTCAGTCTGGGTACTAGGGGTGGAGCCCAGTCTGGGGACTTGAAACTCAGACAATTCCCAGGCCTACCCCAGGAGCCAGAGAGACTGGGTGCTAAGACAAGACGAGGCTCTGTCATCATACAGAGATCTACATGGAAGCCCCACCAACATGGAGACACACACATGTAGCTTTCTGCATGACACCACATCCTACAGAGTCTGTCATATACTACACAGGACAATGACTTCCTATCCTGCTTTCTGCTCTAGACAAGCATCTGTGCACACTCTCTCTGGTGCCATCTTCTGTAGGAGACGGAGAAAAGAGCAAATAGGATTCTTGTATTTAAGTCTACTGGGGGACTGGATGGTACTAGGGTGGGCTTTTGACAGCTCAGTTTCCTTGTCTATAGGATAGGGAGACACCCAAGCGCTTCACAGAGTGAGATTCAGACAAGGCAGACTGTGAAACAACCCAAACCACGTGACCCAGGGCAGTGGGCAGGCCTACGGGGCTAGGCACTGGGATTGTCGCACCCATAAAATCCTTTGCTGCTTTAAATTTATTTATTTTTTAAAAAGGCATGCCAGGAAAAATAGCTGAGGATGACAGGGGCTCAGGACAGTGGCCTAAATACAGTCTGAGGATTATTCCCAGGCCCAGCTGTCCCCTCCTGCTGCCACTGAGAGCACTCAATGGCTCTGGGGGCGCGGAGGGGGGGCTGTTCTGGGTGTTAGGAAGTTCTGTCAGCTCTTCATCTAGGGACCCTCTAATAATGTGTTTCCTCAGGGTGTGGAGGAGTTCTGAAGATAGAGTGTGGCTACAGCCTCAGCTTGGGAGGGGAGAGAGGGCTGTCACTGTGTGTCCCTTCTCATCTGCCAACCCCTGCTTCTTCATCCAAGCAAGAGCAGTGGCAGCCACAAGACGGTTGTGAGCAAGTCGATTGCTAAATGGTCAGGGAGACCCTCGGCATCTGGTACAGTCTTCCTCCGCCCCACGTTTCTCCAGAGGACTGAAGAAACCACCCATTCATCTGTGCCCTCTCCCATGGCAAAGGAACCCATGGACCCAAAGACCCCTTCTGGACCGGGACTCAGCAGGATGGAGTGGGGCTTCCACGTACAGCCTTTGCCCTAGGCTGGGGATCCAAGCCAGTCTTGGGGTAGACATCCAGCTGAGCAAGATGCACTAAAAAAGTCTGTGCACCAGTTTCCTGGGTACCCAGTCATTGCCCCAGTCTGGTATTCGTACATATTAAAAACCACCCTGGCCTCCTGGTGGGCAGGGTATGTTGTCCTGAGACATGCCTAGCCCTCAGAAAATCTTTCCCCTGGCCTCCCAAAGAGTATGATGGAACACTGTTGGAGAGTGTCTATCTGAGGTGTGTCTGGCTAGAGCTGTCTGTGAGGAACCACACCCACAAGAGGTTTCATAAGACTACTGGGGTGCCAGGTTTAGGCACTAAGATCTAGAATCTGAGCTCTGCAAAGATGGAGTGGCTTATGACACCCGTTCTCTGCCAGAGCATCCTAAGAAAGATTCTGTAAAGCTTGTGATTGCCCACGGTGCACAGCCAGTCACGGGTGGTGTTAACCTGCTTTTAAGGGGTGAGGATACGTGCGTTAACCTCTGTACCGAGCATTTCATACACACACAGACATACACACACATCTCTCATCCACCTACACACACAGACACACACACACATCTCATCCACCATTCCCCCTCTCTGATAGGGATAGCGGAGGAGAGAACAGTCCCATTCTGTAGGAGTCTTGAGCAGTGCCCTCCTGAGAATGAGAACCACATAGGCATGGGGCTCTGAGGACACCAAAGTGGGGCGTTCAGCAGGTGCGAACTGGGGAGGAGAAGATAGAAGTCGATGAGACAGCTGTCATGTGTGGGAGATGCTGGGCTGACAGTTTGTGATGTTTTATTTTACCCAGGAGCAATGAACACTTGCACCTAGCCTCACGCCCTCTGGCGCCGACTGCAGTGGAAATAAAGGGGTTTCTTGGAGAGACAAGTAAACACTGAGCAGCAGGGAACTGTAGTCAACAGGCGCACCTGCCGCGGAGAGGCGGAATGGGCTGAGAGTGAATGCTAGGGAGAGACAAGAAATCAGGACCTGAGCCCACAATCAAGGGTGACAGTGACCTGCTCTCTGTGGGCTCTGGGTCTGCACACCCCGGTCGTGCTGGAAATGGGGCAGCTTGTGTGGAGAGCTGCTGGCAAGGGGTTCAGAGTGTCTAGAATTCGGGAGCCTTCCTCACTGCATGCCGAGGAACAGCCTTGTTTGTCTCCGGCCTTACCAAAGATGGGGAAGCTTTTCTCTTGTGTGAGCCAATTAGCCCCTTTCTGGGGGACACCAGACACCACTAGAGACTGAGAACTAAGCAAATAAGGGGGTGTTAGACTTGGACCCATGCAGCCTTGTTTTTCAACTTGGTTCTGGGGTGCTGGTTCACAGAATGCTCTAGTGTTTCCAGGGAATCCTCAATACATACATACATACATACATACATACATACATACATACATACGTACATACATACATACATACATACATACATAAAAACAAATTAAAATAAAATTAAAAAATGGCCCCTTCAGCTCACTCCCCATTGGCAACTCCAGCTTACAGACACCGCTCACAGATTCAAGCTTTGAGACAGGTTTTTTTTGTTTTTGTTTTTTTTTTGTTTTTGTTTTTGTCTTTTGGCAACTATTCACACTCTTCATTATGAGCAAACAATTACCAGATATCCAGTAAAGACCTCTGGCACGAAAGGCAGCAAGTTGCAAAAAGCTCTTCAAGGGAAGATCAGAGAAGATACTGCATGTGCGCGCAGGAGAAGCAGGGGTGTGTGACCCACGAAAGAGAGAAGTAGAGAACATAGATGAACTCCTGGAAATCAATGCTTAAGAGGAAGAGCGAAAAGCTCATTGTAGTAGAAAGAAGCTGAAGAAGCCTAGAAAGAAAAGGGAAGGGGCTGGAGAGATGGCAGAACAAGCAAGAGGACTTGAGTTTGAGTCTTGGAAGCCATGTCAAAAAGCCAGACATGGTGGTCTCTGCTTATAATCTCAGCTCTGAGGAGATGGAGGCAGGCAGACCCTGGAGCTTGCTGGACAGCCAGCCCAGACCTATGGATTAGCCCCAGATGAGTGAAAGACAATCACAAACCAGGGCTCAGAGATGTTTAGTGGGTAAGGGTCCTTTGTTCTGCAAGCATGTCTGCCTGAAATTGAGCCCCCAGTTCCTGTGTTAAGTCAGACATGGCTGTGTGTGCCTGTAACACCGGCGCCAATGAATGAGAGAGACAAGTTTTTAGAAAGTGAGCTTGAACAAAGGAACAGCAGCAAAAGGACACACATGCACACACACACACACACACACACACACACACACACACACACACACACACATACACACTGAGGAAACAGAAAGGCTTTGGACTTCTCATTAACAACAGTAAAAGCTAGAAATGCAGTCAAGTGATACTTTTCAAATCCTGAAGACAAATGGTTTCCAATCTATAATCCAATTTCATCTAAATGCTCAGTCGAGTGCGAAGGGAAAAGAAGGATGTCTTCAGACGCGTGAGGGGTCAAAACGCTTACCTCCCAGTATTTATCGAAAGCCACTGAAAGATGTGTCCCACCAAAGCAAGGGAGTCAAGGGAGAAGTACGCAACCTTGTTCCGACTACAGCAATTATAAGGTGCCAGGAAAACTTGGCTGAGAAGATGAAGCGTGCAGAAAACCCACCCTTCTGAACACTCTCGGAGACTTAGACGATTGGCGGAGCCCCAGTGGTGAGTTAATGATATGTGCAAAGAAAGCTAAACAAAAACAATGATTATATCCAGGAAAACAGTTTACAAAGAAACTGCAGAGAGGAAAATTCTCCACATCTTATTCCACAGCTCAGCTTGGAACAACCCTGTTCCACTACCCTGTAGAGACTCTTCTTAACGGTCTGGATACAACTGTCCCCCATCTCTGCTCAGGACAGTTTAATCCCCCAAAGCTTTGTTAATGGGGTGGAAACCCCACTTTACTACAGTACCCAGAAGTGAGGCTTTTGGGAAGTGGCTGAGTCAGAGAAAATCACTCGGGTGGGGCTCCTGTGAGTAAAATATAGTGGCTTTAAAAGAGGGGGGAAAGAGAGTTATCCTTGTGACCCTGTTGTGATGTGCACAGCCACAGAGCGGCCCCCCATTGCAGCCTACGGCTTCCAAGGTAGGACTAAATTTAATTTCTCAGTAAAGTCGCCTGCTGCAAGTATCATTATTAAAAATAACCAAAAACTGACTATGTAGCACCAAATTTTCCTTTACTTAAAATTGTCCCATCAAGACACTGGGAAGTCTTGAGAGCAGGGACAGCAGGGGGGGGGGAATATTGTGGGGAAGGGCAGAGATCTAAACACCTCTTAAAGGAAGTCTATGGCTGAGATTTTAGCGGAGCAATCGAACAGTGTTTTTATAGTTGGGATGGGGGTGGGGCAGAGAAAGGCTGGGGACAGCCTGGCTAGGGGGCAAGCCTTTGCCACACCCTTTTCCTTAAGACCACTTTATGTTCTCTTAGGCTTTGCCACCGTCATCCCAGGTGGACACAAAGACAGGGGGCCAGGAAAACAGAAACCAGAGTCACGCATGCCGCACTCACAGTGTTTACAGAAAGTGAGGTTGTTATTTACAGGAAGAGAAACATTGAGCTAATTGACTTTTAAAGACATCAAATACAGCAGACAAACAGAGCACAAAACCCCACATGGAAAGGGGCACAGTGTCCCAACCGGCAGGCGCCTTTGTCCACAGGCTTTTCCGGTTATCTCTGTTCCCCGGAAGACTCTCATGCCTTGCTCTCTAAAGCACAGATCTGCTTTTTCCATGATGAAATGCAAAGTAAGAAAACAGAAATTCATTAATCAGAGATCATCCTGCTCCCCTAACCAAGCCATATATATCCCTAAAGTTCCCCGAGGCCCCTTCTCCAAGCCTGTCTCGGGAAAAGGTCCTGTGTAGTCACAAAGCTCCCATTCCTGGGCTGCAACGTTTCTGCTTGTCCAAGATCAGGCAGAGGCTGTAAAGGACACAAGTGTAGCCTTAGGTCCAGCCTGAGGCCAGCAACATGGCTGCTGACAACTGATAATAACAGAGAAGACAAAGACAAAAAGTGTGTGTGTGTGTGTGTGTGTGTGTGTGTGTGTGTGTGTGTATGTGTGTGTGTGTATGTGTCTGTGTGTCTGTGTGTTTGTGAATATGTGTGTGTCTGTATGTGTCTGTCTGTGTGGGTGGGTGTCCATGTGTGTGTGTTTCTGTATGTGTGTGTAGATATGTGTCTAAGTGTCTATGTGTGTTTGTGTGTGTGTGAGTGTGTGTATATGTTTTAATTTATTTATTTTTGGTGTTTTGCTATTTTAAGACAGGATTTCATATAGCCTTGCCTAGCCTTGAACCCCTCATCCCCCTGCCTCAGGCTTCCAAATGCTGGGATTACAGCATGCATTATCAGGTCCGGCTAAAATTAACAGTTTTTAGAGTGAATTGATGGTGATTATGAGTGACATATTTTTTTAAATGTCCTTACTTGGAAAAACTGAAGGTCGGTATCTGTAGTCCCTGCTCAAAATAAACCTCAGTTTTGGAGTAGAGTCTGGGACACTTTGTGGCATGTGATCCCAAAGAGAAAAAGACCCATCCCAGAGCCAGAACTAGAGATCAGAGAGAGCATTTAGTTCAGACTCCCTTTGGTACCAAGTATATGCCAGAATACCCCTGCCGAGGGCCTCCTGGCATGCCCACTTGGCCCTTTTCAGTGGTGGCAGCTCATTCCCTGTTCAGAAAGTTATCTTCTGGTGCTGATGAAAATCCACGTAGTCCTTGGTCAGCTCTACGGCTGTCCATACCTTTTCAGTCTTTGACCTTTGTTCTTGTATTTCTTGCCCCCTCCCCTCCCTGTGTTGGTTTCCCACCCTGCTCTATACCTGAGGACCTGGGCTGCCTTTAGCAGGGACCATGTCACATTGACTAAATAGTTAAAAATATCTTCACTCAGTAGCCAGTTTCTCCTCCCAGTTCCTGGGCCTCATCTCTGAGACAGACCCTCATAGCCCATCCTGGCCCAGACAGGAGGGAAGGTGTGCCCCTCACTGTATAATGGCCACTCAGATCTTTGTTTCACCAGGGTCCAAATGATGCACAGGGAAGTCTGAGGTTGTGATTGTTGACCCAACACTGCCTCTCACAAACCATGGACATGTTCTAATTAAAACCGCTAAGTACGGGAGAGTCCTCTTCTTGTGTACCTCTGGTTCTGGCCAGGCTGCCCTGGAAGAGAGCAGGGTCTTTTCAGAACTGAGGCAGGGATGGAGAGGCATGGGGTAGTGCTGAGAGCTGCAGGCTTCTGGGAGTCAGGAGCCACCAAGCCACCCCGCTGCTCCCCCATTTCACATAGGAAGAAACTGAGGTCTTACCACAAGAGCAGAGTGTGTGTATGCACATGCACATGCCTGCCTGCCCATCTGTCCTGGGAACATGGAGTACAGGATTCAGCCCGGTAAAGTAGAGAAAGTCAAAGGGAAATGTGCATGTTACTCTTGCAAGTGTGTTCAGACTTTGATACTGTGAAATGACATTGTCATCTACAAACCTCAATCTCAAGAGCCATACACATCCCATAACATCAAAGCTAAAATTAAAACAAACCAACCAACAAAAACCAAAAGGAATACTCATGCTGGTTCAGGAAAAGGGTTTTGTGAGGAATTTCATTCAAAGCTATTGATGGCCACTCATGGCTCATCAGGCTGCAGGCTGAATATGTCTGAGGGAACCCCTGGCTTGGGGAGGTGGGCAACACTGAATAATGAATGGATGGATGGATGGATGGATGGATGGATGGATGGACAGAAAGAAAGGTGGATGAACAGATGGATGGACAGATGGATGGATGGATGGATGGATGGATGGACAGACAGAAAGGTGGATGAACAGATGGATGGACAGATGGATGGACAGATGAATGGATGGATGGATGGATGGATGGACAGACGGAAAGGTGGATGAACAGATGGATGGACAGATGGATGGATGGATGGATGGATGGATGGATGGATGGATGGATGGACAGACAGAAAGGTGGATGAACAGATGGATGGACAGACAGATAGATGGATGGATGGATGGATGGATGGGCAGACAGAAAGGTGGATGAACAGATGGATGGAAAGATGGATGGATGGATGGATGGATGGTTGTATGAGGAATTACTGGAAAAGCTGAAATCAGGGTACTTTCTTCCTTTTAAACACCTGGGAACATGGACTCACAGGAATAAACAAAGTCAGGCAAGGTGACAGTCCTCAGGATCCACACCTCTCTTCTGGAAGAACCTGAGAAAACTCTCAGTCCCTTCATAAGAGCCCTAGTCTCAAAAAGTGGTAGGAGCAAAAGACAGGGCGGGCTGAAGGCTGGGCAGACAGCCTGAAAGATGGCCCCTGGTGGCCCTGTATGGGTCCCCACACATTTCTACTCACCCCACTTGGGGTACAAAGAATGGCAAAAGGAGTGAGATGGTGCAAGGGTCTCTGGGGTCAGTGAGAAGTGGAGTGTGGTGAGCCCAAAGGGTGGATCATGAGATGAGGCTCAGAAGTTCCTGACAGGCATGGCAGCAGGAGGCCCAGTGAGATATTTCATCTGGGCAACCACTGAGACAGGCTGGGTTGTCCTCACCTGAGAGAGGGCAATGGACAGGACACCCGTCTGCCCAGGTCTGACAAGAGGCAGATAGACATGTGCGAGAGGTATTTGAAGTCCATGTTCTGATGAGCCCTCTGCCTGTAAATCCCAGAGCCCCTGGGAGTGAGGGTATCAGCTGACATTCTTTAACAATCAACATGGGAGGCCCACTTTGCTCTCTCACTACTACAGCTTCAGCCTCTCCCCATCCTGGACTCACCCTTAGAGCGGGAAGGGAGCTGACTTGGTCCATGGTCAGTGTGGCCTCCTTATAATGCTTGCCTGAAGGACAGAGCTTCAGGAAGGTGTCGTGGATGCTAAGGAAAAAGAAGAGAAGCCTGGTGGTCACATAGGAATGAAAGGGGGCTATGGAGCCCCACGCTCATGTGGGGATGCCTCAATAAGAGAACCGCCTAAGGGTGGACTGACATGGAACAGGAAACATCCCTCCATCCTCCCATGTTCAATGTGGGTTCTAAAACTGGTCTGGGAATAGGGAAAGGTGAGCGACTATGTCACGGTGTGCCACGTGGGCCATGCTCCACAGTCTTCATTCTGGAATGTCAGGGCTGCCAGGAACTCTGCCATGGCCCCTTCCAGCCCCTCAGGTACAGATGGTGACATCTAGGTGAGATATCTAGATACTTCCATTCTCAGCAGGGTGAAAAGAGGCCACTTGGTGAACCAGGTTCCAAATCCATGTGCTGACAGCTGGTAAAGCTGACAACCAGACAGACTGGAGCCCTGAGCAGTCTACCTCTTGCCCTTACCATGCCCCTCTCCATCTGTAGGCAGCCTGGGAATTTTGTAAATGACAGACATAGGGTTTCATGACTGTATGATCACTGAGCAAACAGTAGGAAGGAGCCCTGCCCCAGGGATCCAGTGGCCTGTCTTCTTCTCACCCTATCCCGGACAGCAGGCTCTGCAAACCAGCAGGCTCTTGGGACTACAAGGCCAGTGACTGTGGCAGTCAGTGGAGGCGAGGGTAGTCAGCAGACCTGGGGAGGCTGCGTGGTCTTGGGCAACTTAGTTAATGCTTTTGAGCCTTGGCTTCATCATTTGGATAAAGAGCCATCAATATCTGTCTTGTGATTCAAGCTCAACATAAGTGAAATGAAGTGTGTGGATGTGTGTGCGCGTGCATGCTTGTGTGTGCATTAGGGTGTCACTATAATGTGCATGTGCTTTATATCTCTAGAGACCTAAGTTTCTATCTCCTCTCTGGGTTCTTCTCCAGGGCTTCAGACACATGGCACCTTCTGGCTGTTGTACAACTTCAAGCTAGATGATAATGGAGGGGGCCCACTCACCTCTCTGGGTCTTCGTTCCAGTCTCCTTATTATCACTGCATTTTTATTTAGTGTGTGTGCGCGTATGTGTGTGCATGCCCAAGCATATCCCCACCCCAACATGAGCAAAGACAACTTTCAGGAGTGTACTCTTCCTCCCACGTGTGTCCAGTTTTCTAACTCAGGCTTCCGGGCTTGGTAGCAGACACCTTACTAAATTGTGTCCTTGCTCTCCAGCCTCTTTTTATCATCCTCCTTATGCTTCAAAATCATCCTTCCTTCCTCTACTCTTCTGTTTTGCCTTTCTCTAACACCAAGCCTGTAATCTCAGCAGAGTGCTGGGAGCCAGCAATTTAATTCACATTCTGGAGTGAATAACTTGCAGCCCCTTCATTGACAGGATTTTAGTCAGTGGGATTTAGGGTCACATGACTACATGAAGAATTTAGGGCTGATTCTCTGACTAGAGTCGGGGAGAGAGGAGGAGCCCATGCCAAGTGCCCAGTAACAGAGAATACAGAGCATCTTCTGCTTCCTTTTTAGACAGACATCTTGCTACAGCTCACTGGTGAGGAAAGCATCCTGTGAGTCTCAGCTGTGGACAAGTGGAGGAAAAACAAGACAAGGTTCTGCTTGTCCACAATGCTGCCTGCCCAGCTCGGCACTCTGGGAGGCTGGTCTCCAACAACTGCCACCAGCTTTTTTGTGTCCAACCTCCCAAATGGGCTTGAGCCCAGAAGAAGTCCCAGCAGGAATGTAGAAGCCCTGAGAGAACAGTGGTCGGGGTTAGTCTCCCTTGTGCTCACAGCCCCAGCACAGCTCTTAGCTGGGTTTTCTTTCCAGGAGGCCAGCAGCAGCAGCAGCTCCAACCATGGATACCTCAGCCCTGGGCAGGATGTTGGTGTTTAGATGCCCGCATAGCCTCTATGGTGTCTCTCCATCCTCCATCACCTCCCAGGACTGCAGCTGAGGAAGCTGCCTCTGTTCTCCTGGGATGCTGACTAATGAGGCAGACAGACCCATATGAATCCCTTCCTCACCTTCCAAACGTGTGAGCAGAGACCGTAGGCATGGGTTCTGTTCCTAGCTGTCCAGTGGAAGGCAGTCTCTTTGCAACCTCTCTGTGCTGAATTGGGAGGGCCTGGGAAATGGGAGGTGTACCAAGGCTTGGAGATGCATGGAGAGCCATGACCTGTCAATCTAGTAAGAGACCCTCAGTTGTCCCAGGAGGCTCTGTGTAAGTATGAAAAAGGAACCGAAAGGCAGGTGTGGGGGGTTAGGAGAGAGTTCTAGAAGGTGTTGTGATGGAAAGTCATCTCAGATCAACAGGAAGAAAGAGAAGCCATTCCTGCTAGAGGTTCCAATACCCACTGACCTCTAAGGGGCAAGGGCAGGCAGTTACAGGCAAAAAGAGCATTTTGTCATTGTCATTGTTAGAATTGCAGCAGTCTCTCTCCACCCCGCCACCTCTCTCTCTGTTGTTCAGATACTGTCTCACTGTATAGCCCTGCTTATCCCAAAACTATGTAGACAAGCTTGTCTTGAACTCATGGAGATCTGCCTGCCTCTGTCCCCAAAGTGCTTGAATTAAGCATATGTAGCAATTATCATGCCCAGCCAAAAACAATCTAACTTTGAGTGTGTGTGTGTGTGTGTGTGTGTGTGTGTGTGTGTTTTGGGGGTAAGAACACATGTACATGTGCCTGTGGAGTCCAGAGGTGAGTGTCCCCTGTCTCCCTCTAACACTTTCCATCTTGTTTGCAGGGGAGAGGGCAGGATCTTTTGTTGATCTCACCTAGACTATTAGGCCAGGGAACTGTAGGGATTCTGTCTATCTTCCCACTGAGTCAGAGGTGGTGCTCAACATTTTCACACAGGTTCTAGGGACTGAACTCATATCTCCTGCTTGTTGTGAAAGCACTTTACCAACAAAGTCACCTTCCCTGCTCTCTGTTAGGTTTAAGCGCCCCTGGGCCATACAGGCTTTTGATGTGTGCCTAGGGTGACCACTCACAGTCGGTACTGTAACAAGGACCTACCAAGAGAGGGATCATTCCTTTACAAAACAGAAAACAGGAAGTAGATGACCTGCCCAAAGTCACATGGGTGTGGACCTTAAAGTGTGAGCCACAGACACCGGAACTCTCGCCCAGAAGCCCGGAGAAGGGAGACTGGGAAGACTGGCAGTTCTCACCATGCCTGACCACACATTGTGTGCTGAGCATACATGTTCTTCCCAGCATCTTCCCGATAGTCCCTGTGGGAAAGTGTAAGTGACCACTTTGTGGATGAGTAAACTGAGGCTTAGCGAGTTTACCTAGTATGCCCAAGGTCATACATCTGGGAAGACACAAGAGAGGATGACTGAACCCTAAAATGGGTAATTTGAGTTGTGCTGTCTCCCCTTGAGGGGCTCACTGTATCCCCCCCCGAGGAGAGATACCCTGTGCACCTATCCTCAGGCTGGGCAAGAGTGCTGGCCGGGGTCCTGCCCAGACTCCATGTTTTCCCAGACGGCCGCAGGGACCAGCTGTCCACAGATGAATCATGGCTGCCACAGAATGTTCTCCTCCTCCAAATATGGATCAGCCAGCTCGAAATGGAGCTCTGAATTAATCACTAATGGACTCAAAAGTCAAAGCCATTTGAGAAACTCACACGTTGGGCTTGCCAACAGCCAGGCAGCCTGGGTGTGGCTCCCTTCCACATTTGGCTCTGAAGTGAGAGACCCGCTCTGATCTTCCTCTACTCCCTCTCCATGCAACCTTGGACCCACCACAACACACCCCACAGACTTGCTTCCCTCGAAAAACGAGGCTCTTAGTGACTCCCCTGCCTGGGTCCCCCTAGTCAGATACCCATGACTCTGAAAGCCTGTACCCCCCTATCTTTCTTTTTCTTGGTTTCCTGTCACCTGCTGATGCTTCTGAGACTTTTTAGTTTAGTGGGTCCCAAATGGACTCTCTGTTAAAATCCTGCGGTAAATTTGTAAATGGGTCTGTACCCCCACTTCACCTTGGGGTTCTTATTCAAGCCTGGGAAAACTACACCGATCTACAAAACTACAAGCTTCCAGATGCTTCTCCTGCAAGAGTAAGATCGGAGATTGAGGGTGAGCCACTGGTCTCTGCTTGGGATCAGCTATCTGGGCTTCTCCACCTCGTAGGCCAATAGCCTGCTGTTTTCTGGTCTTGCCTACACATATTTATAAATGGCCCTTCTTTAGCACCATGCAGATCTTCCAGGTGTGTGATCCCGGGAAAATCGCTTTCTCTGAGCCAGTTTCCTCATTTGCAGACAGGAAATACTAACATGGTGGAAAGGGTTGCCTGTGCTCAGCCCTGAGCTGGGTGCATACCGCTCACACAGTGCCCTGCCATCTCCTTGGAGTAATGATGGCTTTGTGAGATTGGGTGTGGAATCCTCTCACATTGGCTTTTACTGTGGAAACCGAGGCCCAGGCACACAGCTAGAAAGCAGCAGAGCTGAGCCTCAAACCCAGGCTCTTGGCTCCCAAGAAGAAACCTTGCTGTACTGTATGAGCTTCAGCTTCAGCTGCTCCAGGGAACCTCAGTGGCTCATGGCTACAACAGGAAATGGAGACTAGAAACTCTCCAGGATGCTAAGAAGAAAAGGAGGTTTCATAAAAGGCTTGGCAGAGCATTTGCCTATCGGTGTGATACCCTAAGGTCAGACCCCCAACAGGAAGAAAGGAAAGGAGGGAGGGAGGGAAGGTGGGAGGAAGAACCAACCTGATCGGGGGTCTGGGAACAGCATGTCAACAGACCCATCCTTAACCCAGAGGTTCCAAAGTATCATAGATTCATCCAAAGGGCTCAGCCTGTGCCAGCCTGTGCCGTCCTGTGCCAGGCTGACCCAGCCTCCAGTTACAGTACATGAGGAGCTGGTGACCTGGCCTCTATGTGCTTATTCTTGTGGAGAAGAGGGTGAGACACCTTACACAGATTGCCCCCCCCCAAATTGATTTCTTCATAGTTTTTACCAGTGTGCCACCACCACTCAGCTGGGCCATCACTGAGGTCCCTTAAGAAAAACTGTTCAAGAGTGACTGGAGCTTGGTCTAGTCCAGCTTGACCTTAGCAGCTCACGGGGGCCCTGTCTCCACTAGACATTGCTAGGTAGGTGTTTTGTGAGCCCACACCATGAGTCAATGTCTAAGCTTTTTTCTTCCTTGACCCATGATGCACCCCTAAAATGGACATGCCCAAGACCCCATTTGCCCCTGAGGATCTCGTCTTCCTGCAGCATGTGTTGTTTCTTTCTAGGCACTGTGCTCACACATCTGTGCGTATCACCATCTTTACTTCAGAAGCCAGCGGCATCTTCTAGTTCTCAGTCTAGTTTTCCAAAGCAATGCACTGCAACAGGCTAAAAACGTAAGCACTATAAAGCCCGCAGTCAGCATGACTTATATCCTGCACCCTACACTTATCCACTCTGTTCTCCAGAGGCATTTTACAAACAGCTTATTGTTTCTCTTGCTTCTTTTTCTTAATATTTATATAACACTTCTAAGCACTGTGCTAATGCTACCAACTTGTCAGTGCCGTTTCATTATAGACATTATCTTGCGACATGCCCCTATTAAGAGGAGGATTTATTTCTCTCTATATGTCTCCTTTCCCAACGTCCCAATTTAAAACAATTTGCCTGAATCGATATTCTGTATTTACCGTATTACTGTTATATTTTATTTATTATGCAAGCATTGCTCACAGCTGGTTTACCCTGTGTAACGTGATTACGGTCTCTTTCTTGCAAGCCTTTTGTTTTTCCCAGAGTTAAACATGGCCTTGTTTTCTTTTTCTCAGATTACAGTATGCCTGTCACTAGTTCATCCACCAAACTTTCTACAGTGCCGCAAAGAGCTGATTGTTCTCCAGGGCTCTTTCTATTGTCCTGCTTGAGCTTTTCCTCATTACCATCCTTGTAATTAACTTTTCCATCCATTTGGTAGGATCTCTGCTTCTCTGTCTTTGAGTCTGATTACTAACTTTAGCTAAGCAAATCCTCAAAAAGCTGTCTCAGATATATCTATACCCTTTATTTAATTGCAAGTAAAAATATCATTATCCCTCTTACATTCATGATTGATAGACTGGCTAGGAACTTTGTTCTCAATGAGAAATGTCTTTCCTGTGAATTTTGAAAGGATATGTCTTCTCATGAAAGTCTAAATCTGTTCTGATTCCATACCCACTCTATCATTTCCTTTCCTCCTCCTATGGAAGGTCTTCTTCTTGTCTCTGCATTCTGAACTGCCATTACGGTATAGGCTCTTTAGTAACCTGTTGACATGTAGAGATCCTCCAAGTCAGACAGCAAAGCTTTGAAGATTGAATGTAAGATCCCTTTGCTCTTCATTGTGCTTGGCTGAGATTCTTGTCCAGATTGTGAGCTCCTCTCACACTGAAGCAGGGTAGGATGCCAAGTGAATCACAGGCAAGAGGTAGACTCACCCGAGACCCTCAGTTTCCCTTTGTGTTCTTGCCTGACTCTGCATCGTAGCATTTTAAGCTCCCTAGGTCTTTCTGGGTTTTGAGTCTGTCACTCTGGGCCCTGTGGATGGGGTTTTTTCAGCTTTCTGCTCAGCTGAGTCTGTTTTGGGGTCCCATCTCCATGGTACTTCTCATGTATCTGTTGGCCTTTCTCATCTATGGCTTTTGTGTGTGTGCTTACAGGTTTTTTTTCTTCTTCAAAACAAAACAAAACAGAAAACACGCCTTTACTCTTGCTTTGGTAGAGGGACAGACATGAGTGACACTCTTGTTCTCCATGTTGACTTGAAGCTTCATGGACCTCGCTTTCCTGATTTAATCTTGTAAACTTGAACATCAGACTTCTAAGGTTCTCTATGGAGGCTCCAGCCACTCAAGACAGCATCCTGCTGGTGAGTGAATCAGCACCAACGCTTCCTGAGCCATCATGATGCAGGTAGAATGACCAAGTCAATGTGACTTCTTCATTTTTGAACCCCAGCCATTGAGTACCTTGATCAGTTGAGGTTCTCACCCATATCTTCAGCTGTTCCTCAGCCTATGACCTCCTCCAGCTGGGGTGTCACCTTTATTGAAGGAGCAGGACCTTTTCCAATATCACCCTGCCATGTTGGAGTTTCTGTCCCTCACTCCTGTCCATCTTATCTGAAGGTGTGCAAGTCTAGAGACAGATATAGAATGGGAGCTGAGCCACCACATCCTCCACTACAACTTCATTAGGCAGGGTACCCAACGCCTACTACGTAACCTATTCCTCTTCCCCATGGCTCCAAAGGTAAAAGCCTTTTGGTAGGAGCTACCCAGAGTGAGGCATGGCTCCTTGTGCTCAGGAATGGAGCCATCAGTCAGGGTGGATCGGAAAGAGCTTCAACAGAAGCTTGTGGGACAGGTTTGAGCTGATGCGCACCTTTCCCTAGCAACATTAGGACAATTGAAGTTGTGCCTTTTCTGTTGGGAACTTGGGAGGGTCACATACTATGCTCCAAGCTAGGTCTGGACACCTACCACCCTTTGTAAGCCAATTAAAGGAACCAAATTAATAGTGGAAAACAGAAAAAAAATTGTTCAACGGTACCATATTAAGAAGAGGGACAAAGGGATTCAGCCATTCTCTAAGTCATTTTCAGCAAGGCCAAAGTTCAGATAGAGAGCAGAGGATATACACATGTGTGCATCTAAGCAGTTCCGATCAAGGTGGGGCACCTATCTCTGACCTATCATTATCTGGGATTCACTCTCATCCTGTAAGGTGTTTGACAAGTGGTTAGAACTGTGTGAAACCTCTTTCAGGGAGACAAGTTCCCCTGATGGCCTGTACCCTTTTCTTCTCTCAGCTTGAGACTCCTGGAGAAATTCCTATTCTATTATTTGAATAGTCTGATAGATTGAGACACATGGTGTCTCATTAGAATATCTTCATTTCTGCCAGGCCAGTTACATAAAGACATTGTATTGGTTGCTTTTCTCATTGCTCCAACAGAACGCCCAACAGAAATAACTTATAAGAGGAAGGGTTTGTTTGGGTCATGTTTCAAACGGGTATGGCTCTTAGTGGTGAAGACAAGCAGGGTTGCTGGGGCAGGGATGTTGGTTCTGTAGTCCTGGGGACTTATGGGATGGCCTATTAAATCCTAGTGGATCAGGAAGCAAAGAGGTCTGGAAACAGAAGTTTCCATAACCCCACAGCCCTCCATTTGTCGGTGAGGCCCCACCCCCTGAAACCTATTCCATAACCTCCTGAAATAGCATCAGAGTCAGCAGTGGGAGGTCGAGTGTTCAAACACACAAGCCTGCTGCTGGCACATTTACATTCAAACCATAATATGCACCTTTGATGGGGATGGAAGCAGGCTGGGAAGAGGATATGAACAGTTGCTGCCTCAAGACCTGGGAGGTCAGTTCAGGTGGGAGGGGCCTAAGGATGGGTTGCTTCCAAGAACCTCTTTCTCAGGAGGCTAACCCAGAGTGCAGGAAAACAGGGAGAATGCTCAAGGGGAAAACATGGGTGCCATCTCTCTCTCCCTGAATCCTCACCACCATCATCACAGCCACCCAACAGGCTAAGTATCCACAACAGGGTCTGGTATTAAATTACAGCTCATGAAAGCAGAGTCACTGAGGAAGGTTTTCTATATGCTTCATATAAAACCGGCAAAGAGGACAACTTAAAAAAAAGACAAAAGGTACAGAACAAAATGAACAGGATGCAGACCCAAGAAGCAGTGATGCAAGTTTGTGAGGGACTCATGGAAGGTGTGTGCATGGACCATCCTCTTGGGAGGCTGGAGGATGCACTGATGGTGAGCAGGAGCCGAGTCAGGAGGAAGGGCCTGTGGAGAGAATGGGGGCATTTGCTTTGCATTTAGAACTTGCGTCCTATTTAGATTTTCTAGTCGTGTTTCAACATTGCTTCTTTTCCTCGTTTTATGTTTATGCATACATTACTTCTTAGAACATATCAGTAAGGATTAGGTAAGTAGTAGGATACAGCTCCCTTGGAGTTTTGCCACTTTTTTTTCCCCCTCTGTGTAAAAAAGTGAGTTCAGAGTGTGACTCAGTGGTAGAGTTCTTGGCTAGCACGTATGAAACCCTAGCTTTGATTCTCAGCATAGGAAAAAAAGTAAATAAGTAGTATTTTTAAAAGGAGAGGTAGCAAAAACTCAAGACTGTTCCTGGCATCCATAGCTCTTCATCACATAGCTACCCCTATTGTGCCTGAAGAGTTTAATGCTTGTGATTTTTGGGGATGCTCAGTTCAAGAAGAGCCAATGAGGACAAGAGTTGGTGTGTGTATGTGTATGTGTGTATGTTTGTGTGTGTGTCCAGGACGGTGTCTAAACGGTCACTGTCTTTCTCCGGAAGTGTCCTGGAACACTGATTTATATACACTACACAACTTGGTTGATCACCTGGTTACAAATACATCTATCCTGGTCACCCCATTCATACCCTATAAAGCCATTTGTCACAACCCCATTCTGGATGAATAGGACTTTGGCCAAGAGGTTTTCCACAAGGCAGAGGCCTGCTTGAGAATACATTCTTTGTTCCCATTGTATCTGGCACAGATACAAGGAGCCCTGGAAGAAGAATTGGGGGAGTGGGAGCAGAAAGGAGAGGGACAGGTAGCCAAATGAGTGTCCATGATACTTCTAGCTTCATTAGACCAGTGAATGGCTTCAACAGGCTTTCCCCACACTTTCTAAGCCTTTCTACATGTTCCTCACTGCCCCAAGAAATCCCAACAGTTATGAAGAACCCGTGCCTTGGGTGGTAGTAACAGCACTGTAGCCTGAGTCTGATGTCTCCTTCTGTTCCAGTGGACTCTCACGACTTGCTGTCCATCCCAGATGCTACTTTAGGGCTGTGTGGTTCTGAGAAGAGATTATATCCAGGTCCAGAGTAAAACCATAGCAGGAAGGAACCCAGCTCAGGGAGAAGAAAAGGGGGACCAGGGTCTTTACTCACCACAGAATCTCATTTCTCGTTAGGAAGGTCAGAGCCTGCAACAAATCAGAGAGGAGACCCCCATTCAGTCCAATAACCCCCTAGCCTGTGAAAGAGAGGGGAGGGTGCTCTCACTGTACCGTGATAACACTGAAGCCCACAGGAGCAGGCCTGTGGAGGTGGCAAAGAGCAGGATGATGCCATTACTCTCCTGGCCATGTCACAGGGAAAAGGCAAAGTGGCCCAGACTAGCAGAGTCGATTTGAGCCAAAGCCAAAACCCTGGGCTCTGGGGCAGGAGGTAACAGGATGAGGAGGGTTAAGCATTGGTCTGTGAATAAAAGTACAGCAAACATAAGAGGCATCACTGCCAGCCTGGCAGAGTCTAAACATCAGCCAAGAGTTCTCTTCTCCGTCCCTTCTGCCCTAGGAAGCTCCTAATTGCGCCCCAAATCTGTGACCCGACTACCTACCTGGTATTCCTCCAGGTCCTCCCAATGCATCTGGTACCTCAAACACTGCCCCATGCCAACCCAGCCTCCTCCCGCCAGCAGTAGAACTTCTGCCCCCAAGGGCTCAGCAGCTGGTGCAGTCCGTTGGTTCTGTTACCATGGTGACCAGCATTCCACCTTCTGCCCCTGAGTTGGCAAACAGGTTCTTTTGATGCCCTGGCTAAGAACCATCACCTCCAAAACAACAAACAGAAAGGCAGTCCAAAAGCGGCCTTGAGATGTTGACTCAGGGAGTCACGATGCCTGGGACGAAATCCCAGATCTGCCACGTGCTTACTGGATGACCTGGAGCAAGCTACACAACCTCTGTGATACTTTTGCTCTTACCTCTTCAAGGGGATAATAGTCTTAGGAGCATTGTGAGGATTCACTGGGTCAATGTAGGTGATGGTGATTATTGACATATAGAAAGTACTCACTAAGTGTTACAGCCAGATCTGGAGTACAAGGTGTGGGCCACACAGATGGAGAGTCATAGACCCTGACTTCAGTAGATGTCCTACAGGATACAGAAGGGTACTTTATACCATCAATCTGAGTCCTTGTAGGGACAGAAGATGCATTCAGATTTAGACAGCATGAAAGGACTCTGCACAAAGGTAAACTCAAAGGTAGAAAACTACCAAGATGGGGCAGAAGTCAGAGATCCTAACCATAGAGTTGCTTGGTTCTGGCTAATGACACACGGACCAAGCACCCGCGCATCACACTCTGACTTTCTGGGACACAGAAAGAAGGGAAGAATGGGACAGACTTTGGATCAGGAAACAAACAGCCATTGGTGCTGATGTTCTGGGGATCCCCTCGAAGCCCTCTCTCTGCTCTCCTCCAGGGTGTTCTTCATACCACCCTTCATGGTACACACGAGAGCCTCTTCAGCCTATAACATATCTGGTCACAGACTCTCCTGGGCAGAGCCTAGGACTCTGATGTGATGAATTGCCCTGTTTCCTGTCTTCCCTGCACAGAAACAGAGGAAGATGGACCTTCATCCCTCCAATTACAGAAGAGGCACCAGTGCTCGGCATTTTATCTGACCCTGGAGAGAAACAACTCGTAGAGTCATAACATGTGCATACACCATGATCACACATAATATACACACATCCCTGCAGTTGGAAGCTGATATTACCAGAGTTAACAGTGTGGAGACATGCACATACAGAAACTGCTAAGCAAGAAGACAGGCACATCAACCCCTTGATACTGTAACACCTATGAGGTTCAGGTTCAAAAACTGTGCAGTCAAGTTGAGTGAGACCCTTAATGTTTCTAGTAATTCCACATTCACATTTACCTTAAAATACATGTAGCCTTTAAACTGTAGGTCACACGTGCCTGGTTGCATGCAGTGACACTTAATAGCTACTATGTGTGGTAATCAGGACCCTAGACTTTGACATGTTAAAGGTCAGATTTCATCATTTTAAGCAAATCATACAATTACTATAAGCCTTAGTTCTCATTTCTAAAATGGGACTGACAATTCACTACTTTCTAAATTTGCAAAAAGAAAAAAGAATGGCAAGGGTGTAACTTTTGTTATTTTTTAAACAAGATGCTTGGTGTGATGGTTTGCATATGCTTGGCTCAGGGAGTGACACTATTAGAAAGTGTGGCCTTGTTGGAGGAAGTGTGTCACTCTGGAGGTAGGCTTGGAGACTCTCCTAGCTACCTGAGGATGTTCAGTCAGTCCCTGGCTTCCTTTGGATGAAGATGTAGAACTCTCAGCTTCTCCTGCACCATGCCTGCCTGGATGCTGCCATGCTCCTGCCTTGGTACTGACTGGACTGAACCTTTGAACCTGTAAAGTCAGCCCCAATTAAATGTTGTCTTTTATAAAACTTGCATTGGTCATGGTATCTGTTCACAGAAATAAAACCCTAACTAAGACACTTGGTATAAAACTAATATGAGAGAGAGAAGGGGGGTGAGGAGGGAGGGAGGGAGGGAGGGAGGGAGGGAGGGAGAGAGAGAGAGAGAGAGAGAGAGAGAGAGAGAGAGAGAGAGAGAGAGAGAAGTAAAGACCTTCAGCAACTAGGCAGTCACTAAACCCATACAAATGAGACCCTTTCTCCACATCTGGCAAAAAAAAAAAGCTGGATTGGTTTATGTTCATAGCAGCCCATGGGATTCTTGCTTCCTTATTCTAGGAGCCAAAGAGTTGGTGAGTTTAAGGGACTAGGCAAGTTGTAGGTCTAGAACCCCCAGGGAAGCCAGGGATCTTTAGATCATGCCCTGGCAGGCTGGATCCTTCTCCATCCAGTCTTTTTCAGATGTCCTGAAAGCAGACAAGGTAAGACAACTTGGCACCAGCCTGTTGTGTCTTACACCCTGCTGACACTTGCTAAAAGAGAGCAACAAAAGCAACAGAGAGAACTGCCCAGCAGCCAAAAGCTCTCAGCTGCTCATGCAGCCCCTAGAGCGCTGGACAGGGAGAATAGTGAAGAACGAAGACGACCCTTTGCCCTTGACACCCAGACACACTCCAGGAAGGGGACCCACGGCCTGCGGGAAGCTAGAGTACAATAAAAGACAGCTAACAAGGACCCAGCTGGAGGCCAGCACTGGAGCTGCTGGGCACCCTGAGGCCCCCAAAGAAGGGCCATTGGAACAGACTCGAGTGACAGTGCTATGCCAGGCTGAGAAGATGGGACAGCGTTCCAGGTCCAGGAGGCAATGGAACCCCGCCAGAACTGCAGAACACTGCATGCGCGTTTTCACATTCGTTTTATAGGGAACCTTCCCTTCTGAAAATGACGCATGTTTGTCATTTATGACTGAGGCATAAAGATGACTTTATAAACATAGCTCTTTAATGAAAAGAAATAGGAGCCCTTTTAAAGAAAAATATTAAGTGAATAATTTTACAGGTGGTAGAGGAATGCACCAGAAATTACAAGGTGCTTGGTGTGCTCATGTGCGTTCTCTCTCTCTCTTCTCTCTCTCTCTCTCTCTCTCTCTCTCTCTCTCTCTCTCTCTCTCTCTCTCCCTCCCTCCCTCCCTCCCTCCCTCCCTCCCTCCCTCCCTCTCTCTCTCTCTCTCTCTCTCTCTCTCTCTCTCTCTCTCTCTCTCTCTCCCTATCCCCCAACACATCCAGGATAGGCCAGCCCTGCTACCCTCCTGTCTCCTTCAGTGTTCACCCTCTCCCCGGATCCGTTCCTAGCCCACACCCCTCCTCATCCCCAAAGCCCTGTGACTTCATTCTAGACAGGCCTTCTATTGGTTCTCACCAATAACAATAGTAGCAATGAGACTGTCACCATTAAGAATGTCACCTTGCATTTGCATATCCCTTCACAATTCCAAACGCTTTTATATGTACCACCTCATTTGCCAGAGGAATAAAAGACCACGCTTTAAAAAAAAGAAAAGAAAAAAAAGAAAGAAACGAAAAAGAAAAATTCCCCCCATGAGGTTCTGCTCCGGTGTATCAGGCAATCTCTGCCCCTCCCCCAGCCCGGTGCTGCTGGGTGCCTGTGGTACCACAGTGATTTCAAGGGGGTGCATAGCTGAGCAGTGAGGAGGCTCCAGGAAAGACAGTCCCACCATATCCTGCCTCTCTGAGGTCTACATGACATAGGTTTCTATCACCTTTTGGGGAATTGCACAGAGTCTCAAACTTCCAGCTCCTTTGTCAACTCGATTTATTTTTACCTGTCTTGCCAAATTCAGCATCTCTGAAAAATGACTGGTATCCAGGCTATGTAAAAGCATTCTCACAACAATACAAAAAAAAAAAAAAAAAAAAAAAAAAAAAAAGGCAACTAAAAAGGGGGGGTGAGGGTTAAACGGGGTTGAGAGATGGCTCTGTGATTATGAGCACTTGAATAAGTACTGCTCTCCCAAAGGAACTGAGTGCAGGCCCCAGCACCCACCTTAGGTGGCTAACAACTCTCTGTAACCCAGCCTTAAAGGGTTTTATGTCCTCTTCTAGATTCCATGGGCACCTGCATTTATGAACACACACACACACACACACACACACACACACACACACACTTTAAAATAACATAAGCCTTTAAAAATTAAATTAAATAGAAAATGGGCCAAGGATATGAATAGGCATTTCTCTAAGAAGATAAGGAAATGGCTTAGGAGTCCAGGAAAAGCACCTCAACATTAGCCATCAGGGAGCTAGATGTAAATCAAACCCACACTAAGATGCCCTTCTACACCCACCAGGATAGCTGTTTTAAACAGAAAAATAAGCGTGCTCACAGCGGCTTTATCCATAATGGCTGGAAGAGGAAGCAAGCCCAAAGCCCATCATTGACTGGTGCGTACCTGTAAGGTAGAAACAGCACTTGGCACTATGATGGCTGAAGTTTGGTCCGGAAACAGCAAGCCTTGGAGACAGTCACAGAGGCCCTGTGTATGACCAACCCCCTTGCTTAAGATGTCTGGAGTGGACAAAGCCATGTGGAGAAAAAGTAGGCTGGTAGTTTTCAGGGGCTAAGGGGCAGGAAAGCAAGAGTGACTGACTTCCATGAGAACAAGTCTCTCTATGGGTAGACTGGTGTGTTCTAAAATTAAACAGTGGTACAACTCTGAATAGCTTAAAACCCTGGCGTTCCATACTTTGCAGGAGGGAATTGTATGGTGCGTCAATTATATCTTAAAGCTATCATTTTAAAAATGACAAGATATGTTTAAGTGCTAACTCAATTCATGTAAAGAACCGTCAATATTATTAAAGAATGTGTAAATGAGTGAATTCAGGTCTATGCTCCCCGAGCTCAGTCTAACCCAAGCAAGTGGCTCCACCCACAACCACCCTTCCCTACTGGGCTGGCTGGCTCTGATCTGCGCCCTGCGTGCCTCCAACCGTCAACCAGGATACACTTTGTCAGCTTTGTCCACAGGCAGGAGTGAGTGTTTTCCTCCTGGCAAGTAACAGGCCTGCGGGAACCCATCCTTGGTTTCTCTAAGGCTATCCCAAGTAAGAATGAGGGTGGCAGGGCTGCCCTGAAGGAGGGCCAGTCTTGGGACAAATGTACCCAAAGATGGAGATCAGGGTGCTTGGAAAGATCCCCAGAGCCTTGGGAATCTGGACTCCGGTCCTAACATAGGTAAGCACTGGTCCAGCACAGCGCAGAGTGTGAGTTCTCAGCCCATGCACTGATGCCCAAGGCAGGATCTCAGCTTCTGCGGTCCTGCGGCGTGGTGCAGGGATCTGGAAGTTTCTTGAAAGGTGTAGAGGTATGGGGGCTCATTACCCTAGGCCCTGGTGCATAACTTGCTGTATAAACTTGGGCACAATCCTCAGAACTAACTTCACAAAACTGTCCTCCGACCTCCACATTTCCACAGTAGCCTTATACCTTCCAACACACCATGCATGTGCATATGCACACACATAAACACATGCATGCACATAGAAAAGCAAGTAGACTTAAAAATTTTTAAGGCAAATGAAGGAGACTGAGGAGATGGCTCAGATGGTCCTTGTCTGCTGTGAAAGTACAGGACCCGAGTTCTAATCCCCAGTATCTACAGAGTTAAAAAAAAAAAAAAAAAAAAAAAAAAAAAGCCAGGCACAGTCATGAGCCATGGCTGTGTGCAGTGTCATAAATAAAGACAGTCTCCTTCTGAGCTGCTGGTCTAGTTAATCCAGTCAGTGAGTACTGGGCTCAGTGGGGTACTCCTGAACATAAAGAAAAAAAGTAACAATAGAGGAAGAGGCCCCTCAATCTCTAGCCCCTCCTCATGTTATTCATACATAAAGACAGAGGAGTTAGACATGCCACCAAAGGGCTGGCAAGGGTCCCACACAGAGGCTTCTCCTGCTTTGCCTGGTGCAGGGCACTCTATTCTAGTGTCAAGCCCACTGTCACTCAGGGACCGCACAAAGAACCACAGCTGCTTGCTTCCCCTGCTTTTCTTAGCCTGGATAAGACACCCCTGTTTCCAGTGGCCCTGGATGCTGGAAACCTCCTCAGAGAAAAGTAAGCATCCTTGGCATTCAAAGGACATAAAAGGCAGGGACAGAGGACAGAGGAAATGTGCTTGGGCCCCGGACAAGGGTGACCTTGCCCTTTTCCAACTTGCATCAGATGCCCCGATGCCCCACGTCACACCCTGGTTTCAGGCCCCGTCACATGAACAGGTCCACGTGAGATTAAGCCATTTCCCAGGGACTTGGCATAGCCTCAAACTCTTCAGCCTTCAATTTCTGCCCTGGAATCTTCCATTAAAAAGGAAATCTTGAGGAACTAGAGAGATGGCTCAGCTGTTAACAGCACCGGCTATTCTTGCAAAGGACCCAGATGCCACTTCTGAAACCCTCATGGTGGCCTGCAACTGTCTATAACTCCATCTTCAGGGCACCAGATACCACTGCACACACACAGAGTGGATTTACATTCAGGCAAACTGCTCAGATAATCAGTTAGTTAATGAAGTAATCTTCTTGATCAATCTGTAGACAACAGCTAAGTTCAATGTGGTGACCCTGGATGACTTTCATCCAAGTGGAGGTAGAACTCTTAGAGCTTCAGGAGACAAATCTATGATTTCAGCAAGTCTGTGTGGTAGTCCAAGATCTTGGGGGCATTGGGGCAGGGGCAGCTAGACATACCTAGGTAGTCACACAGTAGTGTCCTCTCTCCTGCCTGTCTCCTAGTCCCAGAATCAGCTCTCAAAAGACCAGTAAAAAAGGGCCTATATCAGGGCTTGTGTTCATTGACAGCATGCTATAGGGTCCCAAGAAAGCAGACAACAGCTTCTTGACCAGAAAGGCAACTCCAGAAATGCGCTCCCTTGTTGGAACTGTTTTTGAACTTTTACTTGGAAATGTCACAGAAAGACATCAGCAGTCAGCCTTTGAGAACTAAGGCTTTACAAAGCATTAGGCTGAGGTCCAAGGCTCGACTTGCCTGAGACACAGGGGGAAGAGCCCGGCTGATCCTGGAAGTCACTGTGTTCTCCACAGACCTGGAAAAGCAGCTTGCTGGACATCACAGAATCGCTCTCATGAACTCCTGTCTGTGGTAACACCTCTCAAACCACACAGAATGATGCGGCTTGTCATGATAGGTACCAAGCCTGGGACTAGAACTCAGCTGAGGGCTCCTGTCCAGTGCTTCATGCTCAACAGTAAGACTGGCTTAGCTATAGAGCTCCTCTCTTCCTCCTCGTCTCCCTGCCCCATCCCTGTGTGTGGATCTGTGTAAGCCAGAGGGCAACCTCAGAATTCATTCTCACTGGCCTGAAACTCACCAAGGAGGCTAAGTTGGCTGGCCGGCACTAGAGAGCTGTGTCTCTGTCTTCCCAGAGCTGGAACTGTAGGCCTGCTGCCATACCTGGCTTCTTCCACATTCTAGGGATTGAACTCAGCTCCATATCAAAGGCAAGCTCTTTATCAATTGTCTTAGTTAGAGTTTTACTGCTGTGAAGAGACACCATGACCAAGGAAACTCTTTGGACATAAGGACAACATGTAATTGGGGCTGGCTTACAGGTTCAGAGAGGTTCAGTCCATTATCACCAAGGTGGGAACATGGCAGCATCCAGGCAGGCATGGTGCAGGAACTCAGAGTTCTACATCTTCATCTGAAGGCTGCTGGCAGAATACTGGCTTCCAGGCATCTAGAATGAAGGCCTTAAAGCCCACACCCACAGTGGCATACCTACTCCAACAGGGACATACCTTCTAAACATGCTACTTCATGGGCCGAGCATATGCAAACCATCAAGACAATGAGATAGCTCCCCAGTGTGCTCACACTCTCTGACACTCCTTAGCTTAAATCTGCTCCCAGTCACCTTTCTACTGAGTGCCGCCCACCCCGCTTCTGCTAGATGGCCAGGCCTTGGGGGTAGTGGCTACATGTCCTTGCCTAATACTCATTTATTTGTTAAGCCTTTTAGGGTGTCCCAGGTATTTTACTGGTGTTAAAGGTGGAGTGGTGACCAAGACAGACTCAGTTGTTGGCCTTGAGAAATTTGACTTTGGTGAGGAATCACCGAGTCAATGGTCATTCAGTTTCTAGGGAGCCACGCCTGTGTTGTGGCCAGAGAGCAGGGAGAATGTGATGGTACAGTTGTCTCATCTGAGGCTCAGGGAGGTTCCTTTAAGGAGAGGACACTGAGCTAGACTTGAGAGAACAATAGTAGAGGTGGCCATGGGGGAAAGTGCTTCCTGGTCATGGAGGAGCATGTGGAAAGGTTCCTGCAGAAGAAACTTGGGGTTCTGGAGAACAGAGGAAGCTACAGAGTTGATGGGTCAAGGGTAAGACCCCAGAGACAGGGGCAGAAGATGGCTTGGGGCAGATCAGTGGTTTCTGTGCAAAGCAATGGGAAGTCATTGTAGGGCGTCATGCTTAGAATGACATCATCTGATGTCTGTTTTCAAGGGCTCACTTCCTCATAGGGTGGCTGGCGAATGTGCTGGAAGAAGGCCACAGAGGCTGGGGACATGTGTGAGGAGACTACGGAGTAAGCCCCAGGATGGCTGGGACAAGAGTGTCGATGTCTGAGAGAACTTAATGACATCATATGGCATCTCTGGACTATGGAGTGGAGGGAGCGTGAACTGTGGATGACCCTCCGAACTCCGACCGACCATGACAGCAGCGTGGAGGAAATGCTGGAAAGGGAAGGTTTTAAATGTGTTGTTTGCAATGTCTATGTGGCAGACAAGTGGCAATGACAAGAGATATTGGGATTTAGGTCACCATAGAGCTCCAGGCTACAGACAGACATTAGGGAATGTCTGGGCAAAAGTGGGCACTGGCAACTGTAGCTGTAGGTGAGATCGGTAAGGAATCCCAGGGAAGGTTTCTGCTCATCAGTAGTCCTAAGGGAACAGGCAAAGCATCCCGCTTTTCTCAACGGCAGAACAGCCCATCAGTGGCAGAACAGCCTGTCAGAGGCCAGCCTTCTCACTAGAAGCAATATCCAAAGCCACCTACTCAAAGGTGACCTGGAAGGGTCAGTCCCCAAAGGGGAAGCGTCCCAATGTGACACTCAGTCCTGCTTATTCTTGAGTAGCTACAGATCAAGGAGTTAGAAAGCTACAATGCAAACAGAAAGTGAGGGGTTAGTGAGAGGGTTCTTCCATCCCCCTAAGGAAGTAAGTGAGGAGATTAAAATACTAGGCAGGAGAGGTCTGAGGGCCAGGGTCTCTGGGGGAAAAGCCAAGCACAGATTCGGTGCTCAGAGCAGCCTCCCAGTGTGTGTGGTGGTGTGGGACTGAGAGCCAGCCTGGAACCCAGAATTGTTAGCAGCTTCGTGAGCCTTGGAAGACAATCTTGAACTTGATAGCCTACCAAGGAGGAAGAGCCTTAGCAAACAGGCAGGCTTGCACCTACAACCCCAGAGAAGTTAGGCAGCGGGGAGGAAGGGCGAGCCAGAAATAGAACAGCCCCCACAGTCTGACCGCCAGCATCATAGCGGCCCAATCCCAGGCTGGATTAGGGTGACCTTCCGCTTCAGGAAGGCAAAAATAAATCCTCTGAGATGCGAGGCACATCAGTCAGAGCCCAGAGCATCTCCATAATAGAAAAGTCCCACAGGGGATCCAGACCTTGGGCTTTTCTGATCCAGACTTTAAAATAGCTGTGATTAATACGGTTAAGAAAATAGATGACAAGGTGCAGAATTTCACAGGGAACTGGGATCAAAAGAAGCAGGTGGAAATGCTGCTGTAATACACAGAGTTTGGAAATGGTTATCTCTTAAAAATGGCTAACAAGAGCTGAGGGTGTAGCTCCATGGCACAGGGTTTGCCTAGCAAGCACGAGGTCGTGGGTTCGATACTGACCACCCGATCTCCTTCTAGGAGAGCTAACATTTTTTCTCTGTAGTTAGAAGAAAGGGCACCCGTGGGCAAAGTAAGTAGTTATGAGCTCCTATGGGTTCACCCTGCCAACAGGACAGATGACAGGGAGGCAGGACCAGCTACAGGCTCCTGTATCCTGTATGAAAACCTTCAGGCACATTCCCTCCCATAAGATGTCGGATGAAGAAATCAGAATTTTATTCCTCAGACTAAGAGTAGACGGTAGAGATGTTTGTCCGTTTGGTTCTAGTTTGTTACAAGGTCAACTTAAACAAGTTTTTTTTTAATGTTAGGTTTTGATCTTTTAAAAAACCAAAGCTGTTTTAAAATATTAGAAGGTGTGGCAGCCACTCAAGAACATCAGTCACTTTCCTTTTTTAAAAAGGGTTTTAGAATTTATTTTTGCTTCTCTAAGTGTGTGTGTGTGTGTGTGTGTGTGTGTGTGTGTGTGTGTGTGCCGCATGCATGCATGCACGCATGCACATGGGCATGAATGAAGGTGTCCACGGATGCACATACTGTAGACATGAGCGAAGGTGCTCACAGACACACGTGCACATGGGCGTGAATGAAGGTGTCCACGGAGAGAGCACTGGGTTCCCTGAAGCTGGAACTAACAGGTGGTTTGTTGCTGGTGTTGTTTCTGGAACCCAGCTTGGTTCCTCTGCAAGAGCAGCAAGCCCTCTTGACCACTGTGGCATCTCTTGAGCCCTTATGCCAGTCACTTCCAACTGTACCTGTATCCCCACAAAGGCTTTGTTTGAGGGTTCTGTGCTGTTGTTTTAAACCAAACTATACAAAGAGCCCATGTTACAGTTTGAGACCATAACATTGAATTTCTAAACACATTTTTTTCTTCTTGAGCAAGACCTTTCAGCTGGTTTATTTTCTCCTTCCTTGTCTGACCTTGTAAACTACTTAATTGCGAAATGTGGTTTGTCTCAGAGTGCCTCTTAACACTGTATTCTTTAAAATAGGAGATTTTCCATTGCATGGGAGACCAACAGTAACGTCTTCACCCGAGCGGGCTCCTTGTCACTTACTTGAGGACATATGGTTTTCATCAGCTACCTCTCTCTTCTTGGCAGCCACCAGAGCAAAGATTTACATTTCATTTAGCAAATGTCCCTCAAACCCCTTGCACAGAACTCAGATTTGCTACTCTCTGTCTCCATTTCTTTCTCTGCTTCTCGATTCTTTCTCTGTCTCCATTTCTCTCTCTGCCTCTCTCTGTCTCTCATGATCCCATCTCTGTCTCATATTCCAAAGACTGTCAGCCATTACCCAGCCAAAACCACCTACAGGAGGTGCCTGTCTGCCAGACCTGGCCAGAAGAGCCTGGAAGAAGGCAGTTGGCTCACAGGCCTCTCTGGGAGTTTCAGCAGCAGGGGTGAGTGGGAAACACTTCTAGAAGATTCTTGAAACTGTATTGGTGGATGAATAAGAAGCTTTTCTCAGCCACCAAAGCCTCCCCGTAATTTCCAAAGTACTTAAAATAAACACTGACACCTCAACATGGTCTTGGGGGGTGGGGGTCTCCTCACATCTCTTCAGCCTCAGCCTGAGTGAAGACACCCTGCCTTCAGTGATCTCTCCAGTTCCCCACACCCCTGCATTTGAAGCTCCTGAGACAACAGCAGATCCCTACGTGGTACAAGGCTAGGGAGAAAAGAGGTTCACAAAGCCTCTGTCCTCATAGGGTACCTGGCTTCGGGCACCTTATAAATTCCTGTCATGGATCAGATCATCTCCTTTCTGGGACCAAGATTAGCTCTGGGCCTCATTTAGTCCAATATCTTGTTTCTCAGGTAAGGGACAGAGGCCTAGATTGGGAAAGGGTTGCCCATCACATAAAATGGGCTCCTGGTCCCCTGGGAATTGGTCAGGGACCTGTGTAAAAAGAAATTAAGTCTTCTACTTCTATATCACCTGGCAGTCCGAACTGCAGCCTGACTCCTCTGGACATACTAGAGCTCTGGATAAACAAAGTGAGTATTTCTCCAGACCGTCAGATGCTGGAGATTTGCTAAGGTTAGTGACAATGGGTCTGAATTGCTAAGTGTGAGACCCTCAGCCACACAGAGTTATATGAGTGACTGACCCAGGGGAGCCAAGGGCTCTGAGATCTGGAGGAGGGAGGAAAGCGACTTCCCTTTGGTTCGAGGCCATGGTTGTTCCTTTAGCTTGGGAGACAGCAGGGACTGAGAGATGAGGGCGGAGCCGTTCCAGGGGGCTCTTGAACTGGAGAGGCAGAATGAGACTAGGAATGTGCTGACAAGCAATAGAATGATCCAGGTTGGTAGGATGTGACACAGTGGCTAGAGAGTTGGGGGTAATGTGACACATGGGGAATATGACACATGGGGGGAGGGAAGGAGAGAGTGTGACATATGATCAAGGTAGAGAGGAAGTATCTCCAGGCTATGGTCAACCTTGAGCAGCTAGAAAGAAACAGGTACTGTGTAAGCAACCATCAGGGATGTTCTAGATAATTCTGCACTCCAAATTCATTTTAAGTGATGAGCAACCCTTCTCCAACCTAGGCCTCTGTCCCTCACGTGATAACAATTCACACTGAAGAAACAAATTTATACCAAAGAGAGAAACAACCTCTACAATCCTGCAGAGACTGGTATGGAAAGGACTTGGGACGAATAGTCATGATGATTGCATAAAAGGAAAATGTCATTTCAAGGCTGCTCCCATGTGAGTGTCTATCATGGCTCAGAGGTAGGCCGGGGCTGAAGTACTGTGTGCGGAATTCAGAGAGAGGTGAGGGAATTGGGAAGTCAGAAGTGGGACGACAGAGGGTGGGGCTCGAAGAGATGAGACAGCTGAAGAGAAGATAGAGATATGTTCTGCATGTGAGAGATCTCTAGTATTTAGTGGTTTTCTGCTAGGATACAATGCAGTTTCCCCAAATATATGTAGAAAAAATTAGTTTCCATTTGCCTTCTACTATTATGTTGAAAGAAATCAATGAAAGAGATCTATGCTTTATATTTTTCTTGATTCAAAAAGGAGGAGGAGGAGGAGGAGGAGAAGGAGAGGGAGACAAAGAAGAAGAAGAAGAAGAAGAAGAAGAAGAAGAAGAAGAAGAAGAGGAAGAGGAAGAGGAAGAGGAAGAGGAAGAGGAAGAGGAAGGAAGAAAGAAAGAAAGAAAGAAAGAAAGAAAGAAATAGTCCCAGGAAGGAGGGAGCAAAGGGAAGAAGGAGAAAAGAAAAGAAAAGAAAAGAAAAGAAAAGAAAAGAAAAGAAAAGAAAAGAAAAGAAAGGGAAGGAGGCAGGGAGGGATGGAGGCTTGGACGAAGGGTGGGAGTAAACGTGAAACATCATATCCGAGAAAAAGGGATTGGAATCAAGTCCCAGAGGTGCTACAAACAGTTCTAGATTCCCTGTGAGTTGAAGCTTAATCTATTTTCTCTCATACATAGAAGGCATGGTGGCCCCACTATGCATTCAGGCTTTAACTTGTGTGTAAATCCCTGACCGGCTGAGAAGAAGACAAAGAAGTCCATTGCAGGCATTGTGGGTTCATCCTGGAGGAGGTTCATCCCCCAGGTCCTAAATTTAGGTCTGCTAGGAAAGCCTTTGCTCCAGCTATGTTACCCAAGATGACTACGGGAACCGTTGCATGATAAAGAGGGAAGATGGATTGTCATTCTTGGTTAGGTGTACATACACACACATGTACACACATGTTCACACACATGTACACATGCACACACACATGTTCATACACACATGTACACACACTCACAGATACACACACATGTACACACACATTCACACACACATGCATGCACATGTGCCCACACATCTACACACATGCATCTTCCTATATGATATAAATAGACCTGTCTCCATCTTTTCCCACTTCCTCTCGATCTTTCTTAAAACTTCTTTTAAATTATGAATTGGCTCATTAACTTCCAATTAAGATGACAGAGTGGCTTCATCTGTAGTTCCGGGAAGTCCTGAGATATTGTTGCCTATAACGGAGGATACATTCCTTTCTCTCCCGACTAGAAACTGAGATTGGGCTAAGTGCTGATCTTAGTCCTCCCTGCAGCCACATCAGAGTACTTTGTTCCCTATGGAAGTGTGAATGCTTTAACGTTCACAGGAACCATGATCGTGGTCCTTCAACAGGTCTTACCAGTGTCAGAAGGAATGCCTGGTCATCAATCTTCCTCACCATGTGCTTTATTGTTCTGCATGCTGAGGAGTGTTTCCCCAGGAAGCTGGTATGGGCATCTCTATCCAGAGAAGGATGCCCCAGATGGGAGGCTCCAGAAATCATATTACGTGTAAGAGGAATCAGAAATATCGAGTCTGGACAAGGAAAGAGGAAGCTGAGCCTACAACTGCTAGTGGGGACTTTCACTTACACAGGAAGGAACCGAACAAAGTAGATTAGGCAAGAAAAATATTATTGGCCCATGTTAAAGGGAGGCTTGAATCAGGCTTGAGAATGGCTGGATCTAGTATTTTACCAACATCTTTAAAGTCCTTTTCTCCAGTGGCCTGTCTCCACTTATATGATCCATAGCTGTACCCCAAACTACACCCTCAGGGCTCTGACTCATACCATCTCTCAAATATTTTCCCCTCACATGGCAGGAAGCCTTCTTAGTCATATTCTATTTAGAGACCCCATCAGAAAAAGATGGTCTCCCCTAACCAGTCTATTGGAAGAGTTTTAGGCCCAGTTATTTGACTCGAACTTGAAACCTAGTCCTGTCCCTGCAGCAGCTCCCATGGCCAGGTTAGGTGCCCCTGTTGGCCTAGGCTGGGCATGAGCACACTTCCTAGTTTGCAGAATATTACAGTCATATACACCTAAAACACATTAAATAGATTCCTTCTAGAAGGTTCTATCAATGCAAAAAAGGGTAGAAGAGGCACCAGGAAGACAAAACCCACAGATGTTTCCATAGTAATCAGCTGATCTTGAATCTGTTCCTTTCTTTCTTGACAGAACAGGTTTAATCACACCTCCCTCTTTCTTGCTAGACTTCCACATCCGCCCATGACCCAGGTGATAAGGGTTCAGTCCATAGAATGCCCTACAACGAACTCCATGCTCTGGCCTGCTCCCTCCTCAGCTTCACCTACGATTCCTACTCATCCATTGTCTCCTGGGTCCTTTCCACCTGAGATAGTCAGTCCCTACTCCCTCCTTCCAAAGCTGGGCCAGGTTCCTCTAATCCTCAGCAATGTGGCCAGAAACAACACAGCTTCCTGAAAACCCATGGAACAGAGGAAGTGCCCACCGCACCACAACTAATCCCTGTTCCCAGAGGTGACTTCTGTGGCACTGACTTTCAAGCCCTTCCTAAGCCCTATCTTACCCCCCACCACTGGGGCTAGCCCAGCCTCCTATCCCTAGAGTTCAGGGGCTAAGTGACCCCCACGCTCATGACAGCCTCAGGAACTGTTTTCCCCTCTCAGATTCAAGACCTGCCCCCGAATTGGCTTCTTCCCTGCATTACTGATAACAGAAATGTCAAAAAAGATACCCATGTGGGATTCCCCAGAATCTAGGGAGTCAGCTGACAGTTGCAGTTTATTGAGATTCCCCACTCACAGGTCTAGGATGTGCGGCCCTGGGCAGCATCCACTTCATCTGAAAAAGTGAACATTTCTTTCCACACTCCTCTACACCCCAGCCCCCAATCTTGTACAAACAAATGGTCCCAGAATATTATCTGTAACTTTGCAAGAACACACCAACCTCAGGCATAGGATAGTGTGACTCCAAATTAGGACATGGTGGTGCTCTAAGTAAACAGTCCCCAGAGGCATAATTTAAGTAATTCCAAATGTCTTTTGCTAAAGGGTATTCACATCTCAGAGTCAGAAATCTCTTTAGGGCTCCCTTGATTCTTTCTCATATTCATGGAGACTGGCACCAGGGTGGGGTTGGGAGTTGTTTTCCGTCGATAGACTGCAAGGGTCAGCTGGTGAATTCTGAGACAAAAGAGTATCATCTGCAAGTAAGTTTTAGTATCCACCAGGAAGGCAGTGCCATTTCTTCTCTCAGTTAAAAAAAGAACAACTTATAATAATGTCATAATTCCAGGACTACAGGCAGGGAGAAAGGGTGAAGGCTGACGTCAAGGTTTTGTTGTGGGAGACCTATTAAGATGTCTAATCAAAACCCAAATCAAACCAGACATGGGAATCTCTCAGACTGTTCCGAAGAGGAAAATGTTACATAACACAATCTCAAAAGTAAGGAATAGGAAATTTCTAGGTAGCAAAAGTGAAGCAAATGTACTAACCGTAGAAGGTCAGAAAGCCAATTCCTCCAAACAGAGTCAAGGCAGGCAGCAGCAAAATTACCCAAAGAGGACCCAATAATTCAGGGAACTTAGTGGCTCCCAAGGACAATGGCGCATGCTGTCGATGAGCTCATGGACAAAAGAGAAACCCGATATCAGGACAGACATCCTAATAGCTCACATCAGAGAAACTGGAGACTTAAAAATAGTCTTGAAGGAACTTTGGTTCATTAAGCACTTAGAGAAGCTAATGGAAATCCCACTTAATAAGACTAGAAAAGGAAAAGATGATTTGAAGTCTTAACTCTTACCACCAGTTTGTCTAGTTCTCTTTGTGTTTCAGGTAGTCAGAAGCCTCCTACTTAGGCATGTAAGCCTCGCGTGCCACCCTGTCCTCTTGAACTGATTCTGTGAAATGAATTTGTTTATCCTTAGAAACACCCCTTGCTTGAAATCTGTTTTACATGATGCTAATAGGGCCACTCACAATAGGTATGACTGAAATTAAACATGAACGACTTAAACACCCGTTAAAAATTACTTCAAGATAAAATTTTCCTCCTTTAAAACCATGGTCCAACTAAACACTTCCTACAAGAAGTCCATTTTCCATATAGTTATGAATAGTCTAGCAACACACCTTGTTTCTATAAATGGCTTTGTTCTTCTGGATTATCTCTCTCCTACTGCTTCACAGGTATTATTTTTTAGTAACAGCCTTTGGTCTGTGGTGGCTGTACACATCCTTATTTTTTTATTACACTTTTGAGTGTGGCAGATACTAGTCTCTGGAACACTGGGAAAATAAGTACCCTCTAGAGGTATTCAGAGAAAGCTGAAAAGTCACACCACTGCTGCCTGTGATATCTGCTCACAAGTTTTCTTCAAATATATTGATTACTTTAAATGTCATTAGGCAGCTGGGCAGTGGCAGCACACACCTTCTGTCCCAGCATTCCAGAGACAGAAACAGGCAGATCTCTGTGAGTCTGAGCCTCGTCTACAGAGTGAGTTTCAGTACAGCCGGTGGTACACAGAGACACCTTGTCTACAAGCACACAAACACTTTGATCTTAGACCAAAGATTAGAATACAAGGTGTGTGAAAAGTTGCAGAAGAAAGCAGTTTCCCTGTATTCTCTGAGCCCCCAGCCCTGCACACCTAGCTTCTCTCCTACATTAATATCTTGTATTAGTAAGATACACTTACTGCAATTGACCAACCAGCATCGAAACATCATTATTATGTGAAATCCATACTGTACATGAGGTTTTTGTCTCTGGGTTGTACAATACTGTGGCTGTCGGCAAACATATGGTTCTATTGATCTACCACTTGCAATATCAGGCAGAATTATTTTGTCACCTGAAAAATGCCCTGAATGTGTTTATTTCCCTCCCCAACTCCCCCTGAAGCACTAGCACACACCACTTATCATTATTTTTTTTTTACCATATCTGTAATTTTGCCCTTTCCACAACATCAGATGCTCAGAATGGAGACATTCAGACTGACTTCCTTCTCTGAACAATCTTCAGGTGAAGTTTGCTATCTCTCCTTTCACCAAGAACAGTACCGCCCCACCTCCCCAACTCTTAAGGACTGTGTCTTGCCCACCCACCCCCCACCCCCACCCCCACTCTTACCGACTGCGTCTTGCTGTTCACCTATCCAGAAGAATGTCTGGACTGCTTCTAGTTGCTAGCAATTATGAACAAAGCTGCTATAAACATTTGCATACAGGTTTTTGTGTGGACAAAGTTTTGAGCTCATTTTGGCAAATACCTAAGAGCATAATTTGTTGGAGCATATGGTGGGACTGTGCTTACGTTTGTTAAGAAAGTGCCAAACTGCCTTAGAAAGAGGCTGTACCGCTTCGTTCCACCGGCTAGGGATGGCAGCTCTGTTCCACCTTCTCACCAGTATTGGATGACGTCAGTGCTTAGGGTTTCAGCCCATGTTAGATTGTGTGGCGTCCCATAGTTCCTCTGATCTGTGACTCATCCCTGAATCCACCATCGAGTGTCTTTCCAATGCGCACGTACCACCTGCGCACTTCCTTTGCTCACGTGTTTGCTCAGACGGCTCAGGTGTGTATTTTGGATAAAAGGGTTTCATTTCCAAAATCGGGCACGAATCCCACCTTTCTCCTCCCCAAACCTTGTGTTTTCATTTTTACAACAATGTCCTTCACAGGGTAGAAGACAGTTTTGATTTTGATGAAGTCCATCTCAGCAACCTTCCCTTTTCTGGATCATGTTTTGTACAGTTTTAAAGTGTTTAGAGAATGCCATGGTCAAACCCAGGGTCACCTAGATCCTCTCTAGAAACGACATAGCTTTGGAATGGCTTACGACCATGCAGAGAGCTGAGGCTGGGCCACTCTGCCCTGCCACGGAGATCCCTTAAGCAACCTTGCAATGGCCTAGACGCTCCTCACAACAGAGCCAGCCTGGGGCTTTATTCTGTCAGCTTGTCCTCCTTTTCCTTTCTGCAGGGTCAGAACTTGATCAACCCAGAAAGTGTTCCTGCTGTTTCTGCTCCCTCCTGTCTTTATTTTTTACAGGGATTATTCTGGAAAATCATTGGCCCTCCTGGCGCTTTCTCTGTCTCTCTGTCTTTCTGTGTGTGTGCTTGTCTCTGTCTGTCTCTCTGTCTCTGTCTGTGTCTCTGTCTCTCTGTTTCTCTCAACCTTTCTCTCTGTTTCTGTCTCTGTCTGTCTCTCCCCCCACCCGCTCTCCTTTGAGCCCTCAAGATGGATCACATGAGGTTTTGAGTTATATACAGATGGAATCAGCAGCACACTCATTTGCCTAGCTCGATGCTCACAGAGACATCCATGACAAAAGCTTGCTACTTTCTGACAGTTTCCAGACCATGGCAGAGACATTGTCTTCTGCAGAGGTTTGGTTTTATAGTGTGGCTATAGAAATTTTCTGCATGCTCCACCCAAACACTTTTTATTCAATGCACTCTAAAACTCTCGTGTGTGTCTTCATTTTTTGTTGCTATAACAGAATACCTGCAGTGGTCATTTAAAAGAAGAGGTTTCTTTAGCTGTGGTTCTAGAGACTGAGAAGCCCAAGATCATGGTGTCAGTGCCTACAGGGGGCCCCCACACAACCACTTATCACAGGGGGGCTTTATTCTAGAATTCAAAAGGGAAAGCAGGTACATGTGGAGGAGAGAAATCACACAGGACAGCCTTGCTTTGTAACAGCCCTCTCTCTTGGTAGCTGAAACAGACCCTGAAGAGTGAGAACTCACTCCCCTGAGGAAGACATTAATCTCTCCTAAAGCCCTCCTCCTCTCTCAGAACCCTCACCACCTGTCTCTGCCATAGCTGTCTGGTTTCAATAGGACTTTCAGAGGGGACAAACTATTCAAGCCGCAGCACATGACTTTCACAGGCTGTTTGCTGCTTGGAATATCTAGAAGGAATTCTCTTTTTAGAGGGTAAAGACACCACCAATATGATAACCTGATTTTTTTCCTCTGGGTTGGAACTCGATGGTCCCCAGATGTTTCTTGAACAGTATTTTCTTACGGATTTAGGGCACATGTGGTGGTGCACTTGAATTATCCCAGCGATCCAGAGGCTGAGGCAGGAAGACCCTCCCTAGACCAGGGTTATTTTGGGCTACATAGAAAGATAAGAATAACAAGATAAAGTAAACAAGTCCTTTCAGTATACACTAGATTTCCATGGATCTGTTTCTTACTTGGTCCCATTGATTAGGTCAGCTGTTCATAAACAAAGATCAATCTATATTAATCGCTTTATAGTAAATGTTTTAAAAGAGCCATTTTATCCTTCTTGTTGTGGGTCAGATCTTGCTTGGATATTCTTGCCCATTTTTTTTCTCCTCTAGATGACTTTTAGTATTAGCTTATAAAATTACATTTTTAGAACTCTTGTTAAGTTTTTTATTGCAGTTTTTATTGAATTTATAGATAAATTTTGGAAGAATTTATGTCTTTAAAGTATTGGATCTTCACCAGGGCCCATTTACGTTGGGAGTTAGCTAAATGACTTGGGAGGAAGCCTGAAGCTTGCAGGCCCACGTGCAGGCAACTCCAGCTGTGTGAGTATCACCCCCATAACCAGTACAGGGGCTTTGGGAAAGAGCCCTCCTCATGTCATGGGAGGAGTGCAGTCCTCAGGAGCAACAATGCAGCACTGAGAAGACACGTGAAGAATGATTAGAAGGTTTTTCTGAGAAAACAGTGCAAAAGAATATCTTCTTGGAAGGGGCAGTGTGGACAGGGCTGCCGAGGCAGGAAAGGTCGTGAGTGGTAGGGGTGGGGCAGAACGGTGCAGAAATGGTAACAGATTTGACTAGAAAGGAATTCATTTGACTAGTCTAAGGCCCACACTAGTTGATTCAGTCTATACAACATCCTAATCAAAACGTCACACAAATATACTCTGCCAAGACCTGGCTAGGTACCAGGTTGGCACCAAGTGCCAAGGCATGCCTTGCTCTTGACCAAGAACGTGGTCCAGCGCTAAAGGGACAACCACTAGATCAAAGTTGTCCCAGTACCAGCATGGGAAAACAGGAGCATCCCTGCTGCCTTCAGCAACATCCCTCCCATCCCGTGCTTTCCCTGCATAGAGGAGCTTACCCTCTCTGTGTCCCAGTACAAACCGTCTTCTTCCTTCTCTTCCTTTACTCCCCTCCTCCAACCCTCCTCTCATCCCCATCTTTATTCAACCAACATTTTTCAGATTTTGGCTTCTTATTGGCCCAACCTAGGTGCTAGGAAAACAAAAATACCAAGGATACTCCATCTCCAAAGGATGTCAAAGAAGAAAAACAAAACAAAACAAACAATGACGAAATGTTGACAAAAAAAAAACACCAAGAAGCTGTCTAGAGCTAAAGGGTCCTGTGGTGCTCCCTGTAGTGCGTCCTGTGGTGCGTCCTGTGGTGCTCCCTGTAGTGCGTCCTGTGGTGCGTCCTGTGGTGCTCCCTGTAGTGCTCCCTGTAGTGCTCTGCTCCAGGCAGCAAAAGAAGTGGCTTCTTTTTCCATTGCAAAAGAAGCCACTTCAGCAGCACCGAGGGGACTAGGGGGTTGGGGGTGGAATGTTCCGGAAATTGTAAACATGGAATTGTGTTTTAAAGCTTGGTTTGCAGACACAGGGGTATTGGTAAATGCAGTATGTGTCACCCTGGACATATTGTTAAATTCCTTTGAAAATGTTTCTGTCGTAAATACTTTTCCTTTGCTGAGACTAAATCCTCTGACCAGAGCTATGTTAGGAATGAAGGGTTTGTTTTTGGCTCCAAGTTGAAGGTACAGTCTACCAACAAGGTGGAGTCAAGACATCAAGAGTTTCATGTAGCAGGACACAATGCATCTGAAGTCAGAAGGAAGTAGCAACAAATGTATGTGCTCAGCCTACACACATGGTGTGATGGCACACACAATGGATGGGTCTTCCCACCTTGATCATGACAACCCTCCATGGGTATCCCAGAGGCCTGCTCCCAGATGATTCTTAATCTCACCAAGTTGACAACTGATTAGCCATCCATGTATATAAAATAGGGGTGGCCATTCTCCTTTGCAGCATGACTGTGAGAGAGAATTGGGGAAGTCCCTTCAACCAAACACCTTTGGAGCATGTACTAGGTGTAGACACCTGACACGGTACATGGGAGAACAGGGTCGAGTAAAACAGATAAAGGTCCTGCTTTGTGAGCTTGTATCCTAGTGGAGGCACACAGAAAATAGAGACATGATTACCATGTCAGTAATGGTAACAGGCTGAAAAATAGCCCCCTAGGAGCAGTACCAGAAGTGAGGACCTGCAAAGGAAGTGCTCCCTGGAAGCCATGGAGGGGGCCCACAAAGTAGGACACATTGAGCAGGAGGCTTAAGTAAGGCCCCTTCTTTCACAAAGCCACAGATGAAGGCTCCAGCTCAATCCTGTAGGTTTCCACAAGTCCCCATGTGTCTGTAGCCCCTGTTGCTGGCTAAAAGAACACCCACAGGCAGAAATGCTCAGGTGTTTCTGACACCTGCACCAGAGCAGGTTCCAGTGTCCCAAGGAGAAATCTGGAGAAGAGGTACAGAGAGGAAAAAGAAGGGGAAGGAGAAGGGAAAGGATCAGGACCATAGGGATGGTTATGAATCTGGGTCCAGCCCTGGCCCATTAGTCTCATTCCTCTATTACCCACAGGGGCCCAAGGATCTGCCTGGGGAGACTGGGCTCCTCATCGACTAACTGACAAGATGCTAGAGTCTCGAATGTGTAAAAGCTTCAGTGTAGACAAAGATAGTTTCATGTAACTTGGTGATGTAGTCATGGGGGTCACATTATCTCATATGCCTTCTGGAGCAAGCACACGTGGTCTCTCTCATAGACATGCTGGGCAGGAGCCACATCAACATTGGACAGCTTACCCCAGTTAGGGAGCTAAAAGGCAGTCTGGAGCAGTCGAGATGGATACCCATGTGGAACACAGAGACCAGGAATCCAAGTCTAGCTTGGCCATTACTGGTTGAGTGACCTTAGTCATGAATATCCCTTCTCCCTGCCACAGTTTCCTCAGCTGAGATGGAAAGGCTCAAATGACTGCAGGGTGGTCTCTAAGGTTCTCCATGGTTCCTCAGATTCCTGAGACTTTAAGGCAGTGGACAGAGTCTATGAAGAGGACAAGGATTCTTACTCCGACTGGCCATCTGTCTCCATGCTTGGTCCCACAGCCCCTCTGGACCTGGGTCTTTACATTCATGTGACGAAAGAACGTAAATCTAGCCCAAGTTACCTTCTTGAGTGAATAAAGAGATGTCACATGATAAGACTTCATGAGAACCACGTGTGATCTTCTGCTCCAATCTAGCCATGTGGTAAGACCTTTATTTATTTTGCCTTATTACTCAATCCTGGGGAGTGAGAACTACACCCAGGGCTCTGCTGGTAACACAGGAAGAGTCCTGTTTGTAGGCTTTGCCTGTCTCCAAGGTCTGTTATTGTGCCAGGAGCCTTTCGAAGCTACCCACCTCCTGTGACTGAAGACTTGGGTTGTAGAAACCGGAACAGCCAGCCCTAGAATGTCACTGACTGTCCATTCTATTTATGAGAACACTGAGATTCACACAGTCAATACCAGAAGTGGCAGGACCTAGAATAAAGCCTGCCTGAGTCAGGGCTCCGTATCCTCCTCCCTTGAAACACACAGTGCTGCCTGTGTCCTGGGGAGACAAAACATTTGGCCAGAAGAAATGGATCTTAAGCCTGATTCTACCACCTTCTAGCTCTAAGACCCATAGGTATATATCTTGGTGTGTACCATTTGTCTGCTCAGTGAGTCACCAGCACATATACGTGTGTGTGTGTGTGTGTGTGTGTGTGTGTGTGTGTGTGCGCATCCCTCAGACTCTGACAAACATGGCTGAATTTTGTGACAAAAACCAGGGCTCTCGTCCCACCCACTAAGGATTTGTAGCCAAAGATAGATGGAAACATCCTCTCCTCCCCCAATCCCCTCTCCCCTCTCTCTTGCCCCCTGACTCCAAACATTCCAGTACAGTCCCTTGCTTCTGCCATTTCCCATAAGTTCCAGTGCTGCAAAAAAACCAGAACCCTTCTCAAGGCTGCTGGAGTCTTGGCCCTATAAATCAGGGCATATCCTGAGCTGTGAGATCAAAGGAACACCCTGGAAAGCCAATGATTAGATGGTTGTTTTTAAATGTTATTTCACCAAGCCCAGAGCTATCTGTGAGATTAAGCTCCGCTCCAACTCAGCCTTCAGCAAAGACTCTCAGGGCTCAGTCCCCTTTTGTTTCTTTATTCTTGTAGGCAGTGGCTCTCAACCTTCCTAATGCTGCAGCCCTTTAATACAGTTCTTCGTGTTGTGGTGACCCCCCAACCATTAAATTATCTTGTTGCTACTTCATAGTCATAATTTTGTTGCTGTTATGAATCATAATGTAAATATCCAATAATCGGGATATCTGATAGGTGACTCCTTTGAAAGGGTCATTTAATCCTTAAACCACATATTGGGAACTGCTGCTTTAGTGCTTTTTAGAGACCTGGTTTCACGTAGCCCAGGCTAGCCTTAAACTTGCTATGTAGCCAAGGGTGGGCTTGAATGCCTGAGCCTTCTGCCTTTACCACCCAAGTGCTCAGATTATCAACACCTTTTCCTGATATTCAAGCAGCAAGAGGGAGAAGAGCTCTGCTCACAGCCCAGGGGTCCTGGAACCCATTTCCCATGTTCTGTATAACTTGGGACCCTCACCTACTCAGTCTGGGTAGCTTTGCCAGACGACAGGGGATCTTTAAGGATTTCTGCAAGAAGAAAACCACATTAGTCACTTCTTATTGCTGTGACAGAAACAGAAGGAAGGGAGGTTTCCTTTTGGCTTATGGTCTGAGCGTATAGTACATCATCTCAGGGAAGAGCTGTGGGAAGAGCAAGTAACTCTAGCTGGGGCACCAGGGGCAGGAAGATGATGGTCAGATGGCATCCACAGTCAGGAAGCAGAAAGAAATGAATGCTGGTGCTTGACTGGCTCGGTGTCTCTTCATTTAACTTAAACCCAGCCAATGGAATGGTGCCATCTATGCTTAGGGTGGGTCATCCTGCTAACCCTCTATGGAAACATTCTCACAGGTACCAGAAGGGTGTCTCTCAGGTGACTCCAAATCCTGTTAAGTGGATGGTGAAGATGAAGCATCACAGAGACACTGAGCTTTCCTAAGAGGATGGGTCTGTACCTAAATCACACTATATATCTATCACCCATCTATCTATCTGTCTGTCTGTCTCTCTATCTATCTATCTATCTATCTATCTATCTATCTATCTACCTATCTACCTACCTATCCATCCATCTATCATCTATCTATCTTTCTATCTATGGATCTATCTATCCATCTATCATCTACCTACCTACCTATCTACCCATCCATCCACTGTCTATCTATCTATCTATCTATCTATCTATCTATCATCTATCTATCACACATACACAAACACAAAATCTCACAATAATGTTTCCACTTCTACCTTTCTCATTCTGGGGTGCCCTCGGATCTCAAAGGTACACACAAATCATGAACTCTGTATTTTCAAGAGAAGTAAGAAAGCAGTCAAGGTGTCTGACTCCCAGGAGATCCTGTAAGCATGGGGAACTGGGAAAAAAACAGGCTGGAAACTAAAGAGAAGAGATGAATTGAGTGCTGGCTTCTGGAGGAAAATTTACCTGGAGTTCATTCACTGGGCAGATGGGCCTCTCTAGAGTGTATTTGATCTAGAGCTAGGAAGTACAGACCTGGAATTTGACAGGGAACCATTTCTTCAGACTGATTGGGAGAATGTGAGAAAGATATTTGACCATAGAAGGAGGAAGGTGTGGGAAGCCAAGAGGGGGCCTGGAAATTCCTATGAAATGGGCTCATACAAGGTCCAGCAAGAGTGAGCCCTGGGGCCAGGGTTTGTCCTTACTCTGGCTTGTGTGTGATAAAGCCCAGAGCTTTTCTTAAATACATTCTGGGGAAGTGATGTGAGCAATCTAAAGACAGGGGAACTAGCCCCCAAAGGAACAGAATTCAGGAGCTGGGGAATTTGACTTCTTGGTGTTACATTGGATGCTAATTGTCCCCGAGAAACACCCTGTGGAATCAGGTGATCATAGGGCTGGGGCAGGAGTTTAGTCAGATACCCAGGTTAGTCAAGAGACTTCTCATCTGCATAACCATGGGGAACTGAATATTATCCAAACTGGACCTTGTCAGAACTCAGGTCAATCAAAGTTACAAGAGATGAGTATTTACAGGTCTATCTTGACCCGTGTTTGACCCCAGTGCGTGTGTGTGTGTGTATGTGTGTGTGTGTGTGTGTGTGAGAGAGAGAGAGAGAGAGAGAGAGAGAGAGAGAGAGAGAGAGAGAGAGAGAGAGAGAGATACGTGTGAATATGTGAACATGTGGAGGCTAAAAGAGATCTTTTTCTATTACCCTCCACATTATTTTTTTGGAGACAGGATCTCTTGGTGAATCTGTAGCTTATTGATTTACCCATGTTGCTAATAATGTCTCCTAATCCATACCTGCCCCTAGACTGCCACAGTTTAGTTCTGGACCCCACAGAAAAGGCCAGGAGTATCAGATCTGTGCAAAATCTAAGGGCTCCCCTACCCTGGCTACTGTCAGGCTCAGTGATTTGCCCAGTGTACATCACAGAACACATTGTGGTTTCTAGAGCACTCGTGGACCCAAAGATAGTGAGTTTATGACTGGTGTTAGGTAAGTACCATACCTTGAGAGCCAAGAGTCCTGCAGGACACAGAAAAACGCAACTTCCCTCAATACCTGCCACTTTTAAAACCCTGGACTCTCCCAGCACCAAGAAATCCCCTAGAAATTGTAGCTTCCCTTCCACAGGGCACTGAGTTGCTAAGGACTCTGTATATGGTCTTTTCTGGATCACAGAAAGTGCTCAGTGCAGACCTGGAGGGACCTGAACCTACTCTTTATGTCCAAGTTCTCACTCCCATGATCAAGCTCTAGAACCTAAGCCGTAGGCCCCTTCCCTGAGCCCAGGCAAGCACTCCAACCTAACCCACCCTATTTCTCCAAAAGAAGCATTGGTGGGGGTCAGAAGAGCTCTGGCTGGGGCAGGAAAGTGCTATCTAAACATGTCGTGAGGCCTGTGTGTCTGGCTGGCTGTCACCCGGGCCAGGTGGGCCTTTGACACACAGCAGGAATTTTCCATTGGCGCATCCTCTAGCTGGTAGGGATCCAAGGCACTTCCAACTACCCCCACCCCCTCTTCCTTCTCACTCCAGTTGTCTCTCCTGCCTCATACACCTAAGGCCCAAAACACAAGGAGTTTCAATCCTCAAGGGCCCCCATTTTCTCCCACCCAAGAGCCACCTGTCAGAACCTTAAATACAGAATCCTGGCTGAAGAAGAAAAGTGCTTTAAAAAAAAAAAAACCTACAAGGACGATGAAAGTGAAGTTTAGAGAGAAAGATGACAATATCCAAAACAGATCAAATGCTGCCTTGTCTAACCCTGATGCAATTCTATTTGCACCGAACCCATTTCCCAAGGGTAAGAACCAAGGTCCCTGGGAGACAACTGTAAGCCACATGCATGAAAGACACCCAAAGATGAAGTTGCAATCGAGGGCTGAGCCACCCATGTAAGGAAACTCCCTGGCCACAGAAATCTCCAGAAGGGTGAGCTGAACTTTCAGAGACACATACTTCATACCATGCTAGGCTAAGGAGAGGCAACTCTAATAGGTCTACCTCCAAGGCAAGGCCTGTGGGAGGTGTCCCACCCTTGAAGACCTGCAACCCACAGTGGAAGGGGTGTTTTCTATACTGGGGAATATGTACTTGCCCTTGTAACTAGAGTATTCCTTGGGTAATAAGTAATAAGAGCCTTGACCCAGTATAAAATACAGATAAGGAGCCCAGGTTTTTGTGTTGGAGACCAGCTGTGTTGAAGTGTGAGCTTTGTGGGATTTAATCAAGCCATAGTAGTAGGCCCACAGGAGACAGCCATGGACAAACAACTTGTTTCCAAGGTCATATTCTTGGTAGTCAGGGCAATATGTGCACCTGCAGGGTAAGTTCACAACCAAAGGGAAAAGAATGGCCTACAGGCTGAATGGTATCCTGTAGTATCCTGTAGACCTCAGCTCTGCCTTCCAGTCAGAACCAACTCCCTAGAGCTTTGGTGTTCACAAAGCTGGACTCCCCCGGGAGACTCCAAGCTATGCAGGGAGAAGGCAGGTGGAAAAGATGGTGACAAGAAGACAAGGGGTGCCAATTGGTGTGTGCAACCTCCCGCTCCTATGAAAACAAGATCCAGGGTCCCAGCTGCCAGCCAGCTTTCCCTGAAGTATGAAACAAAGTCAGAGTGTCAGAGGAAGAAAGCTCAGAAAAAATCCGAGAAAACCAATCCTGACTCCTCAAAGATATTGCAAGTCCCCTGACAATTTCATAATTGGCAGTCCTTGGCTGGAAGGGGATCTGTCCCTTATATTTGCTGATATTCCTGGACATTTTTGGCTGTCACAACTGGCAGGATGCTATGATACTGGTACCCAGCTCATAGAGGCCTGGAAGCCGCCAACCTCACAATGTGTAGGATAACCTACAATCAAGAAACACCAAGCCTGGAGTACTAACAGTGGCGAGATCAGAAAGCCTCATCCCACAGCGTGTGAGTTCCCAAAGATGTCTAGGGTCATGTGCAGTGAATATTTGTTCTTTGTGTGTGTATGTGTGAGTGTGTGTATGAGTGTATGTGTGACTGTGTGTGAGTGTGTATGAGTGTGAATGTGTGTGTGAGTGAATGTGTGTATGCGTGTGAGTGTGTGTGTATGTGTGTATATGTGTGTGAATATGTGTGTGTGAGTGAATGTGTGTATGTGTATATGTGTGTGAATATGTGTGTGTGAGTGAATGTGTGTGAGTGTGTGTGTGTGGGAGTGTGTGTGTGTGAGTGTGTGTGTAGGCCAGGGAACAACCTCAGATCTCATTCTACGGGTGCTGTCCATATTTTTTTGATACACAGGGTCTCTCTCTTATTGGCCTGGAGCTCTACAAATGTTGCTGTAAATAGTAAAAGAGGTTGTGTTATCGGCCCCAGGGTCTCACACACCGAGGATGCCGCTCCAGTGTGGAGCCAGGCACCTGGACGCTATCACACAATCTGCAAGCTGCCTCTGTCTCTGGTGGTCAATGACTGCCCGGCATGTTGTTTTCACTCACTTTCCCTTGGCATGTTAGTGCCAAGCCTTGTACACACATGTCCCAAGTCTGTGGCGGGCTTTGTGTGTCCTGCCATTTATACCCTCTTTGAACTCAATTAAGTCGCCACATCAAAGAACACACCAAAATACTGTGATCCAGTATTTTGGTATAATATAATTTACCCATCTAGAAAAATCACATGATCCTGTACAATTCCATCCCTTATAAAATATTCACAACAACCTTATCCATGTGGAGATGCGCTGAGAGAAACACCTACACCTGCTTCCATGATGCCTCCTCCTGAATCTCCCGCTTTCTCCTCTTCCACCTTACCAACTTTGTCCCCGCCCCACTCTCTACTGTCCAATCATGAATCCCCTTGACATCAACCTACATATAAATAGACTGTCTTGAGAACCTCAGGGATCTACCTACCTCCATCTCTCCAGGAGTGGAGTTACAAATGTGCATTACCATACCTCACATGGAACTGGGGATTGAACTCAGGGCCAGAGGCTACCAAAGCAAGTACTTTGCCTGCTGGGCCATCTCCCCCAGTCCCGTTCTTCATCCTTGCAGCCCAGCCAGCACTTGCTCAGCTTGCCTAGTGTCTCAGTTTCTTTTCTATTGCTATGGTAGAATACCATGACACAGGCGGCTTATAGGAGGAGGAGTTTATTTTGGGCTTATGGCTCCTGAGGTTTAGCACCCGTGATAGCAGAACAGAGGCAGTTGGAGAAACTGCTGAGAGATCATTTCCGGCCACAAGCAGGAAGCAGAGAGCTCAGCCGGAATAGCACACGGCCTTTGAAACCTACCCTCAGTGACACATCTCTTCCAACAAGGTCACACCTTCTGATCCCTCCCAAACGGTCTAACCAATTGAGGACCAGGTATTCAGACAGATGAGCCGATGCAGGCCATTCTTATCCAAACCACCATGGCCATGTGTGAAGCGGCAGAGGTTGCCGGCAGCTACAGGAGCTGAATGGATAGACTCATTGGCCCAGCTTCTCTTGCATCTCGGAGGCAGATCCATGACCCACTCCACCACCACTTGGATGTGTTCTCCTGGAAGAATCAAGTGTAGAAATGGAAGAACTCCGCAGAACATGTCTCACAGACGTGTGAGTGGCAGCTGCCCTGGTAATGCTGGTAGCCCAAGCTCTGTGTCTCTTCAGCAGTGGGGTCTTCCTGGGATCAGTCCTAACCCGTGACATTGAGTGTTGCCGCTGGCTGCTTCTCTTCTGACCTTGACTTTTTGCTCCTACAGGAGGCTCTCTGAACTTTCCAAGGTCTTTGGGATAAATTATTTCTGAGCTTAAATTAGTCAAGTTGACTTCTGCAGCTTGCAATCAAAGGCTGAGTGCAGCTGAGTTCCCCCAAATGTATCTGAGCCGAGGCTTCTTCTACAGAACATCTCGAGGGACCCTGGTCTCTGAGCATACTTTTAGGAATATTGACAAAAATGAAAGTCACGTGGGATTCCCCTGAACCTTTGACCCAACCAGAGCCAGACCCCTGCAAGAATCCCACTTTTACCCCAGCCCAAACCATGGAGGGACCCAGCATCTGTCTCCTGGTCTCCACTGAGGCAAGGCTCTCCCATAATGAGCCTCCTCTCCACTGCCACACGGAGCTGAGGATCACTGCAGCTGGCTGCAGCCTCAAACCAAAACATAATCAAGGCATGGAAATGATCCGTCTTGTCAGACGAAGGTGGGAGGAAGAACGGGAAACGTGTGTCGAAAATCTGTTGCTTGGCTGGAGTGCCGCTGCCTGGAAGTCAGAGGAAGGTTTCAAAAGAAATGGGGCTTTGAGACTCTCTTAGGAGTCAGGAGGGAAAAGGAAAGAACCTTCCAGAAAGGTCAGTGTGTTCCTCACCTCAAGAGGAGAGTGGCCCTATTTCAAGATTTGGGTCCAGATTTCATGAAAGATGCTGAGCCCCATCCCAGGTGTACTTAAAGATTGACTTGCAGATGCCTCCATTCATCCATCCATCTACACAAAGACCTGCAGAGCACCTGCCCCTAAGCAGGCCGCTGGGGAAGGCAGCAGCTTGTCGCTGTCCTACTGGAACCTGTGATATAGAAAAGAGAGTGGCATCCAGTGCTGGGGATGAATTTGGTGTGGTGTGTCACCATGGGTGGGGGTGGCAGCTGGCTCTCTGGAAGCAGAGAGGACACTGATGGAAAGGGCCATCAGACGAGACAGAGTTCACAGAGGGGCCAAGGCAGGAAAGCTAACTGCTCCCTTTACATATGAGGGAAGTGAACTATGGTACTAAATCCTGGCTCTTTGGAATCTCGTTCACTGTTCTTATCCCCAGCTCCAGGTGTGTGTGTGTGTGTGTGTGTGTGTGTGTGTGTGTGTGTGTGTGTGTGTGTGACTATTTCATTCATCTCTACATCCATCTGTAATCCAAGCTGGCTGTGATGTTGGCATGAATTAAGATGTTTATAGAAATGAAAACTGGGTGGGGGGAAGCTTTGGGGAAGAAGTTAATCTCTGTGTGGGAGTGGGGGGTGGGGTCTGGTTTCACAAGGTTAATGTCTTGATTTTTTTTAATCCCTTTTCTGTTTTATTCAAAGAGGATTTGGTGTTCCTAGTCCCAGCTGGGAGCTTAAGAAAACAGAACAGCATTCTCAGCCTGCTGCCTCCCTGCAGCCCTAGAGCTCACTGCTCACCGAGGACAGGGATGCCCAGAACCCGGCCTAGGCTCCGGCCAGTTCCACGCTTCGGTCACGCTGCCTCAGCCTCTGTCCTTTCCCTGCTGTTGGAAAGATAGCTGGCCTAAAGCTAGAGACAAAGGGCTCAGACACCAGAGGCAAGACAAGATTGCTAATGGGAGCCGTTAGGGGACCTGTCTGGCAGCAGAGGGACAACCACAACATTTTATGAGGACTCTGGCTGTACAGAGAGAGACCACAGTGTGTGGTGGAGATTGTGTGGGTATTGCCCCGCCCATCTGCTGTCTGAGGGAGCCCTGAAGCTATCTGTCTACTGTGGAGGAGTGGGGAGGACCGCATAACCACATATGGACAGATATGATAAAGAAAAACTCCCAAGTTTGGGATGTACATGTCTGCACCTTTCTGTCAGTCCACTGGCATTTGGACGGAGGCCTTGATGTAACCATTTGTCTGCCCTCATCAAGCCACTGGGAATTAGCCACCCTTGACAGCCCCACTCTCTCAGTCCTACAAGCTCCTTTCCCCCCAACCCCATGGTTGCACCTCACAGAGGTAGCAGAACAGATGGGTGCCCCGTCCATGGTAAACATGGTCCCCTGGAATTTTGATGCCAACAAACAACACTTTCTCAGTAGGAGCTCAATGAAACCCACATGCTGGGCCTGCTCTCTAGGCCTCTGTTGCCTCGTCATCTGTCAGAGACTTTGGGTCAGCTCAGCCCTCACCACACAGTTCCCTTCCGTCACAGCCCTGGCAGATCCTAAACTTCTCAGCACTACTGAATCCCCTGTTCGGGCTTTCCACAGCCTGCCATTCCAGGAGAGACCAGGGAAGTCCCTCTCCCAGCCAGGTCTCCTCTGCCTCACGCTATTGTCTTTGGGGGCCACAGGGTTGGATTGGTTTTGCCCAGCTCTTACCAGAGGAAAGAGAAGCCCAAGTCAGAGACTTCTTTGTCCCGTTTTCTTGGGGAGGAGAGGCCAGGCCTCCCTCTTTGAAGCTGGAGTAGGAAAGGGACTCAGGCCACCTTGCACAACCAAGAACGCAGTCTTCAGTTGTCTCTGCTTCTGCCTCCTTGGATGTCTCTGGAGAATCAGGGCAGTGAATCTGAACAGGGGGTCTTTCGGGACTCGATTTATCATACATTAATGAACAGACCAAGGGGTGAAGGGCAGGGTATTAAAGGCAGAGAAGGACCATGAGGCCTGTTGGATAACTTTCTTCTAAGCCTCAGGGCTGAGGCTCGGCCCCTTCCCTAGGGTAGTGGCAAGCCGTCATCAGACACCCATGGGCGTCTGGCAGCCGTTTTCCCACTTGTCCTTTCAGGTCCAGCCAGTTACAGCTCATTCCTTTGGCTCACATTGTTCCTTAACGACATCACTTTTTCCATATCCCTGATGGTGCTGTGCCCTTCTGCCTGAGCGCTGCCTCCCAGTTGACCTCCATCTCCCTGACATGCCGTAGCTCCTATGGTTCACTGGGTCACACACACACCGTCTGCAGATGAGCGGAGATCTCTGCAGCTCATGGTCAGGATATCCCACCCCTACTTTGCGCCCTCCTCCCTGTGGCAATCTTGGTCCATATGGGTAGGGTGGCCCCGTCCCCTTCAGGTCACCGAGGACCCCAGATATGCCGTTCTTCTTCAGGCACCAGCTCAAAGCCCCAACAATATCCTTTGGCTCTGCACAGACACAGAGACCTTCTGAGTCCCCGCCTGGGCTTGGTGCCCGAGCGCTGTGCCAAGACAGCTCTGCCTCCCTCCCTCATCTCCAGCTTCAATGGGTCCAGAGCTGTTCTCTGATGGTTTTCTCTGAGCCCCCGGTGAGCTAGAGTCACCAGGCCATGCTCACATCTAGGACCTGCTTCCCACCTGAAGCTGAGCATCTGTCCAGCCATGGTAAACTCTGATGCCGATTCTTGGACCTGCCCGGTGCCTTCCATTCAGAGCTCCTCATTCATTCATGTGACTGCATTTCTCTGAGCTTCTAGCTGTGTGCCAGCCCAGTGTTAACAGCACCTTCTGTTCTGATTCCCTTGTTGTTGCCTGGCTCTGCCCTCGTCATCTTCTAGTGAGGGAGCGTGGCCGAGAGGGAAAAGCACAGGCTGGAGCCAGACCCATCATGGATTGAATCCTGCTCTGCTAAGAACTATGACAGTTGCTTCTGTAGTTGTCTGTGTCCTCTGCAGGGTAGGGTGGTCCCTTCCCTCTACTCTCAGGAGCACCAGCATATGCCCATATGTACCTAGTGCCACATGTTTCTGGTTTAAAGACAAGAATAAGACCTGAACATTTGGCAGAATGGCAAAGGATATGAATGGCAGAGAGAAGCCTCAAAGGAGCCTGTGGTGAGGTGAATGGAGCAGGGCATGAGATCACTCTGGGGACGAGGCAGAGCCAAGAAGGCCATGATCTCACTGTGTGACACCACAACCAAGCACCTTGCATACGCCTTCTTCCCACCAGTGTGTGTGTGTGTGTGTGTGTGTGTGTGTGTGTGTGTGTGTGTGTGTCCCAGCCTCTGAGTAGAAGTCAAGGTTTCTCTAGCTGTGTTTGAGGTCCTACCCGCCTCCCAGGCTGGCCTTCTTGTCTGTCACCAGTAGAAGCAGATGGGAACAAAGTGGGATCCTCTTCACAGCCACTCTCTTGGAAAGTGGTGAGCAGCTGCTGAGGAGCAGAAAGCAAACCTGAATCAGCCTGCCACCTTCTCCCTCTTCTACCCTCCATCCCACCCAGGAGAACCATCTTTTCTCTGACCCACTCCTCAGCCAAGGTTGCTTTTCTCCACTGTCCCCACTGTGGATGCTCAAGGGCCACTTGTGGCCTCCCAAGGACTGGCTGCCCATAAGCCACAGAGATCCTATCAGAGAGAGGCCACCCTGGTCCCAAAGCCATGACCATGACTATCAGCACAGAGAAGATGGCTGTGCGGCAGGGCAGCCCCAGGTCCCATTGCTAACAGCATCTTTGCCATAGACTTACCAGAGAGATGGCTGCACTCCATCCCTAGCCTCTGCTGGTCAGCCTGTTGAGTTTGGGTCACACCAATGACTTGGTACCAGCCCAGACTCCCAGGGCTTTGGTGCCAGAAGAGAGAAGTGCTTCAAAAACTTCCTCCTCATCATCCTGATAATATTTAAATGCACTCAAAGGGGATTCTTCCCTAAGGAAAGGAATGTGCTGCGTGGACCAGTGGACACCTAGCCACTGGATAGCTAGCATCTCCCCTTGCCCCATCTTGCTTACTCTTTATTTCTAGAACCCTCTCCCTTCTCTTTTTCATACTTACACTTGGTCCTACTTTCTTGATGAATCTGGGACCCAGATGCCACCAAACTGTGGCTTTTTTAAAAAGTCATGGATGCTTTGGAGGAAAACTCATTTCATAAAATCCCTAGATAAAAACAGGAATATGAATAATATATAATTACTTTAGTTATTTTTTAAAAAATGGTCTAATGGGCTGATGGGGCTGAATAAATGACTCACTGGTTAAAGGCAGGTACTGCTCTTGCAGAATATCCTGGCTTGGTTGCCAGCTCCTGTGTGGAAGCTCATAAGTATTTAAATTCCAGTGTAGGGGATCCAACACTTTCTTCTACATTAGGAACAAATACATGTGGTGCACATACTTCCATGCAGACAAATGCTCATACACATAAGATAAAAATCAATAAATCTAAAAAATAGCCAAAATATCTTGATCCTGAAATATGTGTTCCCATGTTTGGATATTTTTAACAGTTGAGGGAGGACACATACACGTGAGAGTACATGTGTATGTGTATGATTATGTGTGTATGTATGTGTGCATGTGTTTGTATGTTATGGATATATGTGTGTAGTGTATGTATATGTTTGTGTGTATGTGTATGTTTGTATGTGTGTATATGTATGTTTGTGAATATGTTTGTGATATATGTATATGTTTGTGTGTGTTATGTATATATGTGTGTTTGTATGTGTATGTATGTATGTGTGTGTGTATGTATGTGTGTATGTGTGTATATGTGTGTGTGCATTTGTGCAAGTGCATGTGGAGGACAGAGACCTCTATTGTCATTCATTTTTACGATACTGCCCACCTTGTTTTTATTGGTTTTGTTTTGAAACAGGGTCTCCCACTGGCTTGAATCTCACAGAGTAGGCTAAGCTGGCTGGCCAGGGAGTCCAAGGATCTGTTTATCTCCACCTCCCCAGCGCTGAGATTATAAACCTACACTCTCCTGCCTGGTTATTGTTAATGTAGACTAGGGGGCTAGAACTCAGCACCCTTTGCCTACATACCAAGAGATTTACTGACTGAGCTGTCCCTCTAGCCTATCAAACACGTTTCTTTTGAATAACTTTAACCTAGATGAGAATCTAAAGTAACTAGAGTTTCAAGCTTCGAATGGATCCTCTCTAGTCTGACACGTTCGTCTGAGTATGAGGAAGCTGAGGCACAAGTTCAAGGAGAATTCTCTTCAGTGGTGTTTAGCTCCTCTGTGACAGAGCTCAGTCTTGGCTCAGGCTCTTGAGTCTCCCACCCCCACCCCAGTGCGGTTTCCACATTGCTGGGGCTCCTGAGGCAGCCTGAAACCGCTTTGGAAGCATCCTTGGCCTTAGAAGAGCCCACCAGGCCTGCCCCAGGCTGCTTTGATGTCCCTGCTCACACGTGTGTCTGGCTCACACGGCTGTCCCATTGGGCTGCTGCAAGGGGCTGATTAGGTGTAATTGCTTTGCTGGGAGCGAGCTATCTACTTAATAGAATCAGCTCCCAGTAATTAGCCTGCCACAGGCCCATTTCCTTTGCAGAAGCCCCTGGGCTACTGGGCATGTTGCATATTGGACCTCTGCAGGTAGCAGCATGTAGGGTAGATATGTGTGGGCCTTGGGATTGGTTTGAAGGTAGTTAAGAGAAAATAGCATTGAGAAGATTCAGCAGCAGGAACTCCAGAGCAGCCCTTCTGGAAGCTGAGATCCAGGGAGTTACAGCATTCCGGGCTGGAGCATAGACAGACTGCTCCAGAAATGTTAAGAGCGAACCCACGTGAATCACAAAGGGCATCTATCTCGTCTAACCCCTGAACCCAATATGCTCATTTCTTGTAGACATACTACGTGCCTGGCCTGGTACTAGCTCCAAGAATCTTTCTAAAACAGATTAATTAGACTGCGCTTGCACGCTCTCTTGACCATGAGGTCATTGCCACCCCAGCAGTTTATGCCTTCCTGGGAGACATGGAGGACACTCCATCTTATGCTGATTGTTGGTGCATCATCCCAAAGGTCACTGGTCCCTTCCTGACCCCACAGGACAATGCTAATCTGTCCTGTGTGACAGCTCACATGGCCCCCATCTCCTTCTCTGGGCTGAACATCCCAAGTCCTCTCGCCCGTGCCATGGACACCATCCTGGCAAGGCCCCTCATTAATCTGGTTGACAGGCCTGGAACCTGCTCTTGTTTGTCAATTCGTTGCTTCCAATGTAGTCTGGAGCTCAGTGGCTGGGCCTGTAAAGCTCAGGATCCAGCCTGAGCCAGGACAACTGCAGTCTTGGACAGCCCCAGGTTCCCTTAAGCATGTCGAGTCCAAAATGGGCTATGGTGGCATTTTGCCCCCTTCTATTAAGGGGAACACATTTGCAACCTGCTTGTAAGAGCACAGTCACCACTTTTGCCTGTTCCCCTGCCCCAACACACACACACACACACACACACATACACACACATGCACACTCACGCACACATGCACGCTCGCCCTGCCGTGCCTGCCTGCCCAGCACCACTCAATACTCACTGGCTGATTAATCATTGTGAGTGCTATTATAATTATTGTGTTTGGTGCTGAGAACAGGCTGCCTCTGGTTCTCAGAAGCCATAAACCTGCAAAGAAGGATTTCAAGATTTGTGAGCTGTTGACGACATCTCCGGCCTCTCTTTCTTCAGCAACCCTGTGTTTATCCGGAAAGATGGGTCATGGACACTCTAGAATCTCTCCAGAAAACCATCGGGAGACCTTGCTATGAAAGTAGCAAGTATATAGACTTATCCTGTGGCTATAGATAGGGCAGCCAGGGGAGCTAGGCACAAACCCAGCTCTGGCCCTGTGTGCTTTAAGGCCTGGAGGTACCAATGCCCCTTGTCAGGCCTTGGTTTCTTCAGAGCACTAGAGGCCTAAGGATCCCTCTGGCTTTAATTGTGTGATTTAATGAAAGAAACGTGAATGGGTAGAGCGGAAAGTGAGAGAGCTTAGACATTCAAGGAGGGGGAGGAGACCAGGACAGAAGCTAAAACAGTAAAACTCACAACCTCCTGCACACAGGGACACACGTGCCCACATGCTCACACCCACATACAGCAGGCTGACGAGGAGTCTTACCCACTGGCCTGCCTGTGATCTCAGTAATGGCTGAGTCCATCCTCTGTCCCTGCTTCGAGGGCGAGACTGCAAAAGTTCTAAAGAAGAAAGGGAAAGAGAGAGAAGGAGGAGTCTACAGAGAAAATAGGGAGGCCTGTGCACTACATCGAAATCAGAATGTGAGTAACGGCAGTGCTGAGGAGGAAGTGGGCAAGCTCCCACACTGCTGCGGAGAACGAAACCAAGATAGCCGGCTGAGGACAAGAAGCAGGATTTAGTAACACACAGGGGGCGGATACACTGCGGCCACTTCTGGGTATGGGTCCTAGCCGCACCTCCCAGCACCTCCTCAAGCAACCATGGATGAGGATGCAGGTAGCATTTGAGGCCAGAGAAAGGGATGTCTGGTTGGGGGAGGGGGTACAGGAGCTTAGACTCAGGGCTTAATCTTTATACAAATGCTGATCAGGAGCAAACCCGAGCGCCCCCCCCCCCAGCAGTGTCTCTGGGAATAGTTGGCCCTCGGTCTTATTAGGGGCCAGGGTTTTGCACCCTCTGAGCTCTCACTTGTCTCAGATTGACACAGACTTTCCCCTTGGCCAGCGAGTGCAGGGCGAAGAGGGCCAGGTGTTCAGCTTCCCAGCCCAGTTCTCTCCCAACAGCCCACAGAGTCCAGCTTTGCTAACAGTTGCCTTTTGTGTTTGACTTGGGCTTGAGATGTTAAACAAACAGTGGCTCTTGACAAATGCAGGCCATTGCTGTGGGACCAGTTATGCTCTGGAAAGCCAAGCTAATCCCCAACTTCACTACCTCCGGAGATATACCAAGAAACCTCTCGGTCACACCCAGGACCTACTGTCTGGGGCTCTGGCTTCGCTGTAGCAGCCAGCCAGCGTTTCTCTGCCTTTGTTCCTGAGTCCTGATTCTCTCACTACCCCAGTCTTCCCCTGGCTGGTACGGAGATAGCTCTGGAGCCCTTCCCCTGCCTCTGCTTGCTTCTCTGAAGCCCCAGCCCTCACCGACCCACCTAGGTGACTACAGCCAGCAGGAGAGGCTCAAGAAAAGTTTGCAAAGTACCTTCTCTGTGTTGGCTGTTGTGCTCAAGTTCACTCCTATGAGTGAGTTGGAGAGGCCTGTGGGAACCTATTGTCTGCTCTGGACAGGATGCATCAGAACTTCTCCCAAAGCTCTGGGCTAGCTCATAACTGATGGGTCAGGCCTCGGACAAGGTTTGTCTGACTCCAGGTCAGCTTCTCCACTCCACCCTTCGCTGGCCCTGCCCCAGTCTCCAACCAAACCGTCCACACAACAGAGATCAGAAGTGGTGGGATGGAGTGTCTCTGGTGCCTCCGTCCCTGAAGCCCGTGCCCTCCGTCACTGTAAAATGGACAAGGGAATCATCAGGAACCGAGGCAAAGGGAAGCCAGTGAGCTTCCCAAATTCACCCAGCACCATTAGCTCCCAAGCTCAAGCCTCAGGGCTGTCAGTTCACTTCCCCTCCTGCCACAGAACCTGCTTCCTTAGCCCTGCAGACACTTGGCCCCGTTTTTGCCCCTCTCCTCCCTGGCAGGTCTTGCCCCAGCTTGAGAAGAACCTTATCTGTAGGCAAGGAAGCAGGATTGTTGAAGTTTTTCTGTCCCAGGCCCAACTGTCTGAGTCCCTTTAATGCCCAAGCTGATTGCGAGTCCAGCAGAGGCAGTCTTGTGTTGAAACACGTAGTATCGCTCTGATGTACAAAGCATCGTGGGGAGAATAGTATTGTAAGAGAATAGTATTATCTCTACCCAGGAAAGGACATCAATGAGGAAGTCGTAGAACAAATGGTCTACTTGACAAGAGAAATGGGAACTCAGAAGTCCACAGAGATACACAGGAGCAGATAGTTCAGATTGGGAGAGGGGACACAAGTAGGAAGTGCTTCATGGAGCCTTTGAGCTGGGTCTTGAAGACTGAATAAAGAGAAAGTTGGCAGAATAAGGTGGCGGAGGTGAGGAGGTACCAGTATCTCAACTGATGGGAACCCTGGAGACCTGGGAGTCTCAGGGAACATGAGAGAACACAGATGTGCTGAGAGCTTACAGATGGACAGAGAGGCATGTTAAGCTGAAAATGATTGTGTATAATGTTTGTATACAGTGAGGCATGGTAGCTAATGATAAATTCCAAACGATTTACCTTGTGGCTTTTTCTTTCCTCACAAACTCATCTTCAAAGAAGTGGCTGTTCATTCCCCTTTTTCCTAATTCTCAAGAGGACGAACCATACAGATGTAATCAGGTCAGGGAGAACATGGGATAAGTGAAAGGCATGTTGATATTTTCTGGTCCAAACCCACCACTTAGGGATGTGGCAAGGGAGCAGCTGACCGCCAAGGCTGCAGCAAACAGGCAGAGACAGGTTACCTTTGAGCAGGCATGGGTAGGTCTGAGGGTCCCGTGCAGAAGGAACCAAGGTGTGCTGTTAGGACGTTAATGCAATCCAACCTAGCTCACTAGGAAGAGGATGGCTGAAATGGTGCCTGCTGTCCTAGAGGTTAATCAAAAACCTTGATTGTGCCAGTACGGTCCTCCATCCCAACCCGAAGGGACAGGATGCATGGGGAAACTCAAACTGTCCTCCAGGACTTGGCACATGCAATGGAGGTTGTGCAAGCACTGCTCCCCTCTGTAGGACCTTCACTAACCGTCCCATTACTGTCCAGACCTCAGTGTCCTAATTGGTAACACAAGAAAGCTGAGCGAGATGATCTCAAAGAATCCCTCTAGTTCGCAGGAGCTACAAGAACAAGTGCTATTAAAATTAATAATAAATGTTCTGCCCCAAAGACAGCTTTCCCCTTTCCTAGAGCTCTTTCACTTAATAATACTGCCTTTCATTTGTATAGCAGTCTGGGGTTGGCAGCCAGAAGTGGGAAGAACCTGAGAGCACCTTCCCCCAGCCCCAAACCTAACCCTAACTCAGCCCTAAGGAAGTCATTTGCACAGACAGATGTTGGGAGAAACTGGCTCCTGGAGGGATCCTGACTGCGAACCAGCACATGAAAAGCACAGAGGATTCTGGGAATGGCTCTTCTTCCTAAAGCCAAAGGATGCTAGGGACAGAAAGTCCCAACAGGCCTACAGGGCCAAAGGAAGATCTTCCTTTGTTGGGAGAGGAGGCACAAGTCCCCTCATCAAGGTGTGGTCTAGACACCTGAGTGAGTCTTAAGAAAGTACAGGTCACCAGAGAACCTCACCTTTTCTCCTTGCAAACATATGACTTCCTTTGATTCCTTAAAGACAACTGCTCAGGAGACAAACACATAGTGTTCAAAACCCATTTCACAGGTGGAGAAAGAAAGGCTCGAGGACTCAAGGAGAAGACTGTGAAGAAGAACGCAGGCTTGAGAAACAAGCAGACAAGAAGTCGTCTCAGCTCGGTGACCCTGGGTATTGCCGCCAGCCTCAGTTTCTTCATTTATAGAACAGCACTAATTATAAGCAGACCTACCTTTGAGGACCAAGGAAAAAGCTAAGGTCCCAGGTGTGGCATATTCGGAAAGATACAAGGACACATCCTTGTAGAGTGAGTGGGCTGGTAGCTCTTCTGAGGTGCTTTTGGATAAAACGTGGTATCTGGCAATGACATCCCAGCCCAGAATGTGACAGATGGTGCCCTCCCTTGCTGGCTACCTCCTGAGCCATGGGTTTTGGGCCTATTCCACATCTCTCTGCATGGCCTATGCCAGGGTCCTGTGAAGGGCTGTTTGACCCTTCTTGGCACTGGAATTTACATTCCAATCATTCTGGTCTCTCAGCCCATCCATGTCCAGAGAGAGCTGTTTGGAGCTGAGTAAGGCCCCAGGGATCATCTGCCATGACAACTCATGGAAGAGATAAGGGCACGAGGCTCCAAGAGGGGCAGTAACACTTTGCCTGAGTTCCTACTGCCTGGCCAGTTTCATCTCCAGTGCCACAGACTGCCCCCATGTTGACAAATGAAGAAACGGAGGCGGATGGACCCCTGCTTTCGTTCCTTCAGTTTGTCAGTGAGTTATTTGGTCTGAACGCCCTCACTCCCACCCACAGTTTGAGCTAGGTCCCTAACCCTGCTCCTTGCTTCAAGGTGGCAGCCTGTGTTTTCTATGTTGCAACACCCAAGTCATGCAGTTGGGCTGGTGTAGGGCAAGGGCCATGAATATCAAGATAGGGTAAGTGGCCTCAGCCACCAGCCTGGGCTTTCTCAGCCAGTCCCCAGTGCTTGGTGCTAACCTGGGAGAAACTCATGTCAGAAGAGAAAGTTTTCCCTTGAGTATTGGCTCCTGTGTGTCCTGGGCCACAGCAGATCCCTGACAGTTTCTAAGATAAGCCAAATGCTGGAGCACTGGGAAGGACCTGTGACCCAGTGGGAAGGACTGAGCCCCGGTCCTATTCCCAACTCTCCAAGTGTGTGTCACTTCACTTCACCTCCTGTGCCTCAGTTTCCTTATCTGTTTGCTAAAGAGCGAGCCAGAAGGGCCCAAGGCCCCCTCCAGCCTCAGCACTGTGTCTAGGGCAAAGGGTAGAGAAAGAGGATGGCTTTGGGGGTCTGGGGGTCTTGCCCTTTCCTCTCCTCTTTCTGCCCCCTTCAGGACATTTGTGTGTCCAGCACTCACAAGTTTCCCTGTCTCAGTCTGTCCCTCTCTTTGCATCTTTTGTGCACCACCTTTTTCCTGACAGATCCCTCTTTTCCCAGGTCTGTGTCTCCTCCACCTCTCTCTCTCTCTCTCTCTCTCTCTCTCTCTCTCTCTCTCTCTCTCTCTCTCTCTCTCTCTCTCTCTCTCTCTCTCTCTCTCTCTCTCTCTCTCACACACACACACACACACACACACACACACACAGGGGCCCCTGCCATGGGTCCTCTCCCTTCCCTGTAGTTATCTGTTTCCCTGCTTAGTTTTTTCTGGGGCTGGCGGGCTGAATCTCTGTGTCTCTGTCTCTGCCTCTGTCTCTGTCTCTCTCCCTCCCTCCTTCTCTCTCTCCCTCCCTCCCTCTCCCATCTTGCTCCCCCCCCCCCTCCGCTCTCGCTCTCGCTCTCCCTCGCTCTCTCTCCCGCCTCTGTCCTGCCCGGGTTCTCCCGCTTGCTCCCCCTTCCCCCCGCCCTCGGCGCGGCTCCCCAGTCCTTATTTGGCTGGGCGGGAGGGCAGGCGGGAGGTGGCGGCCGGTGGCCGGGGGGCGGGCGCGGGGGCGGGCGGAGGAGGGCGGTGGGTGGTGCTGAAGGGACAGCTCCGCGGCGGCCGGCAGCGGCGGCGGCGGCGGCGGCGGTGGTGGCGGTGGCCCCGGGGTGCGGAGCTGGTGCCCGGCGTGGAGATCCGCGAGCGCAGCCATGCCCCAGGCCGCCTCCGGGGCAGCAGCGGCGGCGGCGGCCGGGGCCGGGGCGCGGGCCGGAGACGCCGGAGGGCCGGCGAGGACCCGGGAGGGACGATGAAGCGGCAGAATGTGCGCACGTTGGCTCTCATCGTGTGCACCTTCACCTACCTGCTGGTGGGCGCCGCGGTGTTCGACGCGCTGGAGTCGGAGCCGGAGATGATCGAGCGGCAGCGGCTGGAGCTGCGGCAGCTGGAGCTGCGGGCGCGCTACAACCTCAGCGAGGGCGGCTACGAGGAGCTGGAGCGCGTCGTGCTGCGCCTCAAGCCGCACAAGGCCGGCGTGCAGTGGCGCTTCGCCGGCTCCTTCTACTTCGCCATCACTGTCATCACCACCATCGGTAACTACACTCGCCGCGCCGGCGGGGACGGGGGCGGGGACCTGGGATGCTGGGGAGACGCCCGCGGCTGAGGGGTCCCTGCGGAGCGGGGCGGGTCGCCGAACCCGCGCGGTCCCAGCGGCTGGGTCTCAGCCTGGTGTGTCTGCTTTGCGGGGGACCCCTGACTCCGACCTGTCACCAGTCCGGCCAGCCCTAAGTTGGCCTTGCCCGGCTGTGCGAGGACCCCAGGGGACTCAAGTGTGTGAGAGGGACAGGAGCGGCTGGCCAAGGCTCGGGAGGAGGGGTGTGGCCGGGCTAGGCCCTGGGGCTGGGCACCCAGAGTGAGCGGCCGGAGAGAGCGCCACTCCTCCGTGTCCCTGACGCTGGGCTTGGACACCCGGGTGTCCACACCTGCTGGGCATTGGGGAGACACGTAGATGCCGGAAAGCTGCACTCGCGACACACGGGGCCACTCTCTAACTGCGACTGAGTGCTGCTGGGGAGGGGGTGGGGTGCGTGTGTCCCTGTGGGTGTGGGTGTGTGAGTGTGTGTCCACCTTCACGAGTTTGGGCTGCACCAGACAGGGCCTATAATTCTCTGAGGGCAGCAGATCAGGGACTGGAAGCCAGATTCAGTCCTGTTATCCCTCTTCCCCGGTGTCCCAGTAAAACAGTCACCTCACAGGAATGGCTCCACTTCTTTTCCAAAGCCAGGACATATCATTCTGTAGAGGCCACACGCACACCCAGCTCCTCTGAGAACAGGGCAAACAGGTATGCACGCACACACATACACACACGGGGGGGGGGGGGAAGAGGGAGGGAGGGAGGGAGAGAGAGCGCTCACAAATAGATGTCTGTCAGGAAAGGCACCTCCAGCCAGGCCGTCATGGTGTTGCTAAAGTGTCCAGCCAGGATTACCCAGCTTAACCATTTCCAGGACCCTGTGATTGCCACCCAGCCCCATCACTAACCCTCTGCATGACCGACCTTGGTCAAGTTTCTTCTCCTGCCTGGATCTTGGGCTCATGTCCCAACATGTAGAGGTTGGCCAAAATGATGTCAAGGGCTCTTCCCAGCCCTGACGTGCTTGGACTCTGAAATTGGGAACCCACCTTCCCCCAAAGCCATTGGGATGCCTTCTGGAGCTGATTCCTCCCTCCTCCCCACCCCTTCTCATCCTGACCCCCACCCCCTTGCCTTGGCCCAACTCCCAGGGACTCATTGCCATTTGGCAAAACCCATAACAAGATGGCAGTGTTTTCCTGGGAGTCAACAGGAGAGGAAGTGGGTAGAAGGCAGAGCTGGACACTGTCTACCCACTGCAGAATTCTGTTCTGAGGCTGTGATGCTCTCCAGCAGCAGAGAGAGGACTCCCAGATACTACCTAAAGAACAGACTTGGTCTGGGCCCCTTCTTTCACATCCCACTACCCGGGTGTAACAGCGGGTTAGCTGTCTGTAAGTCCGAGTGGGCCCTCCGTATGCTCTCTCCCTCTTCCCACACCAAGTCCCCAGTTAGTCCAACTTTCCTCTAAGTCCTGGCTCCTCAGCGTCGCAGTAACACCCCCAGCTGACTTCCTTGCTTCCAGCTTTCTCCCCACGGCAAATAGCATCCCCTGGACAACGCTTCCAGAAAGAAAAAAAAAAGACAAAACCAAAGTTTCCACAGCAGAGCTGTCCCAGTCCCCTTCACCAAAGCCACACAGCTCCCACTGCCCCACACGCCTCCCTCTGGCTCCACCTACATGCCTGACTTCATTTACTTCTTACTTGGATGCCCTCCTTCCACAGCCTCCAAATTACTTCTCAGAGAACACTTTAAATGTTCATATCCAACACATCTTTGCTTCTGACTCCCCTTTGCTATCTAAGCTACCCCCCCCCCGTCCAATTTAAACCCACCCTTCACTCTAAAGCCTCGCAGGGCCACTGCCCTTGAAGACTGCAGCAGGGTTTATGGTAAGATGCGCTAGGTGAGCTGGTATGGGCCCTTTTATTTACATCTTAAGTGGTGCGCCTTGTTCTGCCTGTCCACCATGATGTCAGGTTAGGGTCCACGTAGGCAAAGCTGTGCTTCTGAAAGCCAGCATGGTGTCCATCAGCAATGGAGAATACTATTGATGGTTTAATGTGTGCAGAAATGGCAGACATTACCCTTCTCCTCTGTCACTTTCTAAATTGCCCATGGTTCTTACCTAGAGAGACACTAGAAGCTGGTGCTAGCAGCAGAACACCCTTCTTCTGCTGGTGTTGCTTTAGATGGTGCTGGTCAAGAAGAAAGATACCACCTCAATTGCCTACTCCCTGCCTCACCCAATCACTTATGGCGTTTTGTCACCTCTCAGTTTGGCTCTGCCACCTAGGGAGAAGCTGTCCCTGGGGTTAGGATGCGGGAAGGGGCTCTTTGTGAGAATGTTGTCAGCTTCTTCTTGACCTATCTGCCTTCTCGTGACTATCTTGTGGCCAATCCCTCCGGAAAGGACCGGGTGAGTGAGAGCCTCTCAGTCAGTCAGCCTCTAGTGGCCACAGTGGTGTTAGCGCTTGGTTGGATCTCAGCCTTCACAACTCAGCGTGGTTACCAGATTGTTAGCTCTGATAGTCAGAGCAGTGGTACAGGTCAGGGAAGGGAAGGGGTCTCCTGCCCAGAGCCTCCAGGCTGATGGGCAGTGGACTCAGAACTGGAAGCTGGGACCTCTGATTCCACACCCGGGGCTGTGTCCCTGCTGGGCTCTTGGCCGCTTCCTTTACCTCCATATGTTATGAAGCCCAGGCCCAGCCAGGCCTGGCAGAACTAAGTGCCTATTGATGCCAGCTTGCAGGGTACTCACGAGCAGCCCTGATTGGTTGGAGGTCAGCAGGGTCCAACTTAGTCACTCACCTGGTTAGTCACATCCTCCACTTCCACCCCCTCATTCCCCGGCCTCACAGCTAAGGGAACCCTTCCTTCCCTGCGCCCAAGTTCACCAGACACAAATGGAAACTCTTTCCTTGGGAAACCTCACCCTCCCTAGCTGTTGAGTCATCAGACTCCTCCAGGCCCCAGCCCCCTCTATTCATAGCCCAAAGCTGTCAGAGCAGAAAGGGGCCTGGGGATCAGCTGGTGCCATCTCTTCCTCCTACAGAGAAAGCATGGGGCGGGGGAGGGTAAGAGTCACTCAGAAGGGGTTCAAAATCTGACTCCCAGCCCTCCCCCCCCCATGCCTCTTTACCTGTTATTATTTGTTTAATTCTATTTACTTATGTCGTGATGCCGGGGATGGAACTCAGGACCCCTGCGTGCTAGGCGTTCTACCACCTTGGTGCTATTTTTATCACCACGGTAGCCACCATAGTAATGGCAGCCTTCCTTTATTATCCACGCTCTGGCAGACTCTATCCAGGCACTTCATTTGTATTCCCTTGTTAAGTTCTGCCAGTCCTTCAAGACTGACCTTATTACCCCCACTTTCGGCTAAGCAATGGAAGACTAAGTCAGCCACTCACCCGTGGCCTCAGAGCTTCAGAGTAAAGCACCTATGCAGACTCGACTGGCCTATTTCCCTCCCTCACTCACTCACTCTCTCTCTCTCTCTCTCTCTCTCTCTCTCTCTCTCTCTCTCTCTGACAGTCTCTTTATCCATCTTAAACCCAATCCAGACCCTTGGGTCAGGAGGCACCAACACATCCAAGAAAAAGGGGGCATCTTGTTGCAGCCTGTTGCTCTCCTACAGCCTAGTGACCCCAGAGATAGATCTGTGCCTGACACCTGGATGTCCCCGAGGCTCCTGGACTCACAGGTGCTGGTTTTCCCACAGCAGGCCTGGGAATCTTTCCGGCTCTAAGGCCAAGAGAGACCAGGTGATTGATCTGCTGATGGAGCCCAGGCAGGAAGCCTGTGTTGTTGCTTTCTGGCTCCTAGCCTGACCCCCGCTGAGTACAGCCTTCTGTGGCTCACCATCCAACCCGATGACCCTGAGACTGAATACAGGCAGGTGGTTCAAGAGGGAAATAATGCCTTTTATGTCAGAAGTGACTGGCCACTTCCCAAATCACAGAGCCCTAGAATAGAGTGAGAGATAGTGTTAGGGAACATCCGGCCACCGAAAGAACTCGGTAACTTGCCCAAGGTTACAAAAAAAAAAGTTGAGCACTGGATGAAACCTATAGCCAGCCTGCTCTCTTCACAGGACGCATCTCTCAGCACTGCTTGGCTTGTTTCCCACAGGCTTGCCCCCTTCATCTTAACTCCACAAACCCCACCTCAGAAAATAGGGCTTGTGGCTTCACCTGAACCCACCTTCTATCTCCCATCCTGGCTTGTCCTCGCTATTAAATCTTTCAGGTCTCATCTTGTCAGTTATAAGACGAGAATAAAATTACCATCAGGAAGAAGTACTTTCTATTTAATAGTATCTGTAATGTTTACTATCATTAATGCTGCTGCTCATAGAGTATGCCCCCCACCCCCCAAGAAGTTCCTCATGGAGGGAATGGTTCTTCCTCTTCAGAGGTACCATGGCAAAGCTACCTTCTTACCAAAGAAGGTCAGTGAGGCAGGGGTGGGGGGTGGGGTTGACTACCTCATCCCTTTGTCTTATTCTCCCCCTTTTTCTTCCCCATGCCTGGAACCTGCCTGACATGCAGGTTCAAAGGCTGGGCCGCCTCTTCTGTGCAGGCAGACGACCGTCAGGAAAGTAGGGAGGAAGAGTGAAGGTTCCTATGCTAGGAGAACCTGTTACGGATTGGAACGAGACAGAAAGAAAAACTCTAGTTCCACCCAGCTCAGTTACTGGTCTCTATGACCCTAAGTTTCTTCATCTGGAAGTGGGTACATTTTGCCAGAGGTCCTCTTGCTTGCCTGCCCATCCAGTTCCCACGCATTCCGGTGGGGAGCTGGAGGTGTTGGAGGGAACGGAGGCGAGAATGAGACAGAAATAGCAGGCACACGACTGGCCACAGTGGGGACAGGACAAACACAGTAAGTCTTTTCAAAGGAAAACATAAACAAGCACAGATGAATGTAATGTGGATCACCACTCCAAACAGCTTTCAGCTTGGCAGCACAAACCATGGGGCTGCGTGGCAATTTTATAATAATTTTTAAAAACTGAAAATTATTTTTCTGTGGCCAGCCAGCAACCAGGGGAGAGAGAGAGAAAGCAATCTCTTAATAGAGGCCACGATCCTGCCAGTCTAGGCAAACCTCCACTGAGGACCCAGGGTGGACAACACCCCTCCCACCCTGCATCCTGGCCTTGGGCTCAGGAAATTGACATGTGTCTGCAACAAGCCTGCTGTTCAGCACCAGTGTTCCCACACGGCCCTTGCTCAGAGAGGTTTGGAAATTTGCCTAAGACACTACAGAAATAAATGTCAGCCCTAGGACTTAGCCCACCCCACCCCACCCCCAGCCAGGCCTGTAAGTGTTTGGGCATCTTTTCTGAGAGCCATTCTTTCCCTGGAGCCTCTGTGACTTCTTCCATGTGAACCTCTGTAAGATATAGACTGGGTGCCAGGGTAAACGCAGGGCAGTTTGCCCAAAGAGGAATTAGCTCAAACCTCTTTTGTGCTCACGGGACTTGAGAAGGGTCTTGCTAAAGGTCACACAGTTAGCATCAGAGCTGGGCTTGGAGCCCTGTTTTCTGACCCCTCTGATAGCCTCTGGTTCTCAGAGAGCCACATGACAAATGCCTGTCTTGGCAGCACAGAGAGTAGTCGAGCACCCAGCTGCCGCCGCCGCCTCCTCCCAGGCCATGCATGCTCTCTTGCTCTGCAGAAACTGCTGGTGCTTGGACGGCTGCCAGGGGTCTCCAGGGACCTGCCCCTCACCTGAAGTTGCCCACCCAGAAGCCAGTCTTCACTTCCTCATTTGTGAGTGTGTCTTAGCCATGGGTGAGAGTAGGCTAGGCCTCCTAGCCTAGTGGGCTCTCTGTAGCAGGGTCAGGCCAAGGCTGGTTTTTTCCTACTCTTCATTCTTCACAAAAGGCATGTTTGTCTGTCTGTCTGTCTGTCCATTGAGATGGGGTCTCACTATATACCTCTACCTGGAACTCACTATGTAGACCAAAGCACAGGCCTTGAGATGGGATTAATGGTGTGGACCTTTAATTAAAGGGTCTTACCACCCCTGTAACAACTTCTGCTCCCAGTGACATGGTAAAGTCCCCTTAACTGGGACTGGAAAGTAGGAACATGGCCTTGGTGCCTAGAACTAGAGATCTCTGTCTCTCTGTCTCCGCATGTGTGCTGCTGTTTCTTCCCGAACTCCTCCTGTCCACAGAGGCAGACCTCTCCCTAGGGAGTTAGTGGGTCTATGGAGTTTGGCTTCACCCAGGGCTTCTCCTGGGATGGGTCTGCTCTGGGTGCCCTGATTTAGGTGCAAATTCTGAATGGGCAGCTTTCTTCTAAAGCACAGCCTGAAAGTCTGCATTTATAACAAGCCTCACGGGACACCCATGCTAGAGATCTATGAGACACAGTGCTTAAAGTTCAGTTAATTGTAAGTAATACAAAGACTCCAGAAATAGAGACATGGCGAGGCATCCTCCAGCCTCGTGGTTTGGAATGCAACACATCTCTGAAATCATGACAAAGGTCTTCAGAGTCCCACATCTGGGTCAGATCTCCTCCTTTCCAAAAGACATTTTTGTCTTGGGGGAAAAGACACAAGAGGAAATGAAACATGTAAAGGGGCCGTGGTAGCAAGGGTTACAACTGAATTAGCTCATGAACTGAAATGGAAAGGTCTACTCCAGGGGCAGCCTGCACACTGCGGGGATGGGACAGCTGGCCAGCCCTTTGCCCTCCTCTCCCAAAGCCAAATGCGCCTGCCAGCTGCCATTTTCATAAAGGAAAGGCTAGAGATGTAGCTCGGTGGTGAAGCACTTGCCTTGAATGCCCCAGGCTTGATCCCCAGCACCTAAGAATTAAAAGAAGACAACAACAGCAACAACCCGACCCCCAACCTTCTCTATAGCAAAAGCCGGCAGAGACAGCAATGGCTGAACACTGGCTGGGGACCTGAGGGTTTGCAGCCTTGCAGTTCTCCTGCCGTTGGCACCACCCACACCTGGGAAAGCAGAGACCTAAAGAACCAGAAACACCCATGCAGTGGGCACTCTGGTCCTAATTACTTTGAACTAAGAAGTCTGTAGGATGGGACCTGAAGGCTGTACGCCCTTATCCGGGTCTCGCTCAGGACCAGATATAGAGCCCAGGTACCACATGCAGTAGCTATATTGGGGAGTGGGGAAATGGGGAGCATGGAGGTGGGGGACAAAGAAGTAATGAAGGGCCTTCACCGTGGGTATAGTGGCACCCAGGAGTGTGCTAGCCCTTGTGTGTTGCATGTCCCCTACCTACGCTCTACACTTATTCGAATGTGTACGCATGCGCACACACACAAGTGGACAAACTACTGAATTCTCTGGAGAATTAAACACCAATGAGAAGCTGGCTCCTTCCACCTGGCCTCTGGTTGTCTTGATGTGTGCCAGAGTTGTCAGACAAAAGGATGCAGACCTAGTGCTGCTGCTCCACACTCAGCTACTTCTCACGGTTTTAGTGTCTAAAAAATCCCAAACCAAGACACCCGAAGATTGGGCTTTTGGTAAGGAATGATCTGATTCCTGCTTCCTGGTTTTTAGATGACCATCCCACTGCCCCAGAGCTGCAACCCAGAGGTTGGATGTAGGGCCTCATGCATGCAAGACACGTGTTCTACTGAGGCACTATGTCTTGGGCCCTATATTTTCTTTTGAAATGGAGTGACCAAATTACACAGAATAGCCTTGAATTTGCTTTGCAGCCCAGGGAGACCTCCAGCCTATAACCCTACTTCGTCAGAGTAGCTGAGCTCACCGGCCTGGCTCTTTTGCAGGGAGGAGGGGTAGAGGTATATCTTTTTCACAAGCCCACTGAGAAGGATTCCATCCTTATTTCCTGAAGCCCCTCCTCCAAACATCAACGCGCTGGGAGTCAAGTTTGAACTTGTGGACTTGGGAGTTAGTAGCACTACCCAATGTCTCCAAGGACAATATAACACATCTTAGGAGCTACAGCTGGGGAAGCATCTCCTCAGTCAAGTAGGAGCCCCGCCTCCCGTGGGCCCAGACCAGGCAGGAAAAGCTGGAGGAGAAGTCAGGTCCCATGGCTCAGCTGCCTTGCACCGATGCAGTGTGGAACACAGGTGGCAGTGTGAAGCTTTCCTCCTCGGCCCAGCAGGTCACCTGTGTTTGCAGATTTGAGAGGGACATTGATAACCTGGGAAGTCAGTCAGAGGAAAGAGCAGTGTTAAATGAAGGCACTTCCGTGGTACACAGCCACTTGGTAAGTAAGGTTTGTTTGGCTTACAGACCACAGTCTATCTCTGAACCAAGCCAAAGGCAGGAACCCAAGGCAAGGACCTGGAGGCAGAAGCTGAAGCAGAGGCCGTGGAGGATTGCTGCTTACTGGCTCCCATCTCCTGGCTTGCAGAGTTTGCTTTAGTATACACCCCATGACCACCTGCCTAGGAGTGACATCACCTGTGTGTTAGGCCTGCCCACATCAATCATTAATCAAGAACATGCTCTACAGACATGATTATGGGCAATCTGATGGAGACATTTTAACAAAGGTTCTTGTTCTAAGATAACACTAGATTGTGTCAAGTTGGCCAAATAAATGCCACCCACCCCCCAGGACAGACAGTCACAGAGCAAAGAAATCCCCCTTTATGTCCCTGCCAGGCTACAGGCCCACATTTGTTCTGAGTAGATTCATGGGGTTAAGCACACCAGCAAGAAGAGACCATAAAAAATAATAATAATAAATTCTATAAATAATAATAAATAATAATAAGTCCAGAGTAAGTCAGATCTGATTAGAGTTGGCCAAAGATAGCTTGTGCCACCTCAAGAGGTGATGAGTTCCCTGTCCCAGGGAGGATAAAAGCTGCTTATGGTAAAATGCCCCCCTAAATTCACTCCCCCAACCACAATTCTCCCACCCCCTTCAGCCACCACCCCCATTCATCAACACTAACAGAAAAAAAACCTATAAAGTCTGAAAAGACAGACTGCAAGGAACCAGCTCACAATGTGGAAGGGTGCATCTGGCCTAATCTATGGGGAAGGCTGTCCAGAAAAGCAGGCTAGAACAGTCCTCAGTTTGTGTGATTGCTCCTATCCGTAGGTAGAATTTCATTTTCAGGGGCAAGCTCCCTCTTCAGCTAATTCATAAGGTCTTTCAGGTGATTGTGTCAGACCTGGGCAGTCTATCTGGAAGAATAGATCATCCTACATCATAACCTAGGGCTAACCTGTTCTCCTTTACTCAATCAATTGAGTATGGGTTGGAATCACATTTGCAGAATAGCTTCCTGGCTTTTCCCAGATTGGTTTTAGCTATAGGACCATCACACTGTGTTAGATTACAATGACCAGCTTGTAAGATTCATCCCTACCCAGAGTCCTTGGTTTCCACCGGGGCAGCCTGGGGTGTTTGGGTACTCAGAGTGGAATTAGAGAGCCCTTCCAAATAGAACAGGCTCACTGGCTTTGCCTTTCCCTCTTTGGTTTGTCATGAGCCATTTCAGTCTTCTGAGGTAGTCTATGTACCAGGCTACATATGAGATACTACAGGATCAGACAGCCTTAAACCAGATCCTTCCTCAAGGAACTGAAGTCTAGTAGACTTCTGGGAAGTCCAAGCTGACGGGTATGCATGCTGATTCCAAACAAAGCCCCTCAGATGGGTCAGGGGTTTTCTGCAGTAACAGGATGCTAAATGTTGAGTGGAGCCTTGGGGGTGAAGACTGGCAGTGTGACCTTCAGAGAGCAAGACACAGGACATGCAAGGCTCTGGACAAGTGGTTCTCAACCTTCCTAATGCTGTGACCCCTTAATACAGTTGCTCATGTTGTGGTGACCCTCAACCATGACATTATCTTTGTTGCTACTTCATCACTAATTTTGCTACTGTTATGAATCATAATGTAAATATCTGAGGTTTTCAGTGGTCTTGCGTGAAAGGGTCATGGTCGCGACCCACAGGTTGAAAACCACTACTCTAGAAGCCAGTGGGTGGGTTTGATTTAACAAATAGTGCAGCTAAAGGATGGCTAACTTGTGTCTCTTGTGTGGGTTTTGACTGGTGGGTGTCTATTGACCCCATCTAACCCTGTGGGTGAGAGTGCAAACCCTTCAGCCTGGTACTCAGCAGCCTCAGCCATTCTCTGGAAAACACTTGTGCCCCGGCCTCCTCTGCAACCAAAAGTGCACTTGGGCTCACAGAGGTGTGCCAGAGCCCACGGGAATGCACTTGAGCCACAGAACCTGATGTCATCCAACATGGTCTCAGGTCCCTGCTATGAGACCCCCCCTTCCTCTCCTACATGTCCTTTCTTCAGCCACACTACTGGACCCCGTGCATTCCCTGCTTGACTTCAGCTGTGGGCTCTGAAGCTCGGCATGGACTCAGTGACAGTTTCCATGAATGTTCAGGTTCTCTTCTGGCCATGACTCCAATTCTGAGATGGCCACCTCAGACCCATCTGTAAGGTCACACTTCAGCCTGTGGGTCACAGGATCACCTGGGGCGCCTTCTTCAGGGCTCTGAACTGTCAAGTCTCATGAGACAGCCTGGAGAGAGACATCAGATTCCCAGATGGGGACAGGCTCCTCCCTCAGGACAAATCCTAGTCCCATTACCCCATCAGAAAGGCTCTTGAGACTATGAGTAGTGACAAGGAAGGTGTAGAGAGGTTAGGCAGGAGCCAGCCCCCATCAGTACAACATATACTCCTACTCTAGGATGTTCAATAAAGATCTAAGAGCTGGCGGGCATCAACCTGACTCCCAGAACCTGCCTCGATTTCCACAATTATACACAAGGCTGCTCCTTGGGCAGTTGCCATGAACTGGGTTCTTTGTATATACCCCCTCATCCAGACCTTACAGTTGCCCCAGGAGGAGGCGCTATCTAAACCTTATCTTACAGAGAGGCTCCTGAGGTCTGGGGAGGAAGGGTTCGAGGAACGCACCCCAAGTGTCTTTGATTGTCAAGTGGTGGACAGAGCCATGTTCTACACGCACAGGACTCAATTGAAGTATATCTCTCCCAAGCCTCCCATCAACCCAAAGTGTGGGCATCATTATCCCTACTTCACCAGCAGAGAGGCTGGTCTTGACTCCAAAGTGACAAATGGTGTAGCCAGCACCAAGGCCAGACCTTTAATCTGACCGCTTCCCAAGAATCCCAGTATGCTCTGTCCCAGGCGATAGCTGGAGGAGGGTCATTCTCACAGTACATATGTGTGGGCCTCACGTAGGCACATGTTGGCCTATGGAGGACAAAGGGTATCATGGGAAGCTATCTTAGACATGCATTTGCCAGTGCCATCCTACTGAATAAGAGACCCTTAGGTGACACTTCTCAAAAGGAGCCCCTGAAGAAGAGGGCCTTGTTAGGAATGACTTGGGCTTCTTGCCTGCTCTCCTGTGAGGAGAAGACAAGTGCAGTGACTCTGTTGTGCTGTATAGGAAGGCTATTTCAGTTCTTGGAGCTAGAGCCACGGTGTTATCCCCAACCTGGGATTCATTTACATTTTGCTCATGAGGTTTCATCATAATTTCAGTCACATTGAGGGTTGAACCTAGAACTAACGTGAGCTAGGCAAATAGTCCACCAATGGATCCTCAGACCTGTTTTTGCTTTACCCTAAATCTGTGTTTTGCTTTTGATTTTCAGACAAGGTCTCACTTGATTGCCCAGGCTAGCCTTGAACTCAGTCTGTTGCTCAGTCAGGCTCTGAAGTCAAGATCTCCTGCCTCACACCCCAAGTGTATCTGGAAGCACAGGCCTGCACGACCTGGCTAGGTGAGGCTGTGCTTCAAGACTCCCAAGTAATAGGAAGAGTAGAGAGCTTGTTAGGACCAGCAGTCTTCCTCTGGGTACTGGGCAGCCCTGCCAGCCACAGGAATTACTTGGTTTCCTTGCTTTTTGGGTTTGCTTGGCATCTCAGAAACGATGAAATCGCTGAAGAGGACCCCACCCCATACCCCGTGAGCTTGAAGGCAAGGCTTCTGGGGTGAGTCAGGTGGCAGAAACTGGTGGATGAAGAAAGTCATGTTCAACCTCCCCCAAGGGATAAGGGGCAGTAAGCAGCCTCAGAGGACCCCCAGAGGCACCCTGCATCTACCCCTTCACAGTTGTCACTCTTAGCTTGGTCTAAAACAAACCCCAGGAAAGGGTCAGCTCAGCACAGGTCCCATCAGCAGAGAAGAAACGGCTGACCCTCTGAGTCAACGGACTTCCCACTGTAAGGGTCAGAGGAAACCCCGGTTCTGGAACAGGAGCCTCTCTGTGGTCCTCCTTCAGGCCAGGCCAGAGAGAAGGCATCTAGAACCGGAGTGCAAGCCTCCTTCTCTCAGCTCAGTGCCCTCAGAGTCCCAGGCAATCCTGTTCGAAAGAAGAAGGAGAAGGAGAAGGAGAAGAAAAGAAGAAGGAGAAGGAGAAGGAGAAGAAAAGAAGAAGGAGAAGGAGAAGGAGAAGGAGAAGGAGAAGGAGAAGGAGAAGGAGAAGGAGAAGAAGAAGAAGAAGAAGAAGAAGAAGAAGAAGAAGAAGAAGAAGAAGAAGAAGAAGAAGAAGGGGGATCCATGGAATGATAAGGTCATCTCAAATGACAGAGGGGACTTTGAGCGTGAGAGTGGTCTGCTCCACTGTACCTCTGCTTCTTGCTGCCTGTAACACTTGGAGGTAGTCCCACATGATCCTAGCTTTGCCTATGAAGTCTAGGACTGGGAGACGTTTGAGAGTCTTAAGAGTTCAGCCTCTGCTGGACCTGCCTGGCCTTCCTTCCCAATCCTCCAGGGAAGAACACAACCCAGGATTAAGATCTTGTCCTTACTTCACCTCATGGTGTCCAGGCCCTGGAAGGACTTTCTCTGTAGCCAGTCCCAAGAGTTCCACACAGGACCTCCAAGTCACCCCTTTCTGGAAAGAGACTGGTTCTAGCTGTGGCCAATGTCCAGCTTATCAGCAGAGAGAAGCCACTGTCCCAACCCATGAGACCACTGGAATGAAGGCACCTCCTGATGGAAAAGGAAAGAGGGGTACTCTAGACTGTCAGCTGCTACAGGAGGCTCCACACTGAGCTCAGGAGACAGTACAGTGCCACGTGCCTACTGACCCCATCTCAGCCACAGATGACCCAGGGTATGCACCAATAGCCGGTCTTGCCATTGAAACTCTGGGATAACTCCAAGGTTTCCAAGGTCCTGGGAACTGACTAACAGGCTGTCCTTCACAACCCACCCAGAGATCCTGGCCCCTTGGGCCCTCCCTGTGGTTTATGGTGTCAGAATGCTTGTGAGGCATGTTGGGGACCTGTGGCCCCAACTCTAATGCTCACTCCATCCTGTGCTAAGATAGAGATGGGAGTGGCTTACTAGGGCTTTGTTGAGGAATACAAGACTCGGATGGGCATTAGATACAGCATTCTAGAACCCTACCGGGTCTCACACTCCTCGACATGTGGTAATACACACAACCTGTCCCTCTTGCAGATGAGATGTGGTGGCACTGGGGAACAGGAAAGGATGGAATGCACAAAGCCAGTCACCCCGACTCTCGCCACTCAGCCCACACTCCACACACTCAATCTCCATCCACCTGGATTTTGCAAGCATCATCTACACATCAGGAACTGTTCTAGTCCCCAGAGACCCATCCCAGGGAAAAGTAGACCCTGCTCTCCTGATGTCTACTCTTTAGGGGAAGCAGAGCCTGGAAACTAAATTGTGCTGTGATAAAGAAGTGTTCTGGAGACATGGTTCAGCAAGGAACGGTGATTGCCACAAAGCCTGATGACCTACCTACATGATAGGAGAGAATCAACTCCCACAAGTTGTTCTTTGACCTCAACACACGAATCATAATACATATATGTCTGTAAACATGTGGTCACAGATGCAGATGCACTCACATATTACACATTTGTGTGTGAAAGATAAATTATATATATATATATATATATATATATATATATATATATATACATACATACATACATACATATATATAATCTACAAAAATCATTCTGTCCAAGAGGGGAGGCAGGTTGCCACAGCCCATAACTCACAAGGAGAACTGTGCTTGGACCAGGTGATGTCATGGGAGGTGATGATCACAGGCCGATTGAGGCCATTTGTAAAGCAGAGGAGATGGAACTCGATGCTGGGAAGATGTCTGTGTTGGGGAAAGAAAGCAGCTTCTGTGAGTTCGAGGGAAGTAGAAGAAACGGGTCTGGTCCTGGGCCTTTGACTTGAGTGACAGATGGAGGCTAATCACTTACCAGATGCAAAATGAAGCTGCAGAGCAGCAGGTTTTGTGAGAAAGCTTCAAGGCTGCTGTTAGGGACATCCTGACTAATCGTGGGACAAGCCTGTGAAGGCAAGCCTGCCACCAAAGGAGAAGTCAAAGCTAAGACAGAAACTCAGGAGACGAACATAATACTAAGAGCCAGGTGCCATGGGAGACCAGCTGGGAACAGCAGCGTGCCCCAGCCTTCCTGTGACAATCGGGGATCGAGCGCAAAAGGCCAGAGGGTGGAGGGTGGGCTGGTGCACATGCCTGGAATCTTCCAGCAGTGGGAGGTGGAGGCAGGAGGATTGAGAGCTGCAGTCCAGCCTGGTCTACATAGAGAAACTCTATCTTGGAACCCCACAGGCTGGGTTATGGCTCAGTGATCAAGAGCTTGCCCAGGGTGGACATATCCCTGGCTGTGAGACAGAGAAAAGGAAGAGACGGACTTCAGAACAGTGGTTTCCCAAAGGTGGGAGGAGCCTGGAGAGAGCTGCTAGGAGGTCAAGTCAGGAGACCACAGAGAGACAGGCAGTGGACATGTCACTATGGTGGTCAAAGGGATGTATGAAGTGTCATGTCCCACCAGTCCTTCCAGGCACAGAGGAAAGGAAGGGCTCGGGGCTGGGTGCTATTCTGTACTTTAGATCCTGGATTGGAACAGGGGGTCATATTTGAAGAGAGGCAGGAGTGGGTTGGGGGAGGCAGCATGGTAGCCCCTCCTGTCCACAGGCTGAAGCTTTGCAAACCTCCTGCAGAAACCCAGGAGTAGTGATCATTAGGTTCATTATGGTCCATTATGCAAATGATGCCAAAGCCCAGCATGTTTATGGCCTGGGACACCCAGCATGGCTGGCAGCTCAGTTTTGCCTGCATAGCTCTCTCTACAACCTGACAGCTCTTTGCCCTCCCACCTCCCCGACATCCCCATCCTGTCCTTCGACACCTCCTGTCTGGATCCCTAAGAGTCTAGACCTCTGCATCCCTCCTCTGAGAAAGCCGTTTTCTCTCATTGATCCCTGCATGCCTGCCATCCTTGGTCATCAACTGGGCTCCATATCTTTCCCTCACAGAGTCTGTAGGATGGTCTTCTATTCTACACCACAAGTTGTTGGAGATGGGGGTGAGGCTGGAAGAATACCCAAGAGCCTTAGGGATATGGGCCTGCGGGGCAGGAGTGTGGTCCTGCCTTAACTGCCTACTGAGCCAGGGAGAGCCTGGGATTTAGTCTAACCCCAGCCCAGCACTGGGCATCGGTATCTCTGGGGGAAATCAGGAATGGACAGTAGGAAGAACCCTCTACCCATCCCTGAGTGGAAAATGAAAGATGTAAATCGGCTACTGGAAATCCCAAATAGGGAGTCATCGGGAAGGCCTGTCTGTCACTGCCGTGCCCACCTCAGAGGAAGGAGCAGGTCAGCACACCAGAGCTCTGGAAGTCAGCTGTCCAGAGATAGTGTGGTATCAAGGGAGAGGTCCTGGCCACAGCTAGGACCATGTACCTTCCATTGCCCTAACCATGAGTGACAGGTTTGAGCACATCCTTAGCGCTGATCTGACCTCTGAAATGAGGGACATCATCCACAGTCTCCAGAAAGGGACCATGCCCGATGCTCCCAGGAGTGCGAGTGCGTGCGTGCGTGCGTGCGTGCGTGCGTGCGTGCATGTGTGTGTGCGTGCGCATGCCTGTCTGTCTGTCTGCCTGTGTCCTACCCCAGGCTGCTTTGGCAAGGCCTCTCTCCCTGGGTCACAAACCAGAAGATAGGAGCAGAGAGGACCCAGCACCCAGACGCCACAGAGGCCCAGCTCGCTCCCTGCAGCCCTGACAGGGGGCTGCAGTAGTAATTAGCTGCTCACACATCCCCAGGGTTATTTTTAAGCCTCGTTCTTCCCGGGTTTATTTTTAAAGTAACATTGGCACGTGGCTGGCCGGCTGCCCTTCCCAGGTGCCTGAACCAATTTGGGCCAGGACTGGAGGCGGGCAAGAGGAGACCCTTCCCCTAGAGTCTCCCACTGAGAGCTAGGGTTACCTGACCCTTACTGCATGGTATATGTTATACTAAAATCTGGACTCTAGCCTAGGGCAGAAGCAGGCGGGCGGGCACCAGACCCTGGGAAGTTTCCATGCCTGGCATAGTGTGACCTTGACCGAGCCACATCACCGTCGGAGCCCCGCCTCCTCAGCTCTCAGTGGAAGGAGCAATAGTGACGCGTGCCTTGCTTGCTGTCAAAACACTCCAGTGTGAGCCACAAACAGGCAGGGGATGCGGTGACTAACTCCCACATCAGCAGGATGCCCCCCCACTCTCCCACTAGGGCCCTCTCAGGAGGAGTGTGCTCCTGGTCACCCCTCACCCACCTCTCAGAGACCTTTCTTCTCATTTCCCACTGCCGGACACTTGGAGACAGCATAAGAGAGGGTCTGGTACTACCATATACTTGCTGTGTGACCTTGAGCCGGTACTTGACCTCTCTGTGGCTTAGTTGCTACATCTTTAAATGGGTATAATAATAGTCCTTACTGAATAGGATTGCTGGAAGATTAAATGAGGTGCATAGATCAGCTTTCTCAGAGCAGTGCCTGGCACGTAGTAAGCGCTGTATAAATGTTAGCTCGTATTGTTTTGAACTGGGGAGGAGGAATGATGACAGAAGCATTTAATCATTTGACTAAAGTCAAGTGCAGAGAAAGTCAGCTTGCCTGGATTCTGCCCTGGGACTTGGGAAAGGGAAGGAAGGAGCCAGAGACCACTGTAAGCAGCAGCTGGAGAGGGTTTATAGTCCTAGGCAAGGCTGCCTGGTCCAAGGGAGGCTGCCCGGGTTGGAGTTCCTGGCACCATAAAAAGCAAGCTCAGGACACACGGGTATAACTAGGCTGTGTGAATAGTCTGTGGGAGCCAGGAAGTCACTCCCGTTAGAATCTGGCCAGGCCCAGTTCTTCTGTTCTGGGCTGTGGGCAAGGTGCAGATGGGTGGTCAGGAAGATGGGTAGCTAGTGGAGGCCATTGGGAAAGCCAGGAAAGCAGGGGTCAGAGAGAGTGGTGAGCCTGGGTGAGTCAGACTGGGGTGAGTGCTTGCCTCTGGGCTCTTTGTGAAAGGCACTGAGAAGGAGAAGCCAGAGTCCCACCATCCCCTTCTTCACGGAAGCATTTGCAACAGGGGTGTGTGTGTGTGTGTGTATGTGTGTGTGTGTGTCTGTCTGTCTGTCTGTCTGTCTGTGCGTGTACTTGCATGAATGAATGTTGAGGGTAAGGCTCCCACATCTGCAGACTGGCTCAGGGGAAAGAAGGTTCCAGCAGCCACTGCAGGCCAAAGTCCCTGTTGCCTAGAGTCCCTCTTCTCCCAGGCTCAATGCCAGCCTCCACCATCTGAGCTCCTGAGCCCTGGGGAGGGTGCTGAGCCTAAGAAAAGCCTCCCTTCACAGCTCCTGGCATCTGCTCCCGTATTCCCTGCCAGCCCAGTGCTGTCTGGGCCACTAGCCACGAGCAGGAAGGAAAGTAGAGAGCAGGTGATAGAGAAAGGATGCCCCAAGGCCTCTCCCTGTCCCCAGACCATCCATCAAGACTGGCCTCCATGCATCCGCCGGGATTCTGCCATAGACATTGGGGTGCAGTGGACCAGCATGAGAAGGACCTGCTTCCACCCACATGCAATGCCTGGCAGAGAGCGGGGGAGACAGAAGGTGCCCTTCTATCAGCTAAGGGACAGGGAAAGGTGTGCCAGAAGAAGCAGCTTCATATCTAATCTGGGAGGACAGAGGCGATCCAGGAGGGAACTCCAGGCTGTAACCACGCTTGTGAGAAAGTGCTCAGGGAAGAGCTGGGCTCCAAGGCAAAGCTGGCAGAAAACCCAGGGTGCCAACTAAGTTGGGGTTTTATGGCCTTCAGGAAGTGGAAGGTCCGGAGTGTGTTGGATCCGAGATTTACAGCCTGTGTACTGGACCTGAACCCTTTCACTGTACTATGCAAATTCAAAGGATGAGGAAGATTTTTGGGGAATGGCAACTCAGAGATGTGCTAGAAAAAAAATAAATAACAGCCATACTAATAACATCTCCTGCATCATAAGATTCTCCAACACACACATGCCAAGCCTTGAACTAGATACTGTCCACAGTGTCTTTTCAACCCTAGGGTCTCTCAGTTGCCTAGTAAGACTGGATCAAAGATGCCGTATGTGTGTCAGGAGGAGCCGAAACTGACATTTCCGGGGCTCCTGTCCCCAGCTGTAGGATGGACACTGTCCCAGTGCAGGGGCTTCACAGGGCTGCAGAGCAGTAGGTCTGAAATGGTGGAGTGCTATGTGGATCTCCAGAAATCCGTCCAGGCCCTCTCTGATGTTCTCACCATGTAGGGCACCCAGGACGTGGGGTGTAGGGCTGGGCCTCCTATCTGTTGGGCCTGGAACTTTAGTTGGTGCCTCACTGGAGTGGGGCAAGCAAGAGAACTTCTGCAAAGAATTGCTAGCTTTTATCCAGAATCAAAGTCAAGCAGCCAGAGCCAGGCATCCCCCAAGTGTCCAGCCTGAGCTACCCCTTTCTCCAAAGTGTTCAGCCACCTCTGGTTCCTCTACCCGCAATTCTGACTTGCTTATGCTTTTGCCTCACTGTGGCCTCAGCTGGGACACAAATCTATCACCCTGCTGCTCAGCTCATTCAAAGCTTACTCACCCCCTCAATCCAGACCTTGACTGAGCCCACGCCTTAATATATAGATAGTATGTGTCCTCTCAGATTAGGCATCTCTCCCTTCTCCAGTTCCCTGTGGCCTGGGTCAGGTGACATTAAAAGGAGAGCTTGCCTAGACTCTCCCTAAACTGGGCTTGTTGCAGGAAGGACCGTTCCAAAGAGGTAGGAAAGGGCAGAGGCCCCACCAGCCCTCCACACATGGACTCTTCTGTCCCTCCTGGTATCTGCTCTCCACCTCTCACACTCACCTCTAGCTCTTTCTGCCTCAGGGCTACACTGAACCCTCTCAAGGTTTCCATAGCAAACTTCCAGGGCCTGCTTTCTCGAAGGAAGACCCTGGTGGCCTCCAAGTCGTGGGTTCCTCGGAGGTGGAGAGCAGGGACCTCGCTCGGGAGAAAACAGGGCCATCTCTTCCAGCATTATGTGATTTGAGCACCAGCTATACACAGGGTGCTAGGGCTCTCAGGTCAAACATTTCAATTATTGAGCTCTGCTGTGAGAGGCTTACAACCAGAAGCCTGCTGGACAGGATATCCACAGTCTATAGACAAGATAAATGGCCCTGGGTGATCAGAAACCGAAGGTACCTGAACTCTGAAGACACCAAGGGCTAAGGCTGAATCCTAATCTTGTCCCTCTTTACACAGTGTCCTCTCTGGGTAGTTCACCTCTCTGAGCCTTCTGCAGTTTCTTTATCAGAACAGAACAGGCACTGGCCAGAGAGTCATGGGGAGGAGTGGAAGAGCTAACGAAGGGTACCTGCTTCTGTGGCACTGAGAGCAGAAAACCCTGGAGTCGCCCTGGAAAAGTACGACTTAAGAGACCAAGTCTTTATTTTAGCACATGGTTTCAGGTTACCATCCATCGCTGCAGGGACTTGGAGCAGCTGGCCGCGTCGCACCCACGGTCACGAGCAGAGAGAAATGAATGTATGCATGCCTGCTTGCTTGCACTCGGCCCATTCTCTGCACTTATGCAGTCTGGGCCCCAAGCCCAGGGAATGGTGCCACCCACAATGAGCAAGTCTTCCTACCTCAGTCAAAGGAATCAAGGCAATCCCCCCCACACACAAAGGCATATCCAAAAGGCAACCAGATCTAGACAACCCTTCAGATAGACTCTCTTCTCAGATGGTTCTAGATTGTGTCATGTTGACAGTTAAAATGAGCCGTGTTCTGGCCAGCGGGACCCTAACCACACTTTGGGTGTTCAGGGCCACACTGTGCTAGTAGCCCACATGCTCCCACAAGACCATAAGACAGGCAGTGTAAAGTTAAAGCAGTTTTGCTCATAGAGGCACTGCTGGCAGCGATGGTTGGCCAGGTCAGCCACTGTCACCAAGAAAGACAGAATACATGGAGGTTGGGTGGGGGATGGGGTGGGAGGGTCCTCAGGGGTTGAAAGCAGGAGGAAGAAGGCAATGTGAGAACTGTGGGATGTACCATAACCAGCACCACACAAACACAAGTGAGTTGCTGAGGGAGGTCAAAGCCGAAAAGTAGCTTTCACATTCTGTCCACTTAAAGCCATTCTACAATAAAATTTATCTTTTAATGGTAAGTAGCAAAATAACAAGGAAGGAAGCAGAGGCAGAAAGTGGCCTCAGACATCGACCCTCAACCAATATAAAGTGACATTCAAGACCCAAGCTGCTATACCCATGGGCCACCTCCAGAGCCCATAGCAACATAGGAACTGTGTTCCCAGACACTAGAAGTTGTCAAAGGTGTTGTGCCTTCTAACTCCCTGCCCTGTCTTCCTGGTTCCACCTTCAGGGAATGGGTCCCCTTCCCTGGCACCCACTCGGAGCTTCCCAGGGTAGCTCTCTGCTATGATTTCCTCCCACCAGCATGCTGGCCCGTCTGTTCTCAGAAAGCACAACTTGGCTGTCCCATCTCTGTGTCCTTCCTCAGCACTTAGTCCAGTGCCTGGTACAAAGTCATAGGTACTAAAGGGATGTCGCCTCAGCTAATCAATTACAGCAGGCTAAGGGGACAAAGTCATGCTTGTCATCCTGATTTTTCCACCTGACGTTTTTTGAGATTGGCAAAGTGTCATGGCCTTCTGGGGTGCCTGCTTCTTGCCCCGCCTCCCCGTGTGCTCAGGCTTCCTCTGCCAGAGGTCAGTGTCCTCTTCCAGGACTGACACTGAGATCCCCCAACAATATCAACCTACCTTCTCCTGCTCATTGGTTCAGGCCGGTAGAGCAGCGCGGGCCACTGCAGGTGGGGAAAGCTGGAGAGGAAGGAGGAGTTGTAGGCAGAGTTATTAGCACCTGCTAATTGTGCCTGGTGCTACTTCTCCCAGAAACTATTAAGAGCGGAGTTCATGAAGGTCCCATTCAGTTGTCCCATGAACCCTAATCCTTGACCCCAGAAGACCAGGAGGTCACTGATACGAGAAACAGAAAGGTGTATGGCCCGGGAAGACCTGCTTTACCACTGACCATGGCCATGACAAATTATCCAGTCCTTCAGCTAAGTCTGCTTCCCTGGAAATCCTGGTCAACTGCCTTCCAGAACTCATAATCCATGACCTAGCATCAGCTAGGCTGGCCATGGTGCCAGGCTAACTGTAGCCCTTGACTGCCATTCACTAGCTCTGTGTGTATGTGTGGTGTGTGTGTGTGTGTGTGTGTGTGTGTGTGTGTGTGTGTGTGTGTGTGTGTGTGTAAAGCCCTGAAACACAAATGCTCAATAAATATAGGCTGCATCCAGCGCTATTACCAGGGCTAAGTCACTAGGACAGTGCGAGTTACTACCCTACCCTCCAGGGCCCCAGAAACCAAAGAGACCAAAAATGAGACACAACTAGGAAGTATCTGCAGGTAAAGGGACAGAAGAAGAGGAGGCTCAGGGATCCTGAAGACAAGTCTGTAAGACTAAAAGGAGTAGGAATAGAAATCTGAATGCCTTGGGGTTCGGCAAGCAGTAGGAGACATGGGACCGACAGGACTTCTCAAATTCTCTACCCTGTCTTGGCAGCTGCCTCCCCATGACTCTACTGTGGGGGACGAAGAGGCTGTCTACAGGTCACACAGAGCCAGAATTTGGGATTTGGGCCTCTGGCTGTCCCTTCAACCCCCTCCCTCCTCCCCCCTCCAGGGCCTTCACCCTCCCACCCTCCCCACCCTACTTCAGGGACTGTTACTACTCAAAGCCGAGCTAGGCAGGTTCATTCAAACTCACTCTCCTGTGTGTTTGAATGATGCTGACCATGTGCAGCCAGAGGCCCGGTCATTGCTTTGGGTACCCAAGAATCTCCTTGGCCCTTAGCTGACTGCTGCTGAGGCCTCTGCTCTCTCTTTAGTTTAAAGCTAGAAGTTGTGGCTCCTCCCAAAGAACTCTAGATGCTAAGGGGCCTAAGAACATTTCCTCTGGCCTCTTCATATCCAATAAAAGATACTTCCGGAGCCCAGAGAGGACCAGGGTCTTTTGCCTGTGACTATCCAGTACATTTGGCTATCTGGCTGTAAAGACATAGATGGATCATAAGCCTATGTCATGACTCCTGGTACAGCGGTTGACCTAAGATGGATGCCATGGGTCTAAGGTCAGTTAGTCAGTATCCCCAGTGTGTCTGTCCTTCCTTGTAGCAGTAATTCCCAGAGCCTCTCACTACATCCAGCCTCCCTGTCTTTGACCTCAGAGATTTATTCAGAGGGAGCTCTGTCCCAGGCTGCCTCCTCCGTGTAAGGTAGGCACAAGGACAAAAGATTCAAAAGCCCCTGCACCTGGGAGCAAAGGCATCCCACATCCTGAATCCATCTCATCTTCTCCCTCCACCCTTCCTCTTTTCCCTGGACCCATCCCTTCCTAAACCCTTGAGTTCTCTGTTCCCCACTAACTCAGGCCTGTGTACTTGTCAACCTAGATACGCTGAGGACCCCTAACAAAGCCTCCCACCCTCAATCTCCCATAGCCACGCTCACTCCATTTCCACCCAGGGATGTGAGGAAACAGTGTATCTCCTTAGGCATTTGTGCCTTTCCTACTGCAGGAGCTGCCAAAGGCTCCTCATTGCCTTCCAAGTAGGACTCTTGCTCCTGAGCTCTGCACATGTTAACCCTTGCCCACCCAAACAACTCTGATTTTTCAGTCCAACATCCTGCTTCAAGAGCACCAGGAAGACTTCATTGGTGTTAGACGTTATTATTTTTGTTATGTTGACTAGGCCCACACAGTGGTGCATGCTGGTACTCCCAGCACTCAGGAGGCTGGATGGAGCAGGATCCCTTGAGCCTAGGTGACCCAGGCCAGTCTGAGCAATGTGGTAAGACCTTGCCTAATAATCATACAAATTACTATTGTTGTTATTATTAATGTGTTTCTACCTGTAAAGGTAACAAAGGATTGGGCGATAGAGCTCAGTGGTTAGAGCACGTGCCTAATGCTTGGATCAATCCTCAGTATTAATAATAATAATAATAATAATAATAATAATAATGTATTGTTTCTGTAGAACATGTAAAAAGAAAATTAAAATCAATAATAAGTTCATTATTCATGGATAAACTCTGCAAGCTTTTTGCTACACCTCTAGCTCTTTTCCAGTATTTATGCATATGTACTTTTTGTCTTTATAAATTTAGGCTATGATCCCACCATATAGAAAGCACTGTGCTTACTGTTTGTGACCTGATTCAGTGGTTTTCTCTGTAATTAGGAGACTCCTCAGGAACAGCACTTTAATGGCTGCACAATATTCCACCCCATAAATATACCTTAATATGTTTAACTAAAGCCTATTGGCGACCATTTGGAATGTTTACAATTTCTCACAATGAAAATGCTGCTATAAACATCCATGTTCATAAATCTTTGCTCCGATCTCTGGTTCTTCTCCCAGCAGAGATTCCTGGAAGTGGTACCACAGGGTCCTGGGTCAGTGCATTTCTAAGGATCTTGCTGCTGTATATATGAAAATGCTTTTCTGGGAGAATCTGCTGGTTTCTACTCATTGATGACAGCATTGCCAGGGCCATTTTCTCTGCCTCTAGTGTTTCTTCCTGTGCATCTTAGCTTCAACAGTCACCTGTGGGAACCCTGTCTCTTCCTTCTTCCCTTCAGTGCAGGACAAATACCACTTCCTGGAAGTCCTCCCTGACACTCCAGCTAGGGCTCTTTATCTCCATCCTTCATTCTGCCCCTACCTTAGTCACTCCTCAAGCCGGTCAACTCTGTCATATCTCTCAACAGTAAGCATTGTAATTACCTCTGCTTTAGGGGAAATGCTGACTTTTAAAGTGCTCCACTGAAAAGTTTCATCTGATTTACTTACACAAGGACAGTATCTTGAGATCAAGGACTTCAGTTTGGTCATCTGGTCTATCTCTTTTGGCCACATTCCCCAACTTTGTAGCCCAACTGCAAGCTACCCTTGAGTTGTAGGGCACTGTTACTCTTGCATTTATTGTTCCTTGTTTTGGTAGGATGAACAAAGCTGTTCCCTCTGCAGCATTGGGGGAAGCTGAGAGGATAGAGTATGATATTCTAATCCTCACACTGTCAGAGACTTGTGGTGTGGCTCTGTTCCTCTGCTTCCCTCTAAGACTTAGTTTACTCCTCTGTAAAATGGGCATGTTGAACCACCCAATGGCCCACACTGCAGCACAGACCCTTTTAAGGCCCCTGCTTGAAGCCTCTGCTCTAGACCTATAAGGCCCCTGAACAAAGCTAGCCTGGGGCGGGGGCAGGGGGTGGCCCAAAGGAGCTGAGCCCTGAAGCAGGCCTGGCTGCAGGCCAGACTGTGTCTGCAAACACTGACCTTGGCTGCTGCAGGGATTTTCCATGACACCAACACCCTCCCTCTCCACTCCCCCATTCCACATGGGCCTGGGAGGCTGGGGGTGGGGCACCAGAGCTCCTCTGTTTAAGAAGTCTCCAGGCGGTAACAGGGACAGACACCTGTGAGTGTGAGACAACCCAAGAGAGAGGGCAAAGCCAGGGAGTCAGGAATGGGCAGTGTGGGAGCTGCTGCTGTAGGGTGGAGGGCAGGCGCTGAAAATGGAGATGCCCAGATGGAACAAAGAGGCCCTTGGAAGGGGCAGGGTAGAGAGAAGAGATGGGTGCCTTGTCATAGAACTGTCCTTCCAGGAGTTCTGGCCCAGAGGGTGACAAACCCCAGACCCAGTTCTGCATGTTCATCCCTGCCCCCGCCCAACTCCTTGGATTCCTGCTGCCTTTGCAGACCTAGCTTTGGGCTGAGCCAGGCCTACAGCAGTGGGATTATTTTGGGGCCTAGAGTTGGCCTCATTTTGAAGGGGGAAGGGGTATAAAAATGAGGGCCAGGGCTGAGTCAACAACAAAAAAAAACAAATCCTGAGATGGCCGCCTCTCCTTGCAATTAGGAATTTGGGGAGGGGGCAAGAATGTGGGGGGGAATCACTGCACAGACTTCAGAGCCTTACCTTCTAGAACTTTGGCCTTCTAGGTAGAACTGCAATTGATGATGACCTGCACTGACCAGGTCCTGTGTGTAACACCAAAGGGACTCGCCACCATCAAAGGGGTCAGAGCCCTGCAGACCCCTCTGTGGAAAGAGTGCACAGAAAGGAGGCTGTGAGAAAGACAGAGGGAGGCCCTCTGGATGCTTTGCAGAAGCCCTAGGAACCTCTTAGATAAGATGCTGCCTGACTGGATCTTCCAAAGAGCGGGAGAGCACCTGAACTCTCTGCAATGTCTACTAGGCCAGCCACCCTTCTCTTCCCCTCAGAGAGGGCCTGGGTACCAGTGCTAGATGCTTTAATGAATCCATTCTGGTCCTGTGTCTTGTCTCCACATTGCTATGGTCAAGACTGTCAGCTCTGAAGGCACAGTCTCCAAAGGACCTTTTCCAGGCACCCATGGCTCAATCCTGACTGTTCCTGTCCAATTTCTTTTCAATGTCCCTTCTTCAGCCTGCTTGAGTGGGCCATTCCCTTCCCCCACCGCCAACATCTGCCTACATCCACCCAGTATGCAAAGCCTTTGGGTGTCTCAGACCACAGGTCACCTCATTCATCTTCCCCAGGGACAAACATTAGCCCTGGCCAGGGCCGTGTTTACTCTAGATAAGCGAGTCTGCTGGGAGACAGGGTATGGCCAGGAGCTGCCAAGGTTCTAACCTGCCCAGAGATGGAGCTCAGAGACCCAGAGTCAGAGAATGACCTGGAAAAAGGGACCTCAGAAGTTCTTGGTGTGACAGAAGACGGCTTCCTGAGCCATACTCAGAGGAACCCAAGCTCAGCAATAAGCACTGTGAGAAAAATGTTCTACCATCAAATTCGTGAGAAACATAACACAATCTCCCAGCTATTCATGGGAACACAGACAAGTATGACCCTGTGACACTTAAGTCACATGATGAAAAATTCTTTTTAGTCCCTATTTTCCCCCAATTTAATTGAGTCAAACAACCCTCTTCTCATTCAACCCTTAACATACCACTGAGCTGGTATCTAAGGAATCAATGTCAATAAACACTGATTATAGGGTGTTGGGGGGACTTTAATGGTCATTAAATCTTGGGGACCAAAATATATTCATATTTATATCTCAAATCTACTAGTTTACCAAATCCCCCATAAGGTTGATACTTCACTCTACCCATTTCACAGATGAGAAACTTGAGATTCAAAGGGTTATTGAGCCCAGCCAAGGTTAAGAGCTGTTTGGCTTTAGAGCCTTGTGCTCTTTCTGCTTCACTGAACTGCAGATCCCTGCCTATCTGCAACATTCTCAACATATAAGGATAGCTTGATTCAGTCTCACAGAATCAATTATCTCATGCTAATCTGAAGCTTCTGATTGACAGGTGTGTTCTTAATTGATTTTGATGGGGAAATAAACTAATTAGTGTCTTAACAATCATCGCCTTAGAGCCTATTCCATGGAGTTAAAATACTGTATTTGATCAACACTTCACAAATGGAAACTTTGATCCTGTGAGTGGGCGGGTGAACAGAGAAACTACTAAAAGACGTTCAGGACAGTGAAAATTGGCAGGCTAGGAACCAGGGATGGGACACAAAGCTAGTAATAACCAAGCTCAGGGCAGACCCCAGCTTTCTGCCTTCCAGCTCCACACACTTGGCCAGGGCCTTGGGGCCAGCTAGGTCAAGGGTAGAAGGCAGGCAGGCCAAGATGCTCACAAGGCCAGAGGGGAGCAGGTGGCTAAGACCAGACTATAATCAAGTGCTTAGAATTCTTTGTTGAGTGAAGGAACCAAGGCCACTGGAAGAAGAGACCAGGAAGAGGGAGGGGCAGACATGACCCCTTCAGGGCCCCCCCACAAGGTCTCTGGAAGCCAGAGCGACAGCCAGTGGCTGAGTTCCTGACACCAGGAAGAGAAGAGAACCAGAGGCCTGAGGCTTTCAATACTGTCGTTTAGTTTTTTGCTACCCTAAAATATTTATACTAATAATTAGCATTTATGCCCAGTCACAGCTTTCTCTGCTGAATTTTAAGAGGTTTTTTATTACATTTATTTATTTAGTGTATTGTGTGTCTGTGTATGTGTCTATGTGTCTGTGCGTTTGTCTGTGTGACTGTGTGTGACTGTGTGTCTGTGTGTGTGACTGTGTGTGACTGTGTGTGTGACTGTGTCTGTGTGTCTGTATGCCTGTGTGTCTGACTGTGTGTCTGTGTGTGTGACTGTGTCTGTGTGTGTCTGTATGTCTGTATGTCTGTGTGTGTGACTGTGTCTGTGTGTCTGTATGTCTGTGTGTCTGTATGTCTGTGTGTCTGTGTGTGTGACTGTGTGTATGTGTGTGTGACTGTGTGTCTGTGTGTGTGACTGTGTGTCTGTGTGTGTAACTGTGTCTGTGTGTCTGTGTGTGACTGTGTCTGTGTATGTGACTGTGTCTGTGTGTGTCTGTATGTCTGTGTGTCCTGTGTGTTTGACTGTGTCTGTATGTCTGTGTGTCTGTGTGTGTGTGACTGTGTGTCTGTGTATGACTGTGTCTGTGTGTGTGACTGTGTCTGTGTGTCTGTGTCTGTGTATGTGACTGTGTCTGTGTGTGTGTATGCCTGTGTGTCTGACTGTGTGTCTGTGTGTGTGACTGTGTCTGTGTGTGTCTGTATGTCTGTATGTCTGTGTGTGTGACTGTGTCTGTGTGTCTGTATGTCTGTGTGTCTGTATGTCTGTGTGTCTGTGTGTGTGACTGTGTGTCTGTGTCTGTGACTGTGTCTGTGTGTATCTGTATGTCTGTGTGTTTGTGTGTGTGACTGTGTCTGTGTGTGTGTGTGTGTGTGTCTGTGTCTGTGACTGTGTCTGTGTGTGTCTGCATATATTCTATGGTATATTATGGAGGTCAGAGGAACTTGAGGAATCTCCTCGTAATCAAATCAGGACCACATCAGGCTTGCAAATACCTTTACACACTGAGCTATCTTGCTGATCCTGGTGACTCTGGTGCCCAGACCCATCTCTATGATCTAAGTCAGTTCCTATGAAGAGTCATGCGCTGACCGAGTGGGTAGAGCTTTGGCCACAACCGAACGTGTCCAGCAGCAGCCAGGACTCCGGTTCTATCATCTAGAATCCTGGGCTATACCCTCGTCATATCGCTACAACCCCTAGGCCTGAGCAAGCCACTCTGCTCCTCCTTTACCTACATCTGTGGCGGATTCAGAATGGTAGAAGGGGAGAGAAGACAGGGACAGCCCCAGTGAGTACTCAGGGAGGCAGCCACCAGAGTCTATGCCCAAGATATGAGTTCTGGCTGTGTGACCCAAGAGGGACTGAGAGAGGGCACCCAAAAAGAATCAGCCTCAGAGAGCAGCCCCTGTGTGTGTTGGTGTCCAGAGGGACCAGCAGAGCCACGCCCCCTAGCCAGAGACTTGAGGAGGCAGCAATGGGTAATTCTTTTTACCTTTTCCCTTGCAAAGCCAAACTAGGCACGCTGCTGCTCTGCTGCAGGGGGACAGGGTTGGCCAAACTCCCGGTGACTTCCCAGAAGTCCAGGGTCCCCAGGGACTGGCTCCACCCTAGCTGGCAGTCCTCTATGATAGGCACCCACGTCAGCAGGTCCTCTTGGCTACTTTGCCCTTTTATCCAGTGACAGTAAGACAGACAAAGGGACAGGCATGCTCACCCTCAGCCCCAAGATACCTCAGCTGGCTCAAGATAACACCTGCTGCTGAGGCTTCACCTGGAAGGCACTTCTCTCTGGGCCTCAGTTTCCCCTCCTGAAATGGCAATGGCAGGGGTACAGAGTGAAAAATGCCTAGGGGCCATAGTCCTCCAAAGGACCCTCCAAGACTTCTCCACTCCAGCTGCAAAACAGAGTCAGTCACATGTCACAAGAATGACCTCGGGGGATGTTCACGAGGGCAAAATTAAAAGCCTGGCCATCTGCCCCACAGTGGTCAAGCACTGGCTCTGCCCCTAGTAAGAGCCTCTGGTCAGGCCAGGATGAGTCACTCCACTGGATGTGAGAGTTACCAAGTTGGGGGTGTACTTACTGCTAAAGGTAGGCTCGGAGTAGTGCTGCTCCTCTCTCGGGCATGAGGAGCTTGGCAGGAGCAGAGGATGAAGGGGAGGAGCACTGTAGGGGAAATAGAGGCACTTCTGGGTACCAGGTGAGGTTCCAGGGCAGTGCTCAAGCCACAGGCAGCAGGGTGGAGCAGGAGAGCTGTTCTGTAAGCAGCCTAGCCAGGCGAAAGAAGCCAGGCAGATGGGCACTGGGTGTTCATGAAGTCTTTAATGGAGCCCAGAACACACACACACACACACAGAGTCTGTGTTTTCAGGTGATTTTCCAGTTGAACATTCCACAGACTCCAGAAAGCTACCCCCAAGCCATTTGCCTCCTTTACTTCCTGAGGCAGATTGTACAAGCCCTTAGGACACAGAATAACAGCATTAGGTCACAGACCTGGACCCCAAGTACAGACAAGGCAAATGAGCCCAGAGACAGAAAGCAATTTGCCCAGGGTCACACAGCTGGGGCATTACCACACTGTACACTGTGTAGAGCTCTGTCTCTAGTGTCATAGCCAGAGAGGAGTGGGGGGCTCTGTACCCTGGGTGGTGCTGGTCTGGGGGACAGGAAGGGACAGGGTGAGAAGCTGAGCTGGCTGGTAGCATGCCCAGCTGTCGAGGTGAGTTGTGGATGGCTGTGGAGCCGAGCTGGTGTGCACAATCTGTTCTCACCCTACTGGCGTGTGGACGGGCCAGGCACCACGGTTCAACAGCTCAGCGGCACAGCCCCACGCAGAAGGGGCACAGCCACTGCCAAATGCCACAGTGGGGGCAGGGAAGCCATTCTAAGGACAGTCTTAAACACTTCACCTCCCCCTACCCCCACAAACATCAGTTCCCAGACCTCTCTGGGCTTTAGAACTCTTAACGGTCAGCCCTAGGCTGGCAGAAGTGGCTACACTGGAATGCAGCTACTCCCAAGCCGGGTGATCTCTTGGAAATGTGAGAATACTCTGCCACCTCCTTCATTATTAATTAGGGTGCTATTGTTGGGCATTTGAGACGTACCAGGCTCTAGGCTAAGTGCATCAATACATTATCTCATTTATTCCTCCAAAGTCCTTGCTGCGAGTGATATATTAGCCCCATTTAACAGATGTGAAAACTAAGGCTCAGAACTGTCTTATAGAGATGAAAGAATCTGAACTCAGATCAGGCAATGCTCACAATATCGTGGTCTGAAATGTAGTTGTGATGTGTATATTTGGACTCCCTTGGAAGGTAAAAGTTAGAGGGGACCATTACAGGCTCACTGGGGCTCCCTTCAAGTTAGTGTTTAGCTTTATGTAGTTGGGAGACCTGAAGTTCATGTATAAGCCCTCTCAGAACTACCCAGAGAAAGCACTAATTACTTTCAGCTAGAAGAAATGCAGGAAAACTACCTGGAAGAAGCCATGGTTGGTTGAGATTTTCTAAGATCCAGAAAAGAAAAAAACTTGGAAATTCCACCCACATTCTTTCATTCTCATAATTCTCTTAATAAAAGCTGAAGTGCTTATGTTCACTGGTCTGATGGGAGAAGCACGTGGCCAGAACAGATTTCGTTTCAAAGAGACATGATGAGAGAGAGAGAGAGAGAGAGAGAGAGAGAGAATCATTTGTTCGAGGTCACAAAACCACTGTGATGAGGCCAGAACTTGTGCCCAAGGCTTCTGGTTCTCATCCAAGGTCCTTCCCAACTCCTCATCACCCCAACCCCAATAGCCAGGAAGATTTTGCTGTTGTTGCTGTTTTGAGAAGGGTTTGTAGCTCAGACTGCTTTTCTGAATCTGACTCTCCTGCCTCAGTCTCCCACACGCTGCGGTCACAGGCATTCGTCACGAGTCACTGGCTGCTCAGAGGGGCGGGTCTGACTCTGCTTGGCTCCCACATTGGAAGAGTAGAACAAGTCCAAATGTGCAGGGTGGGGGCAGAAGAGGACAGGGCCTTAGAGACGGTCGCTGCTGATGGGAGCATGCCTGAAGGACACTCGGGACCCCTGCCCTGCCAAGGGTGATGTCACATGAGCACTTGCACATGCACACAGGCATGTGCATGCATACATATATAAACACTCACAAACACACATGTATGCACACACATATGCACACATGGACACTCCTATACAGGTACACACATGACAGAACCTATTCATGTACCAAATACATGAGAAGACCCCAGCCTCAGACAGGGTGGAAACCCTGGAGTACTTATTACTTCAGCTGTGGGGATAGGGTTGGGCCATTGCTAGACCAGCTGCCCAGGAAAATTGCAGGTTGCCAGTGGCCACCGCACCACCACCAATAAGTTTGGCTGCAGCAGAGAAACCATGAAGACGCCTTGTGCATCTCAGTTTCCCTCCCCCCACACTGAATCACCATGTCAGAAGCCACCCCAGCCAGCCACCTGCCCTCAGAGTCACGGACACTGAGGACCACAAAGGCCAGGGAGCATGGCAGAGCCCACGGTATTAGACAGGAAGCCAGCTCTCATCTGACTACCTGCTAGTCACATCCATACATTATCTCCTGCCCGCCGACAAACCTTCCAGCAGAAGCAGGACCAGTGCCTCCCAAGAGGCAGCAGACACTCATGTTTTCAAGAAAGCAGATTCAAGTTCAAACTCGGATTGCTAAACTTCCAGGCAATGTGACCTGGAAAGTCTCAGCCTTCTAGAATCATCATCCGAGCGTTTCCAGTGTTACAAACAAAAGGTTAGCCCAAAGTGCAGGACGTGGCCACGTGTGGAAAAACAGGCTCATTAGACAGGTGGTGTCAGACATGGGGTGCAAGCCTGTTACCCTAGCACTTAGAAGGAGAGATGGCTCAGGGGTTGATCTTCCAGAGGTCCTGAGTTCAAATCCCAGCAACCACATGGTGGCTCACAACCATCTGTAATGGGATCTGATGTCCTCTTCTGGTGTGTCTGAAGACAGCTATAGTGTACTCATACATTAAATAAATAAGTACATACATACATACATACATACATACATACATACATACATACATCTTTAAAAAAAAAAAAGTCTGGTCTACAAATTCAGAGATCCAAGCTAGCCATGGCTACATATCTAAACCCTAGCAAAGAAAGAAGTGGGAGAATTGGGGAAAGGCAAATCCAAAACCTGCAAGGTGGGAAGGAAAGGGGACAGGCAGAGAAGGAGGGACCTCTGCCAGGCCAGCCCCACAGCCTGTGCTTTCTCTCCTCTCCCCATCTCTCCAGGCTATGGTCATGCGGCGCCCAGCACGGACGGAGGCAAGGTGTTCTGCATGTTCTACGCGCTGCTGGGCATCCCGCTCACACTAGTCATGTTCCAGAGCCTGGGTGAACGCATCAACACCTTCGTGAGGTACCTGCTGCACCGTGCCAAGAGGGGGCTGGGCATGCGGCACGCCGAGGTGTCCATGGCCAACATGGTGCTCATCGGTTTCGTGTCGTGCATCAGCACGCTGTGCATCGGCGCTGCTGCCTTCTCCTACTACGAGCGCTGGACCTTCTTCCAGGCCTATTACTACTGCTTCATCACCCTCACCACCATCGGCTTTGGCGACTACGTGGCGCTGCAGAAGGACCAGGCGCTGCAGACGCAGCCGCAGTACGTGGCCTTCAGCTTCGTGTACATCCTCACGGGCCTCACGGTCATCGGCGCCTTCCTCAACCTCGTGGTGCTGCGATTCATGACCATGAACGCCGAGGACGAGAAGCGTGATGCGGAGCACCGCGCGCTGCTCACGCACAACGGCCAGGCTGGCGGCCTGGGTGGCCTGAGCTGCCTAAGCGGTAGCCTGGGCGACGGCGTGCGTCCCCGCGACCCAGTCACCTGCCCGGCGGCCGCAGGCGGCGTGGGCGTGGGCGTAGGTGGCAGCGGCTTCCGCAATGTCTACGCCGAGGTGCTGCACTTCCAGTCCATGTGCTCGTGCCTCTGGTACAAGAGCCGCGAGAAAATGCAGTACTCCATCCCCATGATCATCCCGCGGGACCTCTCCACGTCCGACACGTGCGTGGAGCACAGCCACTCGTCGCCGGGAGGCGGTGGCCGCTACAGCGACACGCCCTCGCACCCTTGCCTGTGCAGCGGGACGCAGCGCTCGGCCATCAGCTCAGTGTCCACGGGCCTGCACAGCCTGGCTACCTTCCGCGGCCTCATGAAGCGCAGGAGCTCGGTGTGACCCACAGCCAGACCTGGAGCACCTGTGAGCCAGCGAGGTGGGGAACCTGCCTGCAGAAGACGCAGGAGTTGGCCAGGAGGCCCCCCTCAAAGACGCCTTCGGGCCCCATGGGAAGTCCCCAGCCCATCACCACCGCCACCTCTACTAGTCCCCAGCCCCTGAATCTCCAACTATGCGGGCTTTCACCAGCCAGCAGGAGGCTGGGCTCTGAGGACCCTTGGAACCCTCATCGGAGCCGAAGAATTCCGGGAAATGTGAAACTTAGGGGGTGGGGAGACGTGGGGAAGCAGCCGTGGGGAGCTGCTGAGAAGCTCCCCAGTCCTCAGAGGCCATGCTGGGCCCCAGACCCCTCACCTCCTGAGGGAACTAACTTCTCGGGTTTTTTGTTTTCTGTTTTGGTTTGATCGATCTCTCTCTCTCTCTCTCTCTCTCTCTCTCTCTCTCTCTCTCTCTCTCTCTCTCTCTCTCTCTCTCTCTCTCTCATCTCTACTCATACCTCCCCTGGGCTCTCCAAAGCCCAAGGTGTCTTTGTCCAGGTCACCCCCACTCAGTCCCACCTGGCTCTCTCATTTCCCGGCCATGTCTCCCAGCCTTCCACTACCTTATGTGTGCGCTCCCTTCTGTTTTTTGCATGGCTATGCAGTTATGGAAGAAGAAGAAGAAAAAAAGGAAACCCCAGCAGTCCCTAAAGCTAGTCCCCAGAGGGCAAGATAGAAAAAGAAAAAGATAGAAAAAGATAAGGGCAGGCCACAGATGTTAGAGCCGGGGGAGTGCAGAAACTGGCTTCCCCCTCTGCAGGGTGGTTATCAGTAGGTGAGCTACCTGGAGTCTGGGAACATTCTCGGGGGCCCCTGGGAGACTCCAGCCTTCAGGACTGCACTTGGAATCTGAAATGTAGACTCCCCTTTGCTGTCCCTGGCTGCAGCTTGCTCATCTACTCTTTCGTTTTTTAGTGATTTTTTAAAAAATTTTTTAGCTCCGGAAACCCCGTCCCACCTCCTCATTCATTTGAGTGTAATAACACTCTGGTTAAGTCACCTGGGTGGTTCTTATGGCCATTTTTTCAGAAGAGGAAAACAGGTTTAAAAAAAAAATGTACTTGCCCGGGGTGTCTTGAAGGGGAACGAACCTGCAGGCTCGTTCCCGGCCCAAGTGCTCTTCAGACTCAGCCTGCTCTCGGAAGCAAAGCCCCTGCAGGCAGCTCCGCAGCATTGTGCAGGCAGCTGGGGTCTAAACCAGAATCCAAAGCCCCTGCCTGAGCCACTGCCAGGCTCTGCCTCTGGTACTCTTTAGCCCAGAGACTGTGGCTCTAAATGGACCCTTGTCTCTGTTCGCACGCAGGGAATTCCTTGGGACCAAGGTAAGCAGGACTGAGTCTCATGGACTAAAAGCCAGAAATTGGAACGTTTGAGAGTTCAGGGATTGGGCAGAGCAGCCCAGACAGCTGACAGGTATATCCTGGGACAGTACCCCTGGCCTAGAAGTCAAGGTACGTGCATCCTAAGTTCTAGAGTAAGACTTCCACTGTAGCCAGGAACACCCCTCTAAAGGGAAGAAGATATTGGACCTGGTATGCCCTCTACCTCCTCTACCTGCAGCCTGGGTGGAGGGGTGGCTTGCTACAGGGGACAAGCTGGAAATGGGAAGGTGCCCAGGACAACAGCAGAGTATGTGTGGGGCTCTGGGTATAGCCCTGAGTTTCATCCCCACTACCATGAAGAGGAGGAAGGGAAACCTCTCCCTGCCACTCACTGTTCCCAGACCTAGCTCCACACTGCTGAGTAAGGCCAACCTCACCATTTGGGGAGCGAGAGAGAGAGCCCCACCATGTCCTCCAGGTCCTGGGGAATCCTTAGGTAGGAGAATCTGGCTTGTGTGTATCCAGTGTCCGTGTGGAGGAGCTGGCCCATGTGCCAAGGGAAATGGGACCTAGGAGCTGGAGAGGTGCTGTCTGTGTTTTTGTCGGGCTGGAGGCAGTGCTGGCTGCCTCTGTCCTGTGTGTGACCCTGCCCTCGAGGGGTCAAGTCCCGTCAGATCCGAGGGAGCCACAACCAAAGTTACAGAGAGGGTGGGGAAGGCAGCAGAGTGGCCCTAGGGGTCTAAGCAAGGGGGACTGCTGGTCTCCTGTAGGGTCTAACCTAGGGAACTAGAAGACCACTGTCACTTCCTGTCTCACCCCCTCCCACTGCAGGCAGCCTTTCTGCTTCCCCAATGCCTTATGCCTGGGCACACTGCCACAGAATATGCAATATGTGTGGGTGACATCCCCACACCCACCCGGGCAGCCCCTAAGTCCCCAGGCTGTGGCTGCCCTGGCCCCCCCTCAGCAGCCCCTGCCCATCTGTCTTCACACTGAGAATGGCGCCTAATAAATGCTGTCCATGGAGACCAGGCTCTGGTTCCCACTCCTCTGTCATTGGTCACCCTAATTACTGCCCAGCCATTCACTGTCCCACCAACGTCAACGAACCTGGCTAGTGGGTTCCCCTCCGGCTTATCAGACTGCTCTGGGTTCGGTTTCTTGTGTAGAGTCAACCCTGGCTTCCCTTTGGGATTTTCTCAGAAGATCCAGAGCTCTTCAGCATCTTCCCAGAAAAAGAAAACTACAAGAACAGGACCTGAGAAATGACTGGGTCCTTTTCTCCCTCTGTACATAGTAAATGAGGGCAAGAGGGCAAGTCAACTTGCCCTGAGTCACACAACCACAAATGGCAGCCTAGGGTAAGAAGCAAAGCTGGTGGATTCCCGCTTTCTCTCCTCACCTGGCCTGCAGAATCAAATAGGACATACCTCCGGCTTCTAGGAGTGACATCCCCTGGTAACCTCACACACACACACACACACACACACACACACACACACAATATTACTTTCAAAGATGGGAACATCACAAATACTTTTTCTTAGGGTGTCTTTTTAATGGTCTAGAGGTACACCTCAGGCTTGGGAATGGACCTCAGAGTCCAGGACAGATGTATAGAAAGCAGATGCACTCTAATTGGTGACAACGCCTGAACCAACTAGCCAAGGGCCTCCAGGCTCCCCTGAGCATGAACCATAGTAAGACCTTTGGCACCAAATTCTCTCTGCATGCCATGACTCACAACTACCCTACCACATTCAGGATGTGCATATCCATTCTATTTCTTGCTATAAATGCCACCGTGACCTACGTGGTTGATTCTCTTTCCCCACAGATAGCTTGCTATCTCCAAATTGACACACATTAGAGAAAAAGGGACATGGGACCAGAGACATGCTTCCTTAATCTTCCCATCTACCTACTTAGACCAACTAAAGAGGTGAGGTGAGATGAGAGATGCTGGGACATATTCGTGGGGAGGTTCTGGGTTCAAATAAAACCTGTGCCCTCTCTAGGATGCACCAGCCTCCCTGGGATGAATCCCTGGTCATCCCTTGAAGTAACAAGAGGCAGGTTCTATGGTATGTTTCTTGGTGATCTACTGGCCTCAGTGTGGGCACAGTAAAACCCTGGCTCACCCCCTCCTAAAACTACTTTATCCCAATCAAAGCTCAAAGGCCTGCGCTCCTGCCTCTCACAGCTCGACGAGGTGGGTCCTTCAGGTCAGTGGTGTCCTGCACAGGGTCACTCCTACTTTCTTAAGCAGTACTTTGCAAAACAAAAACATGATGGCTCTCGCCCTACTTTCAACATCGTCTGGACAAAGTGTCACAAACAAATGTAGCAGGGATTCCTAGAGGGGACCTGCACCCCAGTCTCACCCTGAGCTCCCCAGAACTAACATGAGATCTTCTAACTGCCAACCCCTGACCTCCTCACCTCTGCGGCTGCCTGAACTGAAAGGAAAATGGACATCGAAAACCTGCACAGGAGAGGGAGTGGGAACAAATGACTCGGGGTGAGCATCAGTAGGAACGGGCTTCCTGGGAGCCGAGAGAAAAGAGGGGTGCAGTGGCAGCTCCCCTCTAAGTGTCTCACAGGCAACTCATGAAAGTGCTTAGCTGGGCTTGGTGATTCACACCTACAATCCCCATCGCAGAAGGCTAAGGTGGGAAGACTGGTGTGCGTTTGAGGTCAGCCTGCCTATAGCCTGTCTCAAAACACCAAGAAGGAAGAGAAGGGTAGTCCTTGTTCTAGTGAATTTGGTAGAAGGATGCATGTGTCACCCACTATTGGAAGTCCACAAAATTGTTTAGTAAAAGTTCTTAGAAGTCCTGCAGCAAAACCACTGCTCGTTTTGAGTGCCACTCAAACTCATTCCATACCAGATCCTCTGTTTGCCTGATAGTTACTTCTTCACATCCCAGACCTTCAGGGCACGCTTCAGGACCTCCTCGGCTGTCACAATATCATTGATAGAGAAATCAGTCCCATCCTCCCCTCTTATCCTCAACTATATTCTAAAGAAAGTGTAGATGCTATGCATGTAGCTCAATTCACAGAATGCTTGCCTCACATGCACAAAGCCCAATGCTTGATATCTAGCACTGCCGAAAGGCATTGCATGCCTATAATCCTAGCACTTGGGAGATGGAGGTAGAAGGATCAGGAGTTCAAGGTCATCCTGGGCTACATAATGACTTTAAGGTCAATCTGCGGTACATAAAGTTCTCGAGAATGAAACAGGTAAATATGAACTTAAATAATTGGTAAGCCATCTGTAACGGCAGCTGTAACCACATGAAATACATTAGCAAAGCTCTTTATGTACCAACTCAAACAAATAAAATAAAAAGGTTCAGAGCAGCCGGCCCACTGGTCTAAAAGCAGGCAGCGAGTTGGTAGCAAAGCTGAGCATGGGACCAGGGCTAATGGTAGACATTGGATGCTGCCTGGCAGTGATGACTGTCATTAGAAAAGGTTTAGCTGTCGAGGAGTATGAGACCCTCCTTCCCTCTGCCCCACAACCTAACAAGCCCAGCTTTGGGTAGACTCAGTGTCCTCCTGTGATGCTGCAACAGCCCTTCAGCTTCCCCTACCCTCCCGACCAAGACAGACAGAAATAGACGTGTGCAGAAGCAGATGCCCAGATCAGAAGACCAGCACCCAAGACAGGAACTGGGTTCACAGAAAAGAAATAATAGGTCCAAGCTCATGAAACAAGATGATGGTGAAACCAGGGTTAGTAGCCATAGAACCTGGCTTGTCAACACATACACACCTAGTTCTCTCTCTCTCTCTCTCTCTCTCTCTCTCTCTCTCTCTCCCCCCCCACACACACACACACACACACACACAGAGGCAAAACCCTGGCTCCTCTGCTTCTGACTTTGGAGGAAAGTTCTAATCCTGGAGTTGAGTCACTTTGATGCTGGAAATTTACATCACATCTGGCCAAACTCGAAGACTCATATCCCCTTGTCTCCCAGCGGCATAGAAGACTCATGGATGGGGTTCTGATGGCGCTAGTATCTTTGATCCCCTTTAATCAGTGGTGCATACACCTGGAGAGTCCAAGTTGACAGCATTTGACCACAAGGACAACACTGTAATTTAAACATGAGTTGACACCCTGACCAGAAAGATAAGGTCTCACCTTGCTACCAAGGTTATAGAACTTTGTATCAGAGGCACTGAACAGAACCTAAAATGTCTCCTTAGTGGCTGCTGTGCTGGGCCAGGACAGCGGTCAGGTCCTTAGGGATCTGAGACAGCCAGTGCCCTGTTGTTTACAGATTCTCAGAGGGCTGGACAGGTCCCAAGCTTAAGGAGGATCCAGGTGGACCCGGTTCCAAGAAGTCATTGGCAAACAGGGACAGAAAGTAAAGGACTCTTCACCTACTTCACCCTGTCAGTAGAATGTTCAGCCAACGATCCCTGCCCTCAGCAGAAGGGAACAAAAATGCCTTTGACCCAGGCTACCACTATACGACTTGCTCCTGGAAATAGGGTACCTTGTACAGCCATTCTCAGCCATGCAATGCTGTGGTCTCATTCCAGGGTCACACTGCCGTCCTAGAAGGCCTGAGATTTGAGCTCCCCAACATCAGGGCTAGAAAGACCTTGTGCCAATCGACTGCAAGGGCTAAACTCTGAAGAGTAGAGCTGCCCCAGGGTAGAGTCTGCCAGGTCCTCTGGCCTCACTCTGGATTTTACCACTCCTCCCCCCCTTTAAGTAAAGAGTTGAGTTCTGCCTTCATTTAAAGAACAAGGCCCTAGACATTTGCCTGCTGAGGGCCCTGTGTAAAGATGTCCTCTGGCCCTTCTCAAAGGAGGTCCCAAAGATTGGAGGATGTGCCCTCTAGGACCTGGGACTGAGCTCAGCCTTCCCACTGCACCACAGCCTTGCTGCTAAGCCCCTCCCCAAGCAAGACTATGCTGAACAGTCCAGGCCACAGGACCTCTGAGTGATGCCCTCCCCCACTAAATACTAAGTCTAAGGACCATCATATCTTCCTTCCACTGAGACAAGAGCTGTGTGTTTTGAGGCTGTCACTGGAGGGCAGATGATATCATCCAAACAAGTCAAAGTGGCTCCCCACGTGGACAGGAACCTCCAGGCCTTCTTGGGTCAAATACACAGTTGTTATGCTCCCTTTCCAGTAAGAATACATCTGGACGCCCCCATCAGCAGGACCCCCTTATCAAGGACTGCTTTCTTGTTTCTCCTGCCCCGGGGCTGACTGTGCCGCATAGACCCAGCCGACAGGGAAATGGTGCTCTTCCCCTCCTACCCTTTGAAAGCCATTCCCTAGGAACACAAGGCAAGCATTCACTGACTTTCAGACAGCTACCTCCACTGAGTTCACTGCCCACCAAGACCTCATGGAGTTTGTCGTGAGAGACATTGTGGCAGACTGTGAGTTATCAAAGCAAGAGCCATTCCTGCAACCTTCTGCCTGATGACAGACTGCTGACATCTCTCAGAGGCTTGTCCTTCTCCAAACCCAAGCCCAGGGACTCAGCTGATCCCAGTGACCTCAACATTAGGTCCTGTCTCAGTTTGAGGGTCTTCAGGGATGGCTTTGGTGGGACTGCTGGGAAAGGCCTTCTTCCTGTAAGAAGGCATCAGAGGAGTAGAAACGCCCCTGTAGACTAGACAGTTCTATGTACCCTTCAGAACTGTGGTAGCCATCTTGTGACCTTTAGGGAAGCATTGTAGACCCAATAACAATGGAAGAGAGAGAAAGGTAAAGGCTTTGCTGGGCTACTGAGAAAACCTGGGATCCTCCACTAAAGGAACTCTTGTCATGGACGGTGATGGACCCAAGTGCATTTTGTGCTCCTGGCTATTGAAAACCCCAAGGCCCTTGTGTAATGGGATACTGCACAGTCTAAACCTGGAGGACCACAAGGAGGAAGAAAGAGGGCTGCTGGATGGGTTTTGTTCATCTTCTCTTCAGGGCTTACCACTGGCCTAATTTGCATCTCTTGCTCCTGTCTTTTAAAGGACTCGGAAGGCCAGGCACAATGATTTGTGCTATTCTTTGATGTAGACCCTTTGTCCAATCTAGTTCGGTTGGAAACTTCCATCAAATCCACTGAACACTGGTATTTTCCCTGCTCCCAGGACAGACCAAACCTCAGGCTCGGGTAAGGAACTTAGACATGGAAGCGATGCGTTCTCCTCCACCCCCTCCTTCTATTTCTGGCTGCTCCACAGCCAGCTGGGAAGGACGACAAAAGAGACAGTAGAACCCTCTCTGAGGCCAGGATGCAGGTGCTGGCACCCACTGGGGTCCAGAGTCCTTTCAGGAGCCTCTCCCAGCCCTTTTCACAGAAAGCCAAGCTGATTTTCCACAGTGCTTGCCCTCGGTCGCCTTCCCGCCCCCACTCAGGACTCTCATGCTGACCACGCCGGAGAGCGCCTACAGACCAATGATGCTCCATCCTGCCCTCCGTCACAGGAACCAAAGAGCAGCACGCCTCATCAAGGACAACCTCCAGACAAGAGAAGTCCTCTCCTTCTTGTGGGGTCTTTGAGCGAGTCCCGCCTCCCGTGCAACTGGGTTTTATCCCCAAGTTTGAACCCTACACTCACAGCCACCCTCCCTTGCCACCTTCTGCCCTTGCTAGTTGTCGGTGGAGAACTCAGAGCACCTTTTGTCCGTGGCTGTGCGTTCTGGTGGAAGATTTGAGGGTAAGAGAAAATGTTGGGGTGTGTTGCACATCCTCTGGGGCAGGCCCCTCCGTGCTGGGCTGAAGCTATGCCTCCTCTGTGTTGGCCTAAGACTGTTGTTCACTTAGACTCTACCGACCTCCCGGCTCTCTGTGATGTTCCAGGGTCAGAGTCTGGTCCCACCACACATTGATTCCGCCGTCTCCCAGCTCCACATCTCCCCCTGATTTGATAATCTATCCTGCGGGGCCATTATTCAAGCCTTTGATGAAAATATCAAAGAGGACAGGACCAGATAGCAGGCTCTTAATTCCAGATGACATTTATTCCAGCATGTTCTTTGTGAACAGTCACTGGCCTGACTCCTCACCTCTTCCTTTTATGGATATTCTAAAACAGTCTGTTTAATCAAAGCTGGCAGGTGACGAGGGTTCCAGCGATGTTCACCACTTCCTAGACCCCGGGATGTCACAAGCTGAGTTGACGACTTGAACTTTCTGAGACCAGCAGGCTGAAATATAAGTAAAGTGTTCGCAGAGCACGCATAAAACCCCAAGTTTGATCCCCAGTTACTGCATAAACCGAGTGTGGCGGGCACACACCTGTAATCCTAGCACTTGGAGGATGGAGACAGGATGATCAGGAGAAGAACGTCACAAAGTCATCCTCAGCAACCTAGCAGAGTTGGAGCCAGCCTAGATAACATAAGACCCTGACCAAAAAAAAAAAAAAAAAAAAAAAAAAGACAAGAGCCAAATAAAGTAAAGAAAGAAAGAAAGAAAAAACTTCTTCCCCCAGCTCAGCCCTCCCAGCCAATGCAGCAGCAACCATCTTATCTAGACTTCGTGGTCAATAAGCTGGGCTCAGTCTCCATCCCATTCAGACTTCTGAGCACTGCTCGGCCTTCCCAAGTCAGACTCAACTCCTTGCATAAGCAACGTATCTATCCTTGAGCAGAGAGCCCAGAGGACCCTTCTTAGAAAACTCAGGGTTGACCCTGCCCCAGGAAACTTGACATCTGTGGGTCTAGGAAGTGTGGGAAGCTATATTCAGGAAATGCTTGTGGAAGCTGGGCCATGGGTGTGGAGGAAGCCTCCTTCCTCCCCGGCAGGAGGGAATGTGACCAGAGGCATCCGGAGGTCACCTCACTTGCCAAGGTCACTTGCCCAAGGTCACCTAACCAATAAGTATCAGAACTAGGTCTCTGAATCCAAGGCTATACGGCTCTGAGGAGTGGTAGAAAGGAAGGGGAAACTGAGGGAACATGGAAAGGAAAAGAGCCTCTCCGCTCCAAGTCTGATGAAGATTCTCCTTCAGCTGAAGGTCAAGAGTTCTGGCACAGGGCTGGGGAGAAAGCTTAGAGGGTAACCTAAAAACCATTTGATTTCGGCATCTCACAAGGTAACCAAAGAGAGCTGACTCCCATAAGTTGTCCTCTGATCTCCACATGTGTGCTGTGTAGCATGCGTGCTCCTGCACTTACATACACATACAAAATAAATTAACACTTTAAAGAAGGATCCCACCACAATTAACATTTACTGTGAAGGTTGCCTACACAGAAAACAATGTTCTTTTTATAGGGAGCTGTTTCAGATGAGCGTGTTTTAAGACATAGCCGTGAGCCCTGCTTAACTCCTAAGGGTATAGAGCCTTTGAGTAAGGCCCATCTCCCTTCCCAGCAACAAACCGGAAATTCCCTGGAAATTTCACAAGGATTCCTTGTGCAACCCTTGTGACCCATAGTTTTACCTTATCAGATTGTAATCCTATTCTAGGCACCCGAGGAACCACAGCATGACCTCATTCACCAGAGAAGAGAAGGGGCATTTAACAACCCTTCCAGAGGTAACTTGACAGCTCCCAAAATTATATATATGGCTCCTAATAAGACCCCTATGTGCCACTCCATTGAGAAGCCCACACCCATGCCTGTAAGTGTCAATCCCTCTCCTGGGTCACTCTCCTAATAACCCCTGTGCTTACATCCCTGCTTAAAATCTCTTCTTAATAAATTCTGACTTTGCTGCACACTGAATCCTGAAATTCTTTTCTGAGGCTAAGTCAAAGATCCTGCTTTCACTGGACTGTGGTGGTGCATGCCTTTAGCCTCAGCATTTGGGAGACAGACACAGGCAGATCTCTGAGTTTAAAGCCAGCCTGGTCTACAGAGCAAGTTCCAGGACAGCCAAGGATACAGAGAGAAACCTTGTTTATATACGTGTGTGTGTGTGTGTGTGTGTGTGTGTGTGTGTGTGTGTGTGTGTGTGTCCAGGTTTCAGCTTGAATAGAGATGAACTCAGCAGGGCCCAGACCGATGGCTCATATGTTAGGAACTTCTGGCCACTAAGCCTGAAGATCTGCATCCCATCCCCTATACCTGCATAGAAGGAGAAAACCAACAATAAAGGTTGTCTTCTGACTTCTACACACAGGCAGTGGCACAAGCATGCTTACACACTCACAATAGATAAATAAAATGTGATTTAAGAACTCCTTAGGTTGCTGTAGGTAGCAGTATGGAGCCATATTTCTGGCCTAAGCTCCAAGGACACAGATGTGCCTTCCACACAAGCCACGCCCTGGTTTCCTTGCCTTCTCAGCCCTGTTCCTCCCATACCCCAGACACTAATGGCCGTAGGCTGGGCAGCAGCTTCAAAAAGAGATGAGCTTGAACCCAGCCCCTGCCTGACCCCAAGCTGAGTAACAGGCTAATGGGGTGACATCTGGCCATGAGGAAAACACTCCAGTGTCCCAAAGACTTGTGTGACTCAGATTGATCTCTGATCTGATCATCAGAGATGGAGTGGGGACCTGCTGTCACATGTGCCCCGCTGTCATGGTGGACAGATGGGCATAGCCAGCTCCACATTTCCTACAGGGTAAGGCTGCTGAATGGGACAGCAGCATCTGCTCCCAGGAGCCTAGGCAAGCCTGGCTTATCACACAGATGGTACCTAAATCCCTTTCCAATACCAAACTAGAGCCAGAGCCCCCAAGCCTCCAGAACTCCTAAGCTATAGGGATGCATACTTTGGGTTTCAGGGGCTGGACCTAAAGAGCTTGTTGGTGTGTGCCATTAGCCAAAACGACACAGAGCCTGGTGTACTGGCTTGGGGGTGGAGGGGCGTGGGGTGTGATAACAAGAGAGAATTGTAACGGTTGTCAGAGGAATTCTTAGGAACAGGATTGGAGTCTACAGTTTCATGTTTTAGAAGGGAAGGGAGGCTCAGAGAAGGGAGGGATAGGCGCGTAGCAACAGTGACAGAGTCAGGGCCTTGGAGCTGCCTGGATACTGCTACAGAGCCCCATCTGAAACAACCCTCAGTTCCAGAAGCAGGTAGAAGGTTAAGCAAACCATGTCAAGGAATGTCACTCAACCATGCACAGGATAGTGCTACCAAGACACCAATAAAATGCACCAATGTCAAAGTTGCCATCCTGAGTGAAAGCCATCAAACAAAAAAAGAGGAGCGTGGAGGGCTGAGGGTACAGCTCAGTGGTGAAACACAAAGACCTGCTCAGCCATCAGCACCAAATCCAAGAGACCTGCTTAACCGTCAGCACTGAATAAAAAGAACAGACACTTTAGGAGGGCATACACTGGGGACAGAGAGTGACTTATAAGGTAAAGTATCTGATGCCAAGTCTGATGACCTGAGTTTGATTCTGAGGACCCTTATGGTAGAATATCTCTATACAGCCATGGTACATGCACCACCACCATATACATACACACAGAATAATTGTTTTCAAAAGAACATATACTATATGATTCCATTTATATAATGTTTTAGAAAGAAAAATATAAAGGGACAGAGAATAGACCGATGACTGTCCTTGGCCTCCTGAAATAGCAGACAGCTACAGAAGTGTGCTGAGGCTATAGGAAGCTGGGTACCAACTATCTTCTGGGCTCCTTCCTCCACCACCTTAAAGCTCAGAAGACCCAATCTCTCTCCACAGAATGCCATCTCCCCTGGAGTGAGTACCTGGTTGGAGTGGTGCCGGGCATATGAAGATGTCCCCAGGATACTGGGACCAGGTTCCTTCCTGAACTACCCTGCTGCCAGGCTGCTTCCATCTCACATACAAAAAAAAAATTGAACAGTATCTGGGGGGCTGGAGTACTTAATGCTTCCCTGGCAAGTATAAGGCCATAGATTTGATCCCTAGTACTAGACAGACAGACTGACAGACAGATGACAGATGATAGATAGATAGATAGATAGATACATGATTAGATAGATGATAAACACACAGACATACAGACAGATATATAAAGCGTTAGCAGAGGGGTTAGGGCAATAGTTCAGTTAGTAAAGAGCTTCCCATGCAAGCATGAGAACCCAAGTTCATTTCCAGAACTCACATAAAAAAAGCTAAGCATGTGCCACAAAGTTGTAACCACCATGCTGCAAGGATAGAGACAGGAGCCAGCATAGGCTTTAACAACATTGAGGCCAGTAAGAAAGGCCACCTCACAGTGGAGAGCTCCTGAGGAATCATACCGAAGGACAGCCCCTGGCTTGCACACACACACACACACACACACACACACACACACACACAATTCTCTCAATCCCTCGTAATCTGAGGAAAGACTGGCCTTGTTATTTACCACACCTTACACCCGGCTCAGCACTCTACAGTTGGTCCTTTCATTCCTCCCTAAACCCATAAAGCCAGCAGGAAAGCAAAACTGTGCCCACTGTAGGAATGAAGGTTGCACACATGTGTGGCTCTGGCTGTCTAAAGCTCCATCATGGCTGAAGGCTTAAAACGAAGGAGCTTGGCTTCCTGGTCAGCATAGACGGGGTCTTAGAAGCATGAGGAAACCTGCAGAAGAATTTACAGAGAACAGAAGAGGCACTTTTTCAATGCCTCTCCGAGTCTGCCATTACTGAAGAAGCAAGATAGGAACCATCTTGTCTCAACCTTTTCTTATTAATAAGGGTCCATCCTCGGTACAGAAAACTGAAGCAATGTGTCCCAAAGCTTTGGGGGGGGAAGAGGGGGTAAGGAGGGAGGAGAGAAAGAAAAAGGAAGAGAGAGAGGAGGGAGGAGAGAGAGGGAGAGGGGGGAAAGAAGAGGGAAGAGAGGGGGAGGGAGGGAAGGAGGAGGGAGAGGGTGGAAGGGAAGGAAAGAGGGAAGGAGGGAGGGTGGGAGGGAGAGAGGGAGAGAAGAGGAGGGAGGTAGGAGGTAGGAGGGAGAGAGAGAGAGAGAAAGAGAGAGAGAGAGAGAGAGAGAGAGAGAGAGAGAGAGAGAGAGCAAGGGAGAGGGAGCCAGGCTGTAGTGAGAGAACCACACTGATTTCAATAATTGAGAAAGAGAGCTTCTCCCCGTCCTGCCTGACAGTTAATGGTCAGAATCTGACCGCTGCGTCACAGGAAACTGGGGGTGCCTAAGCTGTCTAGAAGTCAGGCAGGTGACTGGGCAGCAGGGTGGAAAGATAGGGGAGCTCTCCGTGTTCCTGCCTTGCCAGTGTTTGGCCAAAGTGAGGAGACCTGCCCACCCCCACCGTTCTCCTCCCCCATCCGGAAGCAGAGCCTAAAGAGGACCAAGAATGAGGTCACAAGTCCATAGTTCCTGCTCTGACTATCAAGGAGAGAAGCCTGGACAGGGTGTCATTAGCAGAAGAGCACGTGGTCACTGTCAGAGGAGATTCAGGCTTAGCACCCCGTTTCTCTGCACTCGAAACATGGAGACATCCTGAAACCTGTGCCCTGGGAGCTTAGAGACTCAAGTGCAGTTGACGTAACACAGACAGGACAACTGCTCTGACTGCTCCTGTGGCTGGCCACACACTTTAAGATTATACCCATCTTAACAGGTGAGAGAGCTTGGGGCCGCTGAGTGACTCCCCTAGAATGCAGTGCTCTCCTTTCCTCCTGCTACCCGACAGCCTGGGCTATCTGCTGCTAATGGCCTCGAGATGGACTGGCCCAGCCTCACCAACTCAGCCAACACTATCATGGAGCCTCAGCTGACTTTCATCAGCCCAAAGTCCTTCAGTGCTATCTTCTCATTGCCCTGTGCCCCTCACACAATGCTGGTCCTCAGCCCCCTAAAACTGTCCCCCTCCATCTGACAGGGTGAGCTAGCCAACCCCAACCCTAGAGAAACCCTGTGCAGAAAGGAAAATCAATTTCCACTCCACACGACCATCACCGGAGCTAGCTGACACAGAGTCTTGGAGACAGGGATCCCTTCTAGGAGATTCTACCTCCATAAAACAAAGGGCCAGTTGTGTGGGAAAACAGGCACTCTTTCCAAGGCCCACAGACTGGAAGGAAGCTGTGCTCAGCAGCCAGAGGGGAGGAACTGAGCAGAGGCCCCACCCACCTCGGCAAAGGCCCCACCCACCCTGTCTATAGCACCTCCCTCAGAGCAGAGCATCCCTCTTGTGGCATCTTGCCCTCCTGTCATCTTCCTTCTGCTGTGGGGAAGAGGTCATTTTGCCCTGAATCACTAAACATCAAACGTTACCAGCCCTAGTATTTTCCAGCCATTTTTAAATGAAGCTTTGACCAAAGACTCCTTTAAAAGGCCATCTTTTTTCCTTAGGCCACGGTGTTTACACTTGATGGCACTTAAACTGAGCTGCTTTTAAGTGAAGACATTCACGACTTTTCTAACATGTCCCCATAAAAAGAAAAATTTGAAGAACGTCCATATCTGCCAGCCAGGAACTTGCTTGAAAACCCAGCAACAGACTGCATTATGGGAAGACACTATCCTGGCCATACTCCTGCCTCCCAGAAGGCCCTCTGTCTCCCAGAGGTCCCCTCTGAAGAGAGTCCATCCTCTAAGTTATAAGGGTGATCACTACATATACTAATTCTTTAATGTGTCCTGGACACAAGCTACCTGAGGAACTGCACATACCTTTTTGACAGTAACCCCATATGGGAGCTACGATATCGCACCCATTTCACAGATAGGATTCTAAGTCTCAGTGAGGCCGACAGTCTGGCTCAGTCCTGATTTCATATATGGGGCTCTCCGGGGTTCTGCCTCCACCATGAAAGGCATAGAAAGAAACTCCTGTCAAACCCTGAGTCACTCAATCCTTTGGCTGTGCCACCTTGCCATTCTGGCTAAGGAGGCTTGGCCATGTTCTCTCCTATCTGACGCTTGAAGAAACTGAACCCTCAGGACTCTTTCTTGTTTTTCTAAAACTCTCTGAACTAGCTAATCACCCCATAATGTCCAAGATAATGTCTCTGCTGGGGGTTTGCTTGCGGGTGCCAAAATTGCCTCAGGTGACCCCACAACTGGTTTTAAAGGCTGGCTGGCATAGCAGCATCTATCCTCCGCTGGCAGGGTCAGCACGCCATCTGGTGGCTCTTAGCAGACCTCGCCGTGGCCCGACTGAACAGCCCATGATGTGAGAGAAACCTGTCCAGATCTGGTGGCCCAGCTGAAGGGTTCAGGGGTAGGAGGTGACCAGCCTTATGTTGCACAGCAAAATGGAATCCAGAACCATCCCTCACGCAACTCTTGGGCAGCAAGCCATACTTCCCTAATTTGCTGCAAACTGAGTGTCAAGGAGCAAGATGCCGCCTTCAGTTCTGGTAGACGTGGATTCAAGGAAGTGACATCCCATTTGTAGGATGCTCTCACTTTCTGTTCCTGTAAAAAAAAAATTTATTCTGTTACCTTTATGAATTGGTAAGTTTACACGTGGTATAAATGCAAGAGGCCCAAAAATGCATGCCGTGAAGAGGGAGTCTCTCACCCCAGGACACCACCACTCAGTTATCAGTTTTCACATGTCCAGCCAGACTTCCATACAGTTACAGACACATGGGATCCTTGCATCTCTGCATGCAACACCAAACATACATAGTGCTCTCAATACCGCTGTGCACACAAGGAACATCTTGACTCTTAAAAAGTGACACTGTTCCCATCTCCTGTGGCAGTACATGGGTTGACATTATTTAGTTAATGTCTATTTCCTAGTAGACATTAGGTGATCGCTGATGTTTTTGAGGACATCACATGGCCCCCAGAATCCATCCCAATAATGAGCATTTTGTGGGGTGGGCAAATGTGTTCGAATAAATTCTTGGACATGGATCTGTTGCAGTTGCCCGTTAGGATTCGTGTTTGGCTCTTAAACCAGAAAACTCAAGCATGATAAATGTGTAAACATATCCTTCATCATCCCATGCAACAACAAAATGCCCAGCAGCATGTAGCCCAGGGACATGGGACAGCTTCATGCTAGGACTTGTGGTTTTTGTAGACATAACCAAATTGGCCTCTTCTGAGGTTACACGCTGTCTTGTCATCAGTGCATTGTTTCCCACCATCGTACCCTCTATCTTCTCGTCCCTTCAGGCCAGTGAAATGGCTCAGTAGGTAAGGCACTTGCTACCCAGCCTGGTGACCTAAGTTCAGTCCTCAGGGCCCAATGGTAGAAGGAGAGAACCAACTCCTGCAAGTTGTCCTCTGACCTCCACATGAGAGCGATGTTGCTCATTTGCACATACACAATAAATAAATAGGAAAAGGAGATCTTATTAAACACCAATGAAATTGCTGTTAGGCAGGTGAACAGGGCACCCTCCATGTTGTAGTGTCCCTCTTAGGATAGATGATGATAAGTAGCTTCTCGTGGCCCCGAGAGAAACTTCCTTTTGTCCTGGTAGTAGGATTGCACTCACGGGCTGGTTTCCGTGTATATTTGATCCTGTTTGTATTGGATTTTTGTTAACATCACTAAAACACAAAGTGTCCTCTGACCTCCACACATGCACTGCGGTCCATGCCCACAAATATACAATAAATAAAACGTTTGAGAGAGAGAGAGAGAGAGAGAGAGAGAGAGAGAGAGAGAGAGAGAGAGAGAGAGAGAAGGAGAGAGAGGAGTTGTTATTGGGATCTTGACTTCCAAACATGGTTTAGCTTGAAGTCAGTAGTGGTTGGACCTGCTAGCATCCTGTCATGGAGCAGAGGGCCTTGCAAGGCTGCACCCCTGTCTGAGAGTTTATCCACAGCTGGTAGAGTCTGCTAGAGGCAAAGACATTTTCTTCAGGAGTGTAGCCCCCGTTAAGGTGCCTGTGTGACCAACCCTAATGAAACTCACTGTGTCACACAAAGGGACATGAAGGTCGAAGACAGACATGAGAAGGAGAAACAGAAGGGATGGGAGGGAAAACAGACTTTATATACCTATGAAAGTGTCATAATAAAGCCAGTTCGTTACGTATGTGTGATTTGCCTACGGTAATAAAAATGAAACACCGAAGGTGAAAACGATGTCTCTGCCTCCATTTTACACCTGTCTCTTGCCCCAGCAATCATCTTGCATTCCAGAAACAGCAGATGATTTAAGAAGAACCACCCCATCTGGCAGCAGCAACTTTTCTGCAGAGGAAAAGGCGCTGCCTGACCATTCTCAATATACTGATCAGCCAGATCACACGTTAACAGAGACTGACTAACCAGCTCTTTGCTACCATCTGGGAGTCCCTGTCCATTACCCAAAAGGCAGGGCTAAAGACACTGGGTCCCTTGCCTTCCTGATACAGCTCTGTTGATTAAAGATTTTTTTCTGTTCACTACTGTTGAGTTCAGGCTGCGTCAGCTGTAAGTCACTGAGTATTGTCCAACAGGGTGTCTTTCTGGCTATGCCTTACCTTGAGTTACTCCATTTTACGAAACACCAGTTTCCTCCATCTTGAATTCTGAATGCAGAATGCAGAATGACCCAGCATCTTGTTATGAAAAAATCACAGTTTACCCAGTACATGTCATAAGATGCAGACTAATAAATGACTTATTTATACAAATAGAATGCATAAAACAATATTACAAAAATAAACAAAAACAAGAACAAAAAACTCAGGCTAGTGAACTTACCAAAATTATCACACCAAAGGAGGAAAAGCACCCTCTTTCCTGACCATATAGCTACAGGGGTTCCTGCCAGCCCGCAGTCAAACCATCCAGTGCACCCCACAGGCTCTCAGTTCTGCCTTGGGACTTTTGCTCTGCCCATTTGAGCCAGAAGCTCAACTCCAGCTCTGTATCTCAAGCCAGATAGAACCGGCTCTATAACGGGGCTGTGACTCCAGTACTATATCTAGCCTCTGCTGGTGACTCTCCATGCACCTGACAGCCCTATGTCACACCTTCAAGGAGCCCTCTTTGAGCCCTCTGTCCTCTTTAATGCTTTCATAACTGTTCTGTCATATACACATAAATACAGTATATGACTATATAGTCGCATGTATTTATGTATGAAGTATAAAGTATGATTGATCAAAAAGTTAATATTAGTAATTAAGATTGGAATAAAAAATTAAAAACAGCCTATGACTGCCAATGGCTACACCTGTCACATGAAATAGGCAGCTCTTGGGTATTAAAGTCAATGAAATTGGGGCTGGAGAAATGGCTCAGTAGTTTAAAGTTCATACTGTTTTTTTAAAGAACCCAAGTTTGGGTTCTAGCACCCACACTGGGTGACTCACAGCTGCCTGAAACTCCAGTTCCAGCGGATTCAATACCCTCTTCTGGACTCTGTGGGGACTATACTCATGAGCATGCGCCTACACAGAGCTACATATATATGCAAAATTAAAAATAAAATAAATCTTGAGAAAGTAAAGTCAACAAAATTGACATGGCTTGTTTATTTATCATTATCCAATAAGTCCAGATGCATAAGCCTTAACCCCAGCACTTGGTAGGCAGAGGCAGGCAGATCTCTGAGTTCTAAGTCAGCCTGGTCCACTTGGTAAGTTCCAGGATAGCCAAGGCTATATGGAGAGACCATGTCTCAAGATTAACTAATTAACTTGCCCAGGATTCTGATAACATAGCAACACAGTGCACCTAGAACCATTCAAGTGTCTAGATAAGATGCCACAGACCAGGTACAGAGCAGGTTTGAGGGGCAAAGCTGATGTAGGGGATTGTGATTCAAACGGGCTGAGCAAAAGTCCCAGGGCAGAGCCCTGGGTTGCCACTCTGGTTGGTTTGGTGATGGGCTGGTAGGTCTGTTGGCTGCTTTGATGACAGATTGGTTAGTGCATTACGTGATTTGGTAATAGGGTGACGGGAACAGTAGGTGGTGTGGTGACAGGTTGGTAGATGCCTCTCCTGTGCCACATTAAATGTTTCCCCCTTTCTAGGAAAAATGGTGGCTTTGTTCATTGGTGTGGTGAGTTTGGGTTTCCTTGGTGTGGCCTCAGTTTTTAACTCTGGTATGTGAGGGGGTTGAACCAGATGTGTGCTTTTTGTATACAGGAATGTTCTGTATACAAAAGTGAGGAAGGCTTTCTACCTGTCTGTGTCTCCAAATCTACCAGTGCCTTGACCCAGACCAATAGAGTGGGTTCTTTCCTTCATCCCAATCAGAGAAATCTTTAAGACTGAAGCCTGAGGCTCCCAGAATGAGGGTGACATCCAGCTCTGCTGGTGTCAATTAGCAAGAAAGGAAGAAAGGGGAGATAGAGATAGAAGGATCCTCTGTCTCACTGACCAACCAGGCTAGCCTAGTTGGTAATTTCCAAGCCAGTGGGAGAAAGATAAAACAAACTGAAAGTTAAGCTGTGAGCTCTATGGCCAAGGGAAACTGAGTCACAGCTTAGGTACTTAGTGGTGCTCCTGCCAAACTAGAGTGAAGCAGAGACCACTCACACCTTAGCTTTTGTTGCCTACAATGACCCTTGTCCCTACTAGAGGCAAGAAATGGGCACTTAGCTCAGCCATCATTCTGTCTTCCGGGCAAAACTTGAGTGCTCTTCTTTCCCGGCCACAACCACAGCCTCAAGAGAACCTCAACAAGTCACCTCCACATGGGGCAGAATAGATGGTAGGAGAAAATAGATGTTGGGGTTTTATTTATTTATTATTTAAAGAGGGATGAGGAGGGCCAGCAAAGTCTATATGTAGCATGTAAGGACCCCAGTTCTATTCCTAGTACCAGAAAAGGGAAAGAAAGGAGAAAAAGAAAAAGAAAAATGAAGCTTGGTATGGTCATGCACTCTACTCCCAGCAGTCACGGGGCAGAGGCAGGTGGGTCTCTGGGAGTTCAAGGCCAGTATGGTCTACCTTTCCATTTTAAGGCCATACTCTGTTGAAAGAGAGAAGGGGGATGGGCACGGGGAGAGAGAGAGAAAGAAATGACAAAAAAAAATAAAAATATAAAGAACCTGAATTTGTTCTGAAATTGTCCCCTGGCCACTTAATATGTATACACACACACACACACACACACACACACACACACACAAATAACCATAATCCAGTTTAGTATTGTCCCAAGTAGTATTAGGCCAATAATAACTTTGTCTACAATGAACTCCAGATCACATTACCTAGTGCCATTGTGACCGTGGTTGTATTTGATAACAGTCTCTGGTGTTCACTCATTCACACCTAATGACACATATCTCAGAATGTGTGACACATATCTCAGAATGTGTCCCTGTCTGTAAGTGACAAGGACTGCAATATGAGTCACTCCTCTGAAATCAAATTTAACAGAGACTGCATTCCAGCTGAATCTGCCTTGATTCTGCTCCAAGAAGAGAGCCAAACACCAGCTTCTGGAATCCAGTGATTCACCCCCAAAACAAGTGATCAGCATCGGCTGGAAAGAGAGGGGGTGGTAGAGGAACAGAGATAAGAAAGAAAAAGATGCTTAAGCGTGGCCGTATGTGGGCCTGAAGCTGGAAGGAGCAAGTGACTTCTTTTTCCCAGTCATCTCTGATCACCATGGAAACCAGCTGTAAAGTCAGCCAAAAGGAGCTAGTGAACCAACCAGTGACCACACTTCTCTGCTAGTGTGGACAGTCCAAACTCATCTCCCCCATGGAGTAAACAAGTCACCTGTTATCCTTGTCAGGTCTGGTTCCCTTGCCTCAATTTCTTCCTCAAGGTATAACCCACTCTTCTGTCCCTCAAGTGTTTTGCTTTTCAGTCCAACCACAACCCCAGATGGCTGCCTATCAAGACCACTTTAAAGGGAGAGGTCAGGAGCACTCCCAGCCTGTCCAGAAGGGATCTCACATTCCAGCCAGGGAACAGGATGTAGAGAGGGGAAATGACCCCAGGATACACAGCAAAAAGGGTTTTTAAAATCAAGCTTGACTTTGCCCGTCGGTACTCCTATTTATGCCCTTCCCAAGATAAAATAATTCTTTTCTAATCCAGAATGTGATTAAATTGGTCAGGGAAATGTTTAAGCTCTCAGACAAACCACAGGCAGACTGGCAGTCCATTGAATACAAAAGCAGAGTCTGAAGTAAGCATTTATTTGGTACTGGAAGTTAGAGGCCCTTTGAAGGTAACATGCAAATTTGTTGAAAATGCTCCCAGTCTACTGAAGACTGGCTTAAGTTTATGCAGCATGAGACGTATTCTTTGAAGACCTAGCCTGAGATTTTGTGCGGTCCTGTAGATGGATCTTACAAACTAATCCTCTCTGGCTGCTTCGTGCCCACCTCTGTCTGTCTTTTTCGATCCACACACTGTAAATACTGTTTCCATTTTGCAGAAAAGTAGTGTGATTTTATACAGCTGTTGCGGAAGCATAGTAACCCACTTGCAAGTCTCCTCCTGAGGCCCTGAGGCCTCAACCCACCTTCTTGCCTAGGGTAGGCAGGCATGCTAATCCCAGTTTTCATCTCCAAAGTCCTTTCCAGTGGATGGCAGAGACCTGGAAGCTCTCTGTAAGTCACTCCCCAAAGTAAGCGCTGTATAGCCACTCCAGGACATCCACGTGGTCTTTCTACAGAAATGGCCCCTCCTCTCTACCTGGAGCTATCCTTTTCTCCCTTCAAGTCTCTGCTTAAAACTTTGCTGAATCCCAGTTTCACAAGACTATGGCAATGGGCCATACCCATCTGCTAAAAATTAGTAATAAAAGAGTTGACAATTGTCAATGTGTATACTTAGGAGTTCAGAAGCCTTTCCCAAGGACCAAGAACCCTCAGAAGGATAAAAATCAAACACGCATTCTTGGTGGCACACACTTGCAACCCAGCACTTGGAGTTACAGAAAGATCGGTAGTACAGGGTCATTCTCAGCTATGTGGGAAAACCAGCCTGGGCTACAAGATCCTATCTTAAGGAAGGAGGAGAAGTGAGAAGAGGTGGGGGAAGGGAAAGCAGAGAAAGAGGAGGAAGTCGTTTCTCACTTCTACATTTGGTCTCTTTGCCTAAAAACTTTCTCTACTACAAAACTTGTTTTTAGTGTTTGGTATTTCCAGTGAGATGGGCTAGCTCACTTACAGGCTTCTATGAAAACTGAGGCAGAGGTCAAGCTCTGGACACAGGCTTGAACACTAGATCTAACCTAGTTCGATTGTCACTGTCATCCCCCCACCCCCGTTCCTGCCGCCCTGAGGAATCTCTCCTTTGCTCCAGCATCCTTTGCCTCTAATGGTTCTCAGATGGCATATGGTCAACATCCACCCCTCTCCTCCACCACATCCTGAACTTCTTGAAGGCAATGACCTTGCCTGGCTACTCTGGGAGCGGTACTTGACTCTGGACCTTACACTTGGTGGGCTCTATGTGCCTTTGTCAATAAATCCTCCTATGTACCCAACTCCAGAGACAGCTGTCTGATGAATGCTTACAGCATGATATAATAAATTAAAATTCACTTTCTAATGTGGCTCTAGAGACAAAGACTATTCTGCTAGTGACATCATGTCGGGTTAGTGACACCAATGTCCTTAGTAATGTTTATGTCAGGCAAGTATCTTTGGCCTGAACCTATGGGAAAATAGTCCAGAGTCCTACTGTTCAATAAGAACTGCCTCCCATCGGGAGGGAGCTTGGTAGATAGTGTCCCTTTAGGACACAGTTGTGTTTCATCTATGTCTCCAATGTCTCAAGAAACAGTTTTGGATAAACTATTACTTCCTTTTAAATGACACAAAACTAAAAGTCCTGTAGAGAACACAAAGCTCAAAAGTTACCTCTTGGATCTTTTATCCCAGCTGTTGGGGTTCTGTAAAGCCCACCCCTCAATTACCTGGCAGTAACTCCAGTGACCTGACACTAAAAAAAGGGGCTGCTTGCCCCCCCTCTGCCTCTACTACCCTCTTAACTCTCCCATGACTTGAATAAACTATTCTGTACTATACCGTCGTGTGGCTGGTCCCTCTTGGAGAAGGGATTCTCAACATGAGCCCCTCAGAGGCATCTCCCTTGCCCCCAGGCCTCGCCACACCTCCATGGGCCATATGCCCCCCACTCTCTTCATCCCTTCTCACAACAATGGTGCTGAAACCTGGACATCATCTTTTAACAACACCGGTTTCACTAAAAAGAGCACACTCTAGTGAAGAACAATTCTGGAAATGTTCTACAGGTCCAAGAGCTATCCAACACATGGCCCTTCTCGTGTGAAAGACATTTCCCTCTCTGTATGAAAGCCTCCTATAATGTGTTCTCTATTTAATCTTCCAAAACAGATGTTAAAGTCCCTTGCAGATTCTTTTCTGAATCTACACTATTCATGTTCACAAGTTCAAGGCAACCAGGAAGAAGTGGCCAAGAGACTCCCCTTTTTATACCTGCAGTAATAGGACCTTCGGAAACAGATGAACTAGGTATGGCAGGTCAAACGTCCATCAAGGGTGTTTGGGGTTTTTTGTTTTTGCCTGTGGCAGGGCATGAGCTGCCGATCACATCAATAAGGAATAAGAAGTCAGGCAGCTAGCAGCTGAGAACCCACTCCCCTAAGTTGCCTCTGACCTCCACATGTACCACACCTTGAAAGTGCCCTCCAATACACACACAAATAAATAAATGTATTTTTAAAACAAATGAATAGCCAGACATGAACTGGAGCCCATCTTGAAGTACATAGAGAGCTAGATGCCAGTGTGGCTTATGTAACACAATCTTGTCTCAAAACTAATTAATTAGGGCTGGAGAGACAGCTCAGTGGCTAAGAGCACTGACAGTTCTTCCAGAGGTCCTGAGTTCAATTCCCAGCAGCCACATGGTGGCTCACACCCATCTGTAATGGGATCTAATGCCCTCTTCTGGTGTGTCTGAAGACAGCTACAGTGGATTTATATACATAAAATAAATAAATCTTTTAAAAACTAATTAATTAAATGCTAGAAATCCTCTACACAAAAACTGAGGTCTGGTCTTTCTGTAGGGATGCTTCTGAACAGTATTTACAGGGGTCCTGACAAGTAAGTGGAGAAGCTTAATGCAGGAACAATACAGAAGCCATAGTGTTTCATCTAGGAGTCCATACCCCCAACACACACACACACACACTCACACACTCATTCACACTCACTCACACACACTCACACACTCACTCACACACACTCACACACTCACTCACACACACTCACACACTCACTCACACACACACACACTCACACACTCACTCACACACACACACTCACACACACTCACACACACTCACACACTCACACTCACACACACATACACACTCACACACATACACACTCACACACTCACTCACACACACACTCACACACACTCACACACACACACTCACACCCCACTGCCACTCATAATAAGCATAACCTTAAATCCTTGGGCTTCTCTTGGTTTAGGTTTTCGTTTTAATTATTTGTTTAGTTACTCAGGCTGGTCTCAGACTCCTTATATAGTGGAATCTGGCCCTGAGCTCCTGATCACTCTGCCTTCACTATCCAAGTGCTGGGAATGCACACCCAGTTGTGCATTTTCTTTTAGCCGTTGAACACCCTACTGAAAGCTAAAACTTGACTCTAATGCCCCTTTACTGAATGATGTGAACAATTCAACGGGCTGGGATCCCTAAGGATATCTCTCCCAGGCCTCCAGTTCTCTGGAGATGTTGGAGAAAGGAAATTCCCACTCTCTTAACTATTACCAAGTAGCCAGTCTCATCCTCTCAAAACTGTTTGCAAAATGCTTCTAAGATCGCCTCTACACGACACCAAGCACCCATTTTACAAACCGGGAGGCCAAGGGGTTGGGAATGTACACTGCAGAAGTACAAGGGTCGCTCGGCAGCACGAGACGCTAGCAGTGCAAAAGGAAAAAGAAGACGAGCAAGGGGAAAGAAGTCTGGTGGCCTTGGCTCCGGACTCTGCACCCTTGCTTCTCTAGCTCGCCAACCACAGACCCGCGGCAGCTCCGGGGCGGGGTTAGCGGGCGTGGGGCGGGAGCCAGCGGGTCATGTGACTCCCGGCCCGGAAGCTCTTGAGTAGGAGACACCACATCCCGGGTGACCCGAGTTGGAGCTGCTGGTTCAAGTGGTCTCCCGTGTCCGCCACTATGGCCTGGACCAAGTACCAGTTGATCCTGGCCGGGCTCATGCTGGTTACCGGCTCCATCAACACGCTTTCTGCAAAGTGAGTCTGGGTGAGGCCGGGGGGAGGGGGGGACCTGCTGGGCCGGTGGGTGCGGACGCCTGGCACCCTGTCCCCCGCCTGTCCGCTACTCTCCAACTCCACCAGCCCTCCACATTACCGAGAGCTCAGTCCGGCTGGTGTGGACGAAGGGGGTGAGAGGCCGGAAGAAAGCGGGCCTCTGAAGGCCACTCTGATTGGCGGTCACTTGTATCTCGGAGGCGTAGGGTTAGATCAGTTCCTCCCGGCAGGGGCTGGGGGCCTGCAGAAGCACCGGTGCTCCTGGAGTGGCTGAGTTGAAGGGATGGGCAAGCCAAGAGAAGGTGGCCAAGGGGTCGTTCATGGGGAAAGAAAGGGATTAGACTACATCTTGATGCGTAGTTGGGACTCTTATGTGACAGAGGTTTGGAGGCAGGAAAGAGACAGGCCAGCTCCAAGTGGCTTGTTGACAGCATGAAGTGCCTAGCTGGACTTTTTCCCTCCAGAATCAGAGGGCACACCGACCTGAGGACTTGTTGAAAGGGGAGAATTGACAATAGAAGAGTCTATGGTCCACGGGGACGTGTCCGTGAGTCTGGGAGCCACTCTGTGGGTCTGCTTACAATGAGAACACCCAGAAGGTACCAAGTGAAGCAGATAGTACAGATCAGTCTCAAAATGAAGCCACAAGGCTGACTGACCCACGGGATCAAAGAAAGTGTCTGTCTGGGAGAGAGGGGTCCTTAACACCAACTACAGTGGTACCTGGCTACTTCCGCTCTGGTGTGTGGGAGTAACAGTCTTCAGCAGGTTGGGAGCTAAGGCCCATGCATCCGAAGCTGAGAAATCCAACAAGGTCTCCTCCATTCTAGGCAGAAAGGTCTATCCTTTAACTTGACAGTTCTTTGTCACTTTGTCTGCCTCCGCCGCGGGACAAGGCCTTTCTTCATCTGTTTACCATCAGAAATCCTCAGTGTACCGGCAGCGCCTGTCCTTTGTCCAGTGTGACATGGGCAACAGTGAACAAAGCTTTCCAAGTCCAGCCTCAGTTTCTTCCCGGGCCTGGCTAGGAAAGAGAGTTGGTGTGGTGGCTCCTGGTCACAGGCCTCCAGGGCATCCCTCTGGGTTTCCTGGGTCTCTGCATTGAGAAGCTGGCTGTAAACCTTGCATAGCCATTTCTTATTTACTTCTCAGGCTTCTTGTGTCTAACAAAGTCTGTTGAAGCTGTGAAGTGTCCAGAAGAGAAGTGGGCACCTACAGTGTGGGAGGAAGAAGTGACCGGAGAAAGTCCCTGTCTCTGAGATATTTAACATCAGAGGTGGAAGAGACAGATGTGTCCGGGTGTGCCGGTCACAATGGGCCCCTCCCTTCCCCTAAAGGAGGGCACAACCTATGGAACCCAGAATAGGACCTATGCAGTCCTTGGGCTTATCTCTGGGTGTCTTGTGATGAGATTCTCACACCAGCCAAGGACTGCTCCTAATGTTCAGAGTGGCTATTAGCCGGTCCAGGCTGCTGTCCCCAGGAAGAATCCAAATGGTCATTTACTGGTTAGATAAACCAAGCTGACTCAGTCCTTCCTTTGAAAACCTCCAAACCGGTCAGGTAGGAAGCCAAGGGATCCTCAGACCCAGAAAGCCCCACCCTTTGAAACTGCTGGAGAGTCAGGAAGACTCCTGGTGAGTGTCTTAACCTTTGATCCTGTCCTTAGCCCATCACCTTTTGTGTGGCCTCTCCAGAGCCCCAACCCCATCCCCATCCTGAGATGGGGCCCAGAGCTGGACTGTAAACATGGTTCTAAAGGAAGCAGTGGGAAAGATACTCTGGGAGAAAGAAGGTTGGCAGGAGCAACAAGCTTACCAGGACTCAGGATACTGATTGACAATGGCATCCCTAGGTACAGCCGCAGCAGCCAGGGAAGCCAGTACAAAGCACCAGGAAACTGAGGCACAGAAAGGTTTAGTCACATGTAACTCCAACTCAGTTTCCAAGTGATGACTTCAGTCTGAGTCCAAGTATTTCAACTCTAGAATCCATACTCTAACCACCAGGTTTTGGAAGACTAGCTGGTTATTTATCTTTTGAAACACTGTTTCACTGTATAGTCCCTAGCTGGCCTTGAACACAGGACCTTCCTGCCTTCACCTCCTAAATAATGGGTTTACAGTCATACACCACCAAGTCCATGGCCATTTCAGTATTGTTGTGAACAGAAATCACCCAGTCTTATCCCTATAATTTACAAAACAAGTTGCTTTTTATGACTTGGCTTACTGATGTCAGGATTGTACCCAGGCCTCAACATCAGTCCCATCCTAGTCATTAGGACTGCCCCAAAGTCCAGCTCTGTGGGCCCCTCCACTGTGTCTAGAATGGGGACTCCTAGAAATGGCATCTTCTACTTCCACCCCCACCTTCAGGGTACCCACCTTATGAGACTAGACAGCAAGCTTCACCCAGGTCAGGGGATCCTGTCAGTCTTCTCACTTGCCCATCCTAAGAGCCTCTGGCAGACCTGGGCAGTGTCTCCTATGTAAGGAGCTCATTACTGCCTTTCCCAGAGTCCCCAGAGAGATTGGCAACTTCAGCTGAGGAAACGCTGCCTGTTCTGCAGGGACCACAGGTCAGCTCTCTTCTGCCTGCTCAGCATGCTTTAGAAGACCACAGAGCACTATCACATGCCCATAGGGAGAAAAGCCCACGCCTTAGCCTTGAATAATCCTACACCCCTCTCTGAGTGTTAGCTAAGGTCCCCTCCCTGGGAAGTTTTGCTTCTCCTTTTGGTGGCTGTTTCCTCGTCCCCTCACCAGCCACTTCTGCTGACCATATTCTTGAGCCAGTATGTCTGCCTGTGGCTGGTACCCATTTCAGGGCCTCCCTGTCCAGATGCAACTAAGGTTCTTCACAGGAAGAACCAAAGTCAAACAGGCCCTCGAGCTCCTAAGCTCCTGAGGCACCCCCCACCCCAGCTTCTCTGGGTTGAAGAGCCTACCCAGCCAGAGAAGGCTTATGAGCTTGACTTGCCTCCACCTGTGGGCAGGAGACCCTGTGTGGCATCAGCAGGCCTCTGCTAGAGAAGCTCCCACTGTCCCTCTGGCTTCAGGAGGAGGTCAGAGCAGTGAAATGGAGAGAGCATCAGATTTGGAAGCTGTGTGACGAGAATCTCTGCAGGAAGGTCTTCTCACCAACAGCAATGGAGGCTCACCAACCATGCACCCTCTCATGGACAACCTGTGGGTTCAGGAGGAAGTGGCACCAACTGTGCAGGAATCAGCAGTGACTGGACATTTCAGACGTTTCTTCAGTCTCTGTCATTCCTGGGCGCACAGCTAGAATGCTGCGCTTTGAGTCTGGACAAGGAAAGCCCTGCTGCAAGTGACTCACTGCCCAGCAGAGTTAGCTACCCCACAGCCTGCCTGCTGACACTCGGGGAACCCTGAGAGGAGCTGGCCTCTGCCAGCTGGGGATATACCCTCCTAAGGTGTCTAGAGAAAATGAAGGCCCATCTGCAGGGCTCCCTCTCTCCTCATCTCAGGAGGAATAGTCTAGAGTAAGAGGGTTGGGAAAGTTGAAGGGGGAAGGCACAGAAACTGGATGTTAAAATTTCCAGTACCAGCCCTGGCTACTAGCCCTGTTGTATATTGTGAGCCCTATGGCTCATCTTGGACTGTAGATATCTCCGCCTGTCAATAAGGATTTCTGCAGGATGACAGCTAAGTTTCTTTTAGTTCCACATGTCATGGCTGTGGAACTTTGGAGACAGAACCTTGTTAGCCTCCATAGACTGCGTGTGTTGTATTTTATAAAAAAGAAAAGAGCCAAGAATATGTTTGATAGAAGCACAGTATGGTGAGGTGGGAGGGGTACCTCAGGGGGCCCAGGCCCAAGCCTCCCTTCCCCTGAGGTACCAGCCGTACAACAGGTATAGTGTAGAACAGAGTTTATTTAGGGAATGGGACAAAGAGTTGGGAAGGAAAGAGGGGGGAGGGAGTTGAGAGAAGAGAGTCAGAGAATAAGAGAGTAAGGGAGGAGGGGCAAACAACCCCTTTTATACTAAGCCAGGCCTGCCTGGCTGTTGCCAGGTAACTGTGGGGTGGAGCCTAGAAGGAATGCACACCCTCAGGAACTTGTGAGCCAAAGCCCAGTGAGAGCACACTGAGCCCACCCAGAGGGAGGTGGTTCTGGTTGCCTGGGGAATGGGAGGGGAAAGGACATGAAATAATATATACCAAACACCCCAAAGGCCTGGTTTATAGGGCATGTGTTATCGACTAAGTTTGACATCTGTCAGCATTGGTCTGGGAATCTCTGGGACCCATCTGGTTCCAGATGTGTGTGACTGACCACTGACCTCCTGTGTGCCCTCTGTGTTTCTGACAGTAAACTACAGCAGGGCTAGACCACAGGTGTGACTGTTGTCAACTGGAAAAGCCCAAACTTCTCTCACATCCTGAGTCGCCCTCTGAAAATGACGGGCTTTATAAGGCTTAATCCGACCACCTACACTGGCTCTACACTGGCCTGGCACATGCAGTGCTCCAAGAGTTGCCGGTTAAAAACCGTGTTTGTGGTGGTGCATACCTTTAACTCTGGCAGAGGCAAGTGGATCTGTGTGAGTTCAAAACCAGCCAGGGTTACTTTGAGACCCTGTCTCAAAGGAAGGGGGGAAAAAAGTCTGTTGGGCTAAAGATTTGTTGGGAAGCACGGGTAGGCATCAGAGTGCCATCTGACTTTAAAGGTCATAGCTATCATCCTCAGATACTTTGAGGATAGAGTTGGGGTCTTATCTGTGAAACATGCATGGTGAGCTAAGACCCCCTGCTCTTGTCTCCTCCCAGGCCTGAAGACATGCAGTAGACTGGTAGCTGACACCTAGTCCCTTGGTTGGATAGGTTCTGAGATACAAAGAGATCCTATTTCTCTAGTCGGAAGCCAAGCAATACCTGTCCAGACAAACCAGACCTACCTTGTAGAGAAAGCCTAACTACTCTTAAGGAGAAAGTCTCAACTGGGCAGCAAGCCAGCTAACTCCCCACAAGACAGGCCCATACTGTTCCTGTTGCATCATCAGAGGCCACCTCAGACCTGTGAAAAATCAGTCTCATGGACGCTGGGCCTGGGGCCAAAGTATCTATCATACTCACAAGCTAGGGTCTGGAAGGCTCAGTCACTCAACAGAACATCAGGCTGTACAGGGAACAGTGGGTGGGGAGTGTGGAAGGACCTCTGCTAAACTGATTAAGACCTCAGTGAGTGTGGGACCAGAATGAGCATTAGATGTGAGCTGCACAAGCAGCCCAAGGTGCTTCTGGGTAATGTCCACACTGCTAGATCCAGGTCTAGAGGGTCTTCTTAAGTGTCAGTCTGTGATCTAAAGGTATAGCACCAGGATGAGAAAATGGCTTCCATTTTGTGCTTAGGTGGCAACAATTCAGAATGGTGGGCATAGTTGCCTGAAGTGTACTGGGAAGGGCTCCAGGCTGGGTTCTGGGCTGGATGGGGACCAGTCCCACCACTGGTCTCTGTCTATGGTGGTGCTCATTGGCATGTTACACTGTAACAGGTATGGCATGCATTAGGTAGTAGAAGGGCCTTCCGGGCTGTAAGGACCCGCTGATCTCCTGAGCCAGAGTGCCCTTCTAGACCAGAGGCTTGGGTGGTTGATTGGATAGATGGTAAGTGGGTTGGCTGGCTGGCTGGCTGGCTGGCTGGCTAGCTGGCTGGCTGGTTGGTTGGTTGGTTGGTTGGTTAGTTGGTTGATGTCAGGTCCCTACACATAGCCCAAGCTAGCCTCAAACTCACTGTGTAGCTAGCTCACTGATACTGAGCTCACATCAGGCTTGACCTCTTCAATGTTAGGCTTACAGATATGCGGCCTCATGCCAAGATGATCAAAGTCTTCATGCACTGGTCCCTTCAACAATCTAAAGAGTTCAAAAGACACCAAACAACTTACAATAAAGTTATCAGACATTGGAGAACAACTTCGCTGCCAATCTTGGTATGTCCCTATAATCCCACACTCAGGAACCTGAGGCAGGAGGATTTCAAGTTCAAGCCTAGATCATATAGTGAGACCTTGTCTCAGGGAAAAAAGAAAAAGGGGAGGAGAGACTCTTGCTTTTACCATGTGTGTTTAATACACTGAATTTTAAGTGGTGGCTTTAATTTTATTTTGAGGAGTAATGAATGTAACGTTTCATATAAACAACACTGATGTAATGTCTGATTTCTACACACTGTAGAAGCACAGATGCTCTGACTCTATGTTCATAAGTTGATGAAATATATCTTAAAACCCTTCGCCATGGAGACAGGCTCCTCTGAAGAACAGTGTCACCTGGGGCTGAGTCCAGCCAGTGGACGGTCCAGCATGCCGTCAGTCTGATCGTCCCTCTGTCTGCTGCAGGTGGGCTGACAACTTTGTAGCTGAGGGCTGTGGAGGAAGCCAAGACCATGACTTCAAGCATCCCTTCGTCCAGGTACCAGCGTTATCCTCCTGCCCATCTGCCAGGCTTTATCCAGGCACCCTTGCAGCTGGTCTCTTTCCTGGCCTGGGGTTGAAGCTACCCTTGTTCCCCAAAAGCTATGCACCTCTCTGCTTTCCTAGATTAGAAGCAGAGTCCCAAGAGCACTCCTGGAAGGGCATAGTTGTCTGTGAGAGGTCTGCATGAGTCCTAAGGAACGGTCACACTCTCACTGTGTCCCATCTGGACACGTGGAAACACTAGCTCTAGTGAGAAGAGTGTCTTGTACACCTCCTTTGAGCACAGAACTTTACAGGCATGGGAGCAATGAAAGATATGCCATTTCTGGAGTTGGAAGCCAGTCACCAGAGTGTCCAACAGGCCCTCCATGAGCCTTTGATTGTCTGGGTCTGTTTCTGTATTTGGATTGGAAAAGGTCTGCCTGATGGGTTGATTTTGCACTGTGCCACACCCCATAGGGTATCCAGTGAGATATTCTGGAGCCCCTGTGACATGCCTAGTAGCCTGTTTGGCCACCCACAGCTGCTCTGCCTGTGTCTTTTTGATGTTCTGGGGTTCTAACTAGCTCTTGTCTAAAATGCAGTTACATTAAAACAAAGCATAGAACCACTAAAGGTGGCCCCAAGCCTTTACCTCAGTGCAGATTCTTTGTGTCCTGTTCTTGTAGGCAGTGGGCATGTTCCTGGGAGAGTTTTCGTGCCTTGCTGCCTTCTACCTGCTCAAATGCCGAGCCAGAAGACAGTCGGACTCTAGTGTAGAGCCCCAGCAGGCCTTCAATGCCCTACTCTTCCTGCCCCCAGCCCTATGCGACATGACTGGTACCAGCATCATGTACGTGGGTAAGTAACCTGGCCAGTGGGGCCATGCTTAGGGACTTCCCGTGAGGCAGCATTACCCGAAGCACCCTACCTCTCCCCCACAGAATTCATCTGTGCATCTCCAAGACTTAGTAACGGCAAGCTTATCTTGTTCATACTTCCTGGGGACGTCTTGGTGGCAGCCAGCCTTTGCCCTTAACAGCTAATAATCAAGTCTCTCCTTTGCTAGCCCTGAACATGACCAGTGCCTCCAGCTTCCAGATGCTGCGCGGTGCAGTAATCATCTTCACAGGCCTGTTCTCAGTGGCCTTCCTGAACCGGAGGCTGGCACCAAGCCAGTGGCTGGGCATCCTGATCACTATTGCAGGACTGGTGGTAGTTGGCCTGGCCGACCTCCTGAGCAAGCATGACAGTCAACACAAGCTCAGTGAAGTGATCACAGGTGAGGCAGCTTCCTCCTGTTCCCTCCCCTCTGCAAGCCTACAGAAAGTTATCTCACAGAGTCATCCAGGCTCTCCCACCCATGAGTCCTGGGTTGGGTCACACACCTGCTCTTGATGGGTAGAAGTGTGAGGGAGACCAGAAGAATAGACAGGCAGCATGAAGAGGCTGTCTGGTTCCGTGGCTCACATTCATTCACAAATACAAACTGCTGGTTTGGAGCGGGACAGAAGGGCCAATTAGTGACATGTGCCCGGCCCCAAGCCTGTCTCATCCCAGTAACCAGACCCAGCAGGAACCATTGTAGCACACTGTACACTCAGCTGACTGCCTGAGCCAGGCGGATTCACATGTAAACCTGGAGTGAGGACCTACCTACCTCAACCACAGCTCTCAGGCCAAGGCCAGGGTCACTACCCCCAACCCTAGTCCCAGGGTGCCCTACTTGACCAGAGCCACTTTTCCTCAGGTGACTTGTTGATCATCATGGCCCAGATCATCATTGCCATCCAGATGGTGCTAGAGGAGAAGTTTGTCTACAAACACAACATCCACCCACTCCAGGCGGTGGGCATCGAGGGTACGTGTGGGCACAGGCCTGGGAACAGTGGCTGGAGGGAAGGGTCTACTGAGGCAGTGTGTGCTGTGACCCATAAAAGCGTGTTACAGAGCAGGCTGGTCACGTGATAGAGTGAGCCTCCATTCCCTAGAGGGACACAGGCGGGGCAGCAGAGACAGAAGGAAAGTACACCTCCTCCTCTAGAGGAATCGACAGCCAGGAAGGCGCCAGACAGGGCCCCAGTGCTGAGACCACCTCTTGCTGAGCAGTTCTGAGTCTCTTGGAGCCACAGCTGCCAACAGGCAGGGGGAAGGAAGAGGGGCTTCCTGACAGGGCTGTGGCTCAAGTAGCTAGCTGTGAACTTGGAAACCAGCGAATTGTCATTTGAGCGTAATGTCGGGTTGACATCAGGCAAAGGGACAGATTCCGGGAGTGGACAACAGGAACCTAACAAAGACAGTGGTTCAGAGATGAGTGCGCCTGTGGGCCTTGCTGGGAGCCCAGGCCGGGTGGAAAATGAGATGTACGTGTTTGCCCACCCCCCCAGGCTTCTTTGGCTTTGTGATCCTCTCCCTGTTGCTGGTGCCCATGTACTACATCCCTGCGGCCTCCTTTAGTGGAAACCCTCGTGGGGTGCTGGAAGATGCTCTGGATGCCTTCTGCCAGGTGGGCCGACAGCCCCTGATTGCTCTGGCTCTGCTAGGCAACATCAGCAGCATTGCCTTCTTCAACTTTTCGGGGATCAGTGTCACCAAGGAACTGAGCGCCACCACCCGCATGGTGCTAGACACCCTGCGCACCGTGGTCATCTGGGCCGTTACCCTCGCACTAGGCTGGGAAGTCTTCCATTCACTGCAGATCTTTGGTTTCCTCATCCTCCTTATGGGAACCGGCCTCTACAACGGGCTGCACCGACCACTGCTAGCCTGCCTGTGCAGACGCTGGCGACTTCCTACCCAGGAGGGAGAGCAAGAGAGACTGCTGGGTGACAGCCGGACTCCCATCAATGAGGCCAGCTGAGCCCACAGTGGGATCTCTGCTGCCACCAGATGGCTGAGGACATGCAGACTGGTGGGCTGTGAGTGCCCTGTCCCAAGGCCTCGCCCTTACTGACCTGTCTGAACAGTCGCTGCCAGAAAGGATAGGAGGACACCAGGTCCTGCTCTATTCCTGAGGCCTGTAATATTGGGACCCAGCCCCCACAGGCCCAGATATGGCACCCACTCTCAGCCTCCCCGTTCTGCTGCACTAGAACAAAATTGTGAGCTGGGATGGCAAGAATTTACAGCCCTAGTATTTCTGTTACACACTAACTTGTCATGGTAGATTATCTAGCTTATGAACCATAAGCTACAAAGAGCAGGTTCAAATCAGAACTAAGAGTCTGTTCTGCAAAGTTGGAAGATATTCATGAAGACTGTCTAAAAACCTGGTTTCTGGCTCAGCCGTGGCTGCAGGCTCAGTGTGTGCACCAGGTCTGACTGCTCTGCAGCACAGGTGTATATAATGTGTCCTTTGTGCCTTGCATCCCCAGTATCCTGTGGGCCTCTGATTGTCAGTAGCCTGAGAAAAGAGTAGCACACCGGTACCCCTCCTCCCCATGGTGGGCTCTTTGGTATTTTTGTTTTGATTTGGCTCAGGGGGTTTTGTCATTATATAGCCCGGCTATCCTGAAAGTCATGATATAGACCAGGCTAACCTCATACTCACAGAGATTCACCTAGTTCCTCAGTGCTGGAATTAAAGGTGTCGTCATCATGCCCAACTCCTCCTTGGTGTTTTGATGTTCTGTTCTTCATCCCCAAGGCCTCTCTGCCTGGGAAAGTCTAAAGGGGGGGATCCAGGCAGCCCTTGGACATCACCTCAGGAACTGTTTTGTTTTGTTTGAAACAAAAGTCTTTTGTGTAGCATCCGCATTCAACTTCTTACGTGTGGCCTAGAGCTGGCCTCAAACCCAGCCTCCCTGCCTCACCCTCCCAAGTGCTGAGATGGCAGGAATGTGCCACTGAGCCCAGCAGAGCAGCAGAGCTTCCATTCTAAAGGAGACCGAAGCCTGGACTTGTAACTTGTTTGGCAAGAGGAATCTGTGCTTACTACCAGCTTGGGCCAAAGACCTGAGAGACCCCTGATACAGGCAGCTGCACTCCCAGTAATCCAGACCCATAGTGTCACAGGATAACCGAGTCACCTGGGGTCTTCCTTACTAGGTAATCTGGCATCCCCAGCATTGGGTTAAATACTTCATCTTCACTCCCTCTTATGATAAGCTGCAGAGGCAAGGGCAGAAGGAAAAGCCAAGGCGAAGTGATGTACGCACAGAGCCAGCATCCCAGCCAGCCAGGTGTCTGAATCCAAGCCTATGGCCCATTACTATACAAGTCTCTGTGGGCCTTGGGGGTGGATTTCTATGGCTGGGCTAAAGACCCAACATACTGTTACCTACAGATGCTCTTACACTGAATAAAGGCAGCAGGAAGGAGCCCTAGGGCCCTGGCTGCCCTTAATCACAGCATTGCTTGTGGGAATGGCTGAGTGGCAACCCAATAGTAAAACGCAGCTTTCTTTGTGAGGGGAAGGGACCAGCAAAACCCCCAGTCTGTATTTGGTTCTGACAGAGTTTAATGGTGTGTCAAGGAAGGAATTCTTCCATTCCAGTTGCCCCTAGTCCCAGAGACCCAAGCGTCTCTGGACTAGTCTGTCACAGGGAGAAGTAAATAAGAACGCTGCCCATTTATTCAAGGTGACAGAGACAGTGTGGCAGCTATCTTGTACGGAAATAAAAACTGGGGCCCTACAATGTTGTTTTGGAGTTTATTTTTTAAAAAGAAAGAAAAAAATTGTCAATATTAGACATCTTTCTAAAATGAAAGAAACAGGCCTAAGAGTTATCATCTAGAAAAAAAAAGTTGAGTGTCAAAAGCATAAACGTCATTTACTCCTTACAGTGAAGACCCTATACCCCAGGACTATGGAGTGCTCAGCAGGTAGAAGCACTTGCCTTGAAAGCCTGAAGGCCTGAGTTCGAGCCCCAGAGCCCTCGGTGGGAGGAGCAAACTGAGTCCTGAATTTGTCCCCTGACGTTCACATGCATTCTGTGGCACACATGCACTCACATTCACATTCATCATACACATATGATAATAACAGTTCAAAACATCCCGAAAGACACAACACTGGTGCCCAGAATGGAAAGGGCTCCCCGGGGTGCAGCCATTACAAATGATACCAGATGCCCTGGTTCTTTGCCCATCCCGGTCTGCCGCAGATGGATAGACCAGAGCTGGTAGACAGAATAGCGCCTGCCACGGGCTGCCCTGCTTGTGGTAAGCAGGCATGTGTCACCATGCCCATCTGCTAATATCCTCTCAAAACCCAAGATCAGCAGGAGACTGGGTTACCGTTCTTGAACACTTTTGGTGCGGGGAGGTTGAGCAGGGTTTCTCTATGTAACAGTCCTGGCTGTCGCAGAACCCGGGACTCAATGTGCAGACCAGTCTAGCCTCACAGAGATCTTCCTGCCTCTCCCTCGAGAGTGCTGGGATGAAAGGTGTGCACCACCTACCCTGAACGTTGAACACTTTTTTAGACATAGGGAAACCGAGTTCTGGGGCAGTGGCACTATGGCGCTCCAGCTCTTAATCCTGTCATTGCTTACGGGAATGGCTTAGTGGCAGCTCAGTAGTAAACAAAACACTAGGCATCCTTAATGTTTGGGGTTTGGGAGCAGTATACGGCATGTGGGTCCGTGTTACCAGACAGACACAAGAACTGGAACGGTTGAGTGAGCTCAGATCCCGGGAACCTCAGAGATCTCAGACTGGCAAGATGGAGCCACTCCTACCTGCTCTGGAACATGTAACCATAACACCCCACTGAAGATCATGGGCACTGAATCACACAGCAGAACACCCGGAGTTCTTCTCCATGCTAATGAAGTATCTAGATAGCCCTGGGCCTTCAGCCAATCCATCTTCCTGGGTATTCCTTCCCACAAGAGGTATATAATCCCTGGTTCACCCCAAATAAAATACATACATTCACATCCATCATTAAACAAAGCAATAGGAAAAAGCAAGGATTGTCTCAGAGAGTTGCTTCATTCAGAACCAAGGTGTGGGAGGCCTTCGACCAAAGAGCTGTGCCTCTTCTCCCCTCCAGCCCCTCTGGCACACTCAGCCAAGTTCCCAACCAGGCCAGTTTCCACTTGTCCTGAGCTCGACCTCGCCCTCTCCACCTGGCATTCCCAGGTGCCGGAGGGGAAAGGTAAGACCTTGGACCCTCTTCCCTGACTTAGTGACAACCAAGTACACAAAGAGAAAACCATGAACCACAGCATCCGTCCCAAACTTCCACTGTTTCCCCTTCTGGTCTGGCGAAGAACTCCCATTTCAGGTTTCCGCCCTGGCTCCTTCTGGCGCCCCCTACCGCCGCAGAGCGGCAGGTTACATTACAACAGTCCAATTGGTTCAAAAGCCAAAATATGCAAAACGGTCCATTAATAAGCACTACCCTCCTTTTATACCTAAACCACACACCACTACCGTTTCAGAGGCAGCTTCTTTCATCAGTTTCTTGTGAGTCCAAGAGTCTGTCTTCACTCTATCTTTTTACTTCTAGTTTACTAAAGGGCTATCTGTCCAAAGTTGACTTCATAAATGAAGATTGTCTCTAATTAACAGCTGCTGAGGATCTGGATTTCTTCAGTGGTGGTGGTGTGTGTTGGGGGGGGGGCATCTTTCTGTGATTTGACTGTACCTGAAAGGACTTGGTGAGAACCTTCCTTTCTTTCCTCTCTCTACAGTAAGCATAAAATTTTGAAGAACTAAGATGATATATAGTGCACAACTATCATCAGCCCCAGAACTGCTTTCACTTCCCAACTAGAAACTGTGCCCATCAAACAATAACTCCATATCCATCCTCCCAGCTCCTAGCAACCACTGTTCTAATTCTGTCTATCTTAATGAATTTGACCACTCTTGATATCTGCCCCATCTCATTGGAATCATGGACTAGTGACCTTTTTGTGACTAGCTTATGTCACCTACCATAATGATTCCAAGGTTCATCCAATGTAGCATATGACAGAAATTCTTCCCCTTTTTAAGGTAAATAATATGCCATTATCTATTCATTCTCTTTATTCATTTGCTGATGGACAGTCAGGTACTTTTCACTGGTTATTGTTAGTAAAATTGCTGTGAGCATGAGCATACATGTATCTCTTAAAATTCCTGCCTTTAGTTCTCTTGGATATATATATCCAATTATATATCTAATTATATATCCAATTATATATATACCAAATATATATATATATATATATCCAGTTATATATATTATATATAGTGGACTTCTGTATTATATAGTAATTCTATGTTTAAATTTTGTGTTTGTGGATAGCATGCTGGAGATTGAACTAGTTGGCCGTTGTTTGTTTATTTGAGGCAAAAATAAAAGAAAATCTTACTCATAGCTCTGACTAGCCTGGAACTCACTATGTAAGTCGGCTATCCCTGAACTTGTAACAAACCTGCTTCCCAAGTGTTAGGATTAAAGAAATCCACAGATGAAGTCAGAGCACCTGTGGCCCAATCATCTCCCAAAGTCCCCACCCCTGAATACTGCTGCACAGGGGACACCAAGCTTTTGGAGGATATTTCAAATTCGAACCATGACACATTTTCATAGCAGCTGCGCCATTTTACACCACCCACCCCAATGTTCCACAAGGCTTCTATGAAACCACTGATTATATAAGTATTTTCCTGATTAGAGAGTACACGTTCATGATAGATCATTTAGAAAACTCAAAAAAGCAAAATGACAAAATTGAAATTCTCTTTATTCTAATTACGGAGACATGACCTGAATTCTTATTACTCCCAGGAGAAAGGGAAAAGCCGGTTTTTCTCGGACAGTTCCGTCATTGTGTTCGATAGCATGGTCCAAGAATAGTGCTGGCGCCTGCCCTGCCTGAACCTTGTCCTCAGATCCCATGGTCCTGGCTGTCCCCACGACCCTATCTTTTGAAAAAGTCACAGAGGCAGGGTCGGGCAGTCTGTTTCCGCATTTTTAGAGCCACCCCAATGTTTGATAGGGAAACGTAAGACGTTTGAGCAAATGAGCTCTACAAGCCCACCACCCACATAAGAACTGAGAGGTCTTTTAGTCTAGAGTCCTGAGAAAGTGAGTCTTGTCAGTCAGAGAAAAAGTGAGAAAGTCCCGCCTTCTTTCACTTCTCCAAGAACCTATTGGCTGACTCTGCGGTTCAGCCAATTATTCTCATTGGTTTTTCCGGGTGTCGCTCCACGCTGGCATTTTACAGCCAACCACTGAGAGTCGGGAATTTTTTAAATGCGGTGGGCGGGGCGGGTAGGTTTTTGAACTGTTGGCGGCAGAGTTCCGCCGGAGTTCAGAACGCGCAAGGTCGGCTCGCCCTCTGGTTCAGTTTTGGCCACAGCACCCGGAAGGCTCAGGGGAGGCGGCGGAGCCGGGACCCTCGCGGCCAGCCATGGGCCCGCGTCGCAAGCCGAGCACCCCGACGAGGCGGCCCTCCAGCCCGGCGCCCGGACCCTCGCGACAGAGCTCCGATGTAGGTAAGCGGGCCTTCCCTGCACCGGCGCGGGGCAGCAGAGGGACGCCTGCCCCGGCCAAGGCTTGCTGCTAACCACGCTTGGGGTTACTGGTTTCTTTCCTAGCCGTTTTACAGCCGGAGAGAAAAAAAAAAAAAAAAAAAAAAAAAAAAAAAAAAAAAAAAAAACGAGACGCAGACAAGACACCTTGAGCAGAGACACACAACTCATTCAAACGGACACGGGATCTTTTTTTGAGTTTTAGGATTTATTTAATATTTATGTACACGTATGTGTGTGTTGCATGTGCGAAGGTGTTGGCGACGGCCAGAAGAAGGCGTGGGAACCCCGGAGCCGGAGTTAAAGGAATTGTGAGCTGCCCAGTAAGAATGCTGGGAACAGAACTCGGGATCCCCTGGAAGAGCAGCCTGCGCTATTAATGGCTGAACCGGCTTTCCAGCCCCTACTTTTTTGTTATTATTTATTTGCAGTGCTAGAGATGGAACCCAGGACTCCGTGCTTGCTAGGCAAGGGCTCTATTATAGAACTACATCCCAACCTTCTATAAGAAGGGCCTCAGAATTAGATTGACACGCCTGCTTCTGCCTCTCTGGTGCTTGGATTAACAGCAGGCACCACCACATTCTCTTTCTAACTGAGGTATGGTGAGGCTCTAAGGGATGTTTGTACCACTGCAAGAGCTGATGTATCTGTATGATTTCCAGTGTAGAAGCAAACTTCCATTATCTAAGGGAAGCGTTTTACCTCAGATGCGCTCACACACTAATTGGCTCTCCTACTGCCCTTGTCTAGTAAAGTTGTTTCCAGCTACTTGGTCCTTTTTTCCTTCCTCTTCCACTTCCTCCAGCCTAAGCCCTCCCACTCAGGCCTTGTCAGGCTGTCCCTTTCCTTTCTCAAGTCATCCCTTTTATGTGGGCTCATGCACATACCTTCCTTTTGTGGTGCCAGGGCCTTTGTGTTGTTCTTGCTACCTTGCTACGTAACAGCTTACAGCCATCTGTAACTCCAGATGAGATCCTTCTGGCCTCTGCAGGCACTGCATACACAAACATACATGTAGGCAAAACAGAGACACATACACAAAGAATAAAATAAAACCATTTTTGGTGTGACAGTGACTTCTGTGTATCCCCGGCTAACCTTGCACGCAAGACACCCTGCCTCTGCATCCCAGGTGCTGGAATTGTAGATGAGGGCCCGTGGCCCTGGATGGAAAGAGCCTTAGTATGTAAGTCCTGCTCCACATTCTCTGGCTCCCAACTGCTTATGTTGACTTTTGAGACCTGGCTTCAGATGTGTTTTGTCTTCATCGGAGATGACACCCAGTTCATCTGGTGTCATCACCGATGGGTTCCGTTTCATAAACACCTGTTCTTGCATTGAATCTTAGAGCTCTCTTCCTCTTATTTCTCAAAAATCTTTCTTTTTGGGGAAGAGAATAAGGTTTCAGCAGTTTAGGCTTCTATCCCTGCCTCTCAAGCGACGGATTGCAAGCACACAGCAAGGCACCCAGTTCCCTCCTCTATTCAAACTCCTTGGGTATAGTTTATTTGGATTCTTGAGTTTGGCTCCTTTCTCTTCTGGTGTTGGTCACGTTCTTTGGTGGTCTCTAGTTGTATTGCCTTTATTTTTCTGTGAGTGTGTGCCTGGTAACAACACCCCACATCCCCAACAACTGGGATCCTGTAAGTGGTGGGGAGGAGGAGGCAGCTATTCGTAGTTTATCTCTTAGTTATGGTGCATCATAGTTAGCTTCGGCTGACAGCCTGCTACAAACTTAGTCACCCAGGGAAGGGGAACTTCAGCTGAGGAATTACTCTGTCAGACTGGCTGACCTGTGGCCATGTCTGTGAAGCATTTTTAAAAATTGTTTATTGATGTCAGAGGGCCCAGTCCATTGTGGGTGATGCAACCACCTCCTATCTGGGTAAGTGGGCTTGAACTCTGAAAGCTAGGGGAGCAGGTCAGTAAGCAGCATTCCTCCAAGGTTTCTGCCTCCTGTCCTGAGCTCCTGCCCTGGCTTCTCTTGATGTACTGTAACATGTAAGCCAAATAAACCCTTTCCTCCCCAGGCTTGGAGGTGGTGTTTATCACAACAACAATAACCAAAGCAGAGCAGGTCCTCCCTCTTTGTCCTCAATGTCTCCTGTGTCTTTGGCTCACCCATGATTAAGTCCCCACCACCTGCCTGGCACAGCCACCTCTGCACTGTCTACGTCTCCCTTCTTCCATCTTCCTTGCAGTGTTCCTCATGCTTGGGGTAGAATCTTCTTTTTTGGCTAGACCTTAAATAACCTAGCTAAAGCTAAGTGTTCCTGTTTTGCAATACTAGAGATTGACCCAAGGGCCTTGTATGGACAAGGCCAGTGCTCCCCCGGCCAGTTCTTATGTGTGTGCTTTTGTTTGAGCCAAGCTGCTAGTTAATCAGGCAAATTCTTCTTAATAAGTCAGTTGTTTGTATTTATTGACAATTATACTATTTATTAATTTAGCTTTCATTATCACTTATTTATTGCACTTAATGTCGTTTATCCCAATAACTAGCACTTGAGTTGAATTTAACTCAGCTATCTCTTTGTTTTTAAGGTTTATTTTGATTTAGGGGGCCTGGAGATTGACTTAATAGTTAGGAGCACTGGCTGCTCTTCCAGAAGATGACGGTTTGGTTCCCAGCACCACATAGTGGCTCACAGCCGTCAGCACAGTGCCAGTAAATCTGCCTCCTCTGACTTCCGCAGGAGCCAGGCACACACGTGTGGCACAGACATATGCAAGCAAAACACCTACTACACACAAGTTTTTTATTATTATTTATATGTGTGAGTGTTTTACTTGCATATGTGTGTGTGTATACACATATACATATATTATAGATAGATAGATTGATATACACACACACAAAGGTCAGACACAGCTGTCAGAATGTTGGATTTTCTGGAATTGGAGTTAGATAGCTATAAGCCATCATATGGATGCTGGGCTTCAAACCTAGGTCCTCTACAAGAACAGCAAATACTCTTAACCAATGAGCCATCTCACCAGCCCAATTTTTATTTCTAATCATATTATGTGCATATTAATACAGGTGCCCAGAGGGACCAATCACCACCCCCCACCCAGCCCCAAAGTTACAGGCACCTGCCATGGGTGCTAGGAACCAAACTTGGGATCCTCTTTGTAAGAATGATATGCGCTCTGACTACTGAGCCATCTTCAGACTTTAATTCCTGTGGCATTGTTGTTTTCTACTAGATCTATTTCAGGTTATTCATTTGCCTGGGATGAATTTGGGGTATATCATTCAGGTTTTGAGGATATTTTTGTATTTTTTATTTTAAGTAGTCTAATATCAGTTAAGTTTTTTCTTCAATATTTTAGAGTTAGAAGTGGTTTTTTTTTCTTTGTCTGTGTTGTGGGGGATTGAACCTATGGCTTCATGCATGCTCACCAAGCACTTTACCACAGAGCCATAGCTCCAGAGCGGAATGGTTTTGTTTTGTTTTCAATTTTGTATTTTTGTTTTCTAATGAGAATTTGAATTTTTACCAAAGTCTGTGACGTCACCATCCACCTTCCTGACAATAGCACTGAGTTTTGCCATTTCCACGGTCCCAGCTTGGTCTCTAATGAACACTGGCCGACTGTCTCCACTTCCCAGGGCTCCAGTGTAATCAAGATGCTTTTGCACTTCATACTGCCTAATTCCTTCCAGTTAATAAAAAGAAAGACAAAGACCTAAAAACTGAAATAACTAACTTTCCAGTCTGGTGAGAAGGACATGAGCTCTATGGGGCCTGACAGGAAAGGTCTGTAGGCAAGGGTGTGAGAAAGGCTCTATGGGAGTTAGCATACAAACCCAGAGGCCCAGACCATTTCGTAAGCAGATGCTGCTTGCTCTGGGGAAACAGTTCCGAGCTGACGCCTGTTGACTTTGTGAAGGCTGTGTCAGCTGAGCTGCAGAGCATCGCTTACCCCACTGCTCCTGACCTAACTCTCCCACTCAGGCGCTCAGGCTCTGCGCAGAAGACGGAAATACCTGTGGCTTAAGGAAGTCAAGAAACTGCAGAAGAGCACAGACCTCTTGTTAAGGAAGAGGCCTTTCAGCCTCGTTGTGAGTTCTGGGGACCTTTACTCTGACCTGGGCCACCTTTTCTTTAACTCTCACAAATATGGGGGAGGCTTCTGCTTCTCACTGACATGGCTGGAGGTTGTCTAACCCTTTGAGGCACTGCACAGCCTGTTTTTATGGTATTGACTTCTCCTAGTTACCTCTGACTATAATAGAAACTCTCATCTAGTTTGTCTCCCTACCTTGAGGCTGCCTTTTTTCCTCACCACCGATAAGCTCTGCCAGTTCCTGAACTCCTGGGTGTCAGCACGTACTCTGAGCCAGGCCAACACATAATGGTAGAGATGCTTGGAGAAAGAGCATCCACTCTTCAGTCACGGTTCTGTTGCTCTCTACCCATCCCCATCTCACTCTCCCACAGGTAAGAGAAATATGTGGGAAATTCAGTCGTGGTGTGGATTTATATTGGCAATCCCAGGCCTTGTTGGCCCTTCAAGAGGTAAGAGGGTGGGGGGGGATGAGTGAAAGCAGAGAGAAAGAAGTACATCCCAGAATTCCACAGGACTGCTTATGGTATACCACAGGCTGCTTCTGTCCTTCTGAAAAAACAGCCAACACGTAACATGAGGGTGTTGGATGGGTCTGATGGGTAGCCCCCCTGGATTCACCTTATTCTTTGCTTCAGTCCTTTGAGTCAGTATGTCTCCAAGAAAAGACAGTCCAGGTCCTTCATCTACGTCCGTCTCCTCTTGCCCCAGGCAGCAGAAGCATTTCTCGTTCACCTCTTTGAGGATGCCTATCTCCTCTCCTTGCATGCTGGCCGAGTCACGCTTTTCCCCAAAGACGTGCAGCTGACCAGGAGGATCCGAGGCATCGAGGGAGGACTCGGCTGAGCTGGCAGTGTGATGTGTCCGTAAGTCTTTCCCGCTCCTCAGAGTGCTGCTTGTTGCTGGGAGAGAAGATTGCTCTGAAGGGGGAGTGTCATCACACCCATCCTTAGTCCCTTGCCCTCTCACCTGTGCTCCCTAATGAAGGGCTTTCTCAACTGCTTGGAAGGCCGTGTCCCTTTGTGCAGTATTAAGATAAGAGCGATGTAGTTAATGCTTGTAACCCAGCAATTGGGAAGCCCAAGCAGGAGGATAAGGAGCTCGGGACCAACATGACATGAGCATCTCAGGTGCCAGGTAGATGTTTGCCAGCACTATATAGTGAGATCTTTTTAAAAATTAAGTGAACATATGAGTTATGCTCCATGTTTCTGATAGTACATCTTGCCACTTTACCAGGACCAGATCTCCCCCACTACCACCACCACCACTGCCTTAGTAAGTCTTACTATGTAATTCTAGCTGTCTTGAAACTGTATGGAGTAAGCTGGCCTCAAACTCACAGAGGTCACCTGCCTCTGCCTCCTGAGTGCTTGGACTAAAGGTGTGCCCAGCTTCGGATTTGGACCTTCTAATTTTAAAAAGAAGGGGGCTCTGTTGTTTGTTTGTCTTTAGATGCCTTGTTAGTAAATGTGATTCCTAAATCTCAGAGATGATACCTGGAACCTTTTGGAGCTGCCTGAATTTTGCTGTTGTGAGCAGTGATGACCTTTCAACTACCTTTCTAAAGAGAAGACTGCGGCCTTCATCCGACAGCTTCCATGGACATGAATTTTGTTTGCAGGCCAAAGGTCAATGTGGTTTGTGAATTGCTCAACTACATGACTGTTTGAGGGTTTCAGATGCATGAAATCTGCCATGATATGAGGGATTGTTGCTATTTTAGTCTTACTGTGTGCTTTTACAATGTGTATTTGTGCTTTTATTTAAAATATAAGGGAGAAAAATCTGAGTGAAATGCTTGAATCTGTTGTATGGAAAGCTGTGGCAGTCCTGCCAGACAAATGTCTGCCTTCCAGATTGACCTCATCCTGCCTGTCAGCAAACATGCAGCTTTTCAAAACTTAAGTAGAATTACGTACAGTCTTTTCTTCCTTCCCTTCAAGGCTAGAACTTGAATCCAAGTTTTGTACATGCTAAGCGTGGACTATAATGTTGAACTGCATCCACAGCCTAAAATAGATAGTCTTTCTGGTTCCTACCAGTAAATTCCTATGAAAAACATTCAGAAAGTCTCTCTCAGAATTGGACATTTTATTCTTAGCTGTAAATCACATGAAATGTTATCAGACCAGTCTGGGAATTTTACAATGTGTTTTCAGTATTTTTACAGGTTACTTTTAGCTTATTTAAGGAGAAATAATAATTAAAAAAAAAAAAATTCCTTAGTGAAAATTTGAAATAAAGTTACTGTGATAAATGTTATTTTTCAGTAAATAGTAAGCTCATCACTTTACACTGTGCGAAGCAGTTACAACATAAACAAGAGGAATGGGCTGCGCAGATTTGCCACTGATGGGAGGAACATACAGAAAACCTGCCCTCGGGTTGTCGATAACAGCAGTGTAAGGGGTTTCCAGTAAAACGGGCCATGCTGTGGTGAGCGCGGCAGTGAGCACAGGCTCCTGGTGGAGACATGGCAACTAAGCTCAGACCGAAGCCAAGTTCCAGGCTTCGCCATCCAATCAGATGCGCGCAGACATCCAAGTAAAGCTTGTCTGGTCATTTTAGTATCTTTTTCAAGTGCCGAGCAGGATCAGTGTTCTCAGCGCTGCAGTGTTTACATGAGAATAAGGGCTTTGTATCCTGGTAACCTGTAGTATTATAGTAACCTAATGCGTGTGATGGTTTATCCTAAGTTTTAACAGCTTACTGGAGGTTTCTTACTTGCATGTGGAAGTCGGACGATCTCTGGCATTCCCCAGGATCCACCTGTCTCCACCTTCCCAGTCTGGGATACAACCATATGCCGTTATAGCTGACTTCCATGTGGGCAAGGCAAGCTCTTTACCAACCGAGCCATCCGCCAGCCCAGTGCTGTGGGGCTTTGTGTGGTCTGAGATCTCTCTGCACATGTACTGAGGGGTTGTGGATGCTTGGTCTTGCATGGCTCAGCTGGGGAAGAAGCAGTGGGCTTTGCAGGCTGTAGTCTGGCCTTCCCAGTTGATAACCATATCACAGCCATTAGCTGCTTATATCCCTCCATCTTCCCTACCATGACACTTTTTCCCTGAACCAAGAGCCCAAATAAGCACCCCTACCTTAAGCTGCTTCTGTCAGGTATGTGGTCACAGTAAAGTTAGCTAATATGAAACCCCGCTTCTCATTCATTAGTCTGTCTGAGACAGGGCCCTGCCATGTAACCAGATTGTTCTTGAACTTGTGATGTTTCTGCCTTGGCCTTCCAGGAGTCAGGAGTGCAGCACCCACAGCCTGGTTTCTGCCCTTCTCTACTAGGAGTCTCACCTGTCCCTAACCTTCTCGTTGAGTTTATTTCTGCTTTCACATTTTTAATATCCAAGGCCTTTTTCTTATTTTTTGACTATTTTTTTTAATGCGTAAAATGCCAGTCAGCACTTGATTCAGTAAAACAAACAGTAAGCCACTATAGCTGTTGGAATCAAAGAGGTATTGATGGAGAAGATGGAAGGTCAGGGAGCTGATGGCGTCACAAACCCACCCTCACTGTGGCTCTGTAGGAGTCATGGCCCCCACTACCATAGTGCTGACCTATGTGGCTGCTCCTGGCTACCCCCATGTGAACAGAGCACCACGCCTGTCAGCTGCTGTCCCCCAAAAGCAGTGCTAAAGTAGGAAAAGAAGGTATCACTTTGCTCCTGCTTTGCAGGTTCTACAATCATCTCCCATTGGCAGAACCTAACTAGGTGGTAGGACTTGGTGCATTCTAATTTCCCTAGAGAATGCTCAGATGAACGTTTTAGAGAAGTCTCATGTTCCCTTGGTTTAAATACATGTCCAGAGGAGGCCTAGGTGGTTTTAAGAACTGATGCCCATATACAAAACCTAAGTACAAAGCTCCAACATGTCCGTGGCTGGCTTTGGCTTCCTTGCATCCACAGGCCCTGTACTAAACTGCCTAAAGGGCACTGGGGAAAGTCAGCTGTGTGGTGAGTGGTAAGCAAGAAACCTCTTGGGCTTTGATTGCAGTGACCCTGCCTCCAGCCCTACCCAACTCCCAGGGCTCCCATTGCAGAAGGATTTAATGATGTCAGTGTGGGGCTAGCGAAGGCTGTTGTGGTTGTGAAGAATGTGCTGGTTCAGCTTTGCCCTGGACGTCTCAGGAGCTGCTGAAATCAGTGTCTGCTTGTCCACCTGCTTTTTAGCTTTCAAAAGTGTTGCTGCCTTTGCCCAAAGTGTTCTCCCCATCTTTGAGAGTCTGTGATGATTTTCTTAACTCTGTACAGAATTTTGTTTTGGCAATTTTCTTTCTTGCTGTGAGAAGGCTGACTCCATGATTTTCTGGGTTCTTCCCCACCCCCGCTGAGATATCACCACAGCCATTACTCTTTGAAGCTAATACTATTTCCTTGATTCATCTTTTCTTCAAAGATGTTTCCTTGTTTCTGGTGTTCTGCGATGTCATTATGTTGTGTCTAAATGCAGATTTCTCTTTCTTAGTTTGCTTGGCATTCATTTGGCTTCTTGAATATGGACTGATGGCTTTTCATCCACTCTCACCCATTATTTCCCACAGAAGCTCCATCGCCTGCTCCTCAGGCTTTTCCCTGGGTCCTCTATCACTGCTTTCAGATGACTGCTGTCCCACCTCCTAACTTATTGATTTTTTTCTTTCTTTTCAGCTATTCCTAAGTTACTTTTAAACTCACATAGCCCAGGCCAGACTCAAGCCTGCTGAGTGACCAAATATACCTTGAACTTACTCTCCTGCCCGTTTCCCAATGCTGGACCAGACCTGACACCACTGTGCTCGATTTTCTTTTAATCTTTGTTACTTTTTAGCTTTTTATCCTATTGATGTCTACCCTACTCAGCATATTTATAGTGATTTTGTTTCATGCCTGCCAGTCATTGATATAGAAAATAACTCAGACTCAGAGTAAGGCCATATTGATCACATATCCTGTTATGTTCTCTGTGAGGTTTGTTAAACTTAAGAAATTCCACAAAGCTTTACAAATGACCCATCAAATTAAAGGTCAACATGAACTGTTATGTCTAAAATGGCTTGAGTCAGAGCCGACCACTGGGCAGCAATCCTTGCACCGACGTGAGCTCATTGTGGTTTTGTGGGGTTTTCCCTTTATAAGCTGCCCCTGAGAAATGTTCAGAGTCATGGCTCAGCCCCTGAATTCTGAACTTCGGCTCTGATTAATCAATCTTAGGGTGTTTATTCAATAAACCATCTTTGTCTAGCTGAGATTGATGTTTGTGTGGTTTGTGGAGTGACTCTTGGACCCCAGCAGTCCCCTGCAGAGAGCTCCAAGTCTGATCCCTTTTACTCCTTTAATAATGTAAGCATAGCTGTTTCCAGCTTCTCATTTCTTCAGTGCCTGTCACATCTGTATGGGGAGAGAATGTGAGGTCTCAGATGCCATCTTCTAGAGAGCATCCTTCCTCTCACCAGCTACCTCGAGGCACTGAACATTCAGAACCATTTCAAAACTCTCATTCACTTCACTCTACAGGAGCAGCCTAGGCTTAAGCCTCCGTGTGTGTGTGTGTGTGTGTGTGTGTGTGTGTGTGTGTGTGTGTGTGTGTGTGTGTGTATTGTATAAAGGTTGATAGTGTAGGTATATGCATGTAGACATAGAAGCTTCAGGTTGATAGCGGGTGTCCTTGATTGTGGTCCACTCTGTGTTATACATGTGTGTACGTTTGTGTATATAAATGTCAGAGAAGAATGTCGGGTGTCCCTTTTGTCACTCTCCACCTTACTTCCATGAGACAGCGCTTCTACTGAACCTGGAAGCTGACTGCCCTCAGCCCCAGCAAGGCTGTAGGCAGCAAATGCAACAACCATTCTGTCTCTAGCCTCCTCCACCCTCACACTTGAGTTACTGGTGCATAAGGCCATACTCAGCTTCTTACTCATATGTTGGGGATCTGAACTCAGGTCCTCATATTTGCATGACAGGCACTTTAAGAACTGAGCCCTCTCCCCAACGCCTCTGATTTCTTTTAATTGAAGTATTTGCATGCCTTTAAAAAACTGTCACGAGTCACAATTCCACAGTTCTGAAGCATCGGTTTAACAGTACTCAGATCAAGTATTGGCATTCCCAGCTTCCAGATGCCTTCCCTAGAAGTGCCACTCCCTGGACTGAGCTGTTTGCTTTGTCAAGGATAGTAGTCCAGTGTATAGATTGGTGCAGGCTGTTATTAGAAGAAGTGATCAAGGCTATGTTCTCTGGGGTCTCCTGCTCTACATTTGTGAGATTCGTATATTTTTCATGCAACTATGCTAATTCCCATAGCCCTGCAATCACAGCCTACATGAGTCCTGCTTCCTTAGTTTCAAACAATCTCGATAAAGACAATTTGGGGAGAAATGGCATCTGTGCTGAACATAAACAGATTTTAATCTTGTAACTTATTCTCCCAAACAACTATAACAATGATTTACATTGTGCTATGCATTAAAGTGACATCAAGATGAGGTTGTGTATATAGAAAGGTGTATGTGGGTTATTTGCAAATATCCTTCTTTAAAAACAAGCCAGTCATTCTGTTAATCAGGCTAGTGTCTTCCTTCAGCTTCCCAAGGACTGGGATTACAACAGTTATGCACCGCCATGTTAAGCACTGCGCCATTTTATATAAGGGAGTTGAACAGTCATCTACATGAGGTCTTGATACCAATCCCCTGTAGGCACCAAGAAACATACAAAGTATCCTATTGAGTGAATATAACCAAATGTATATATTTTCATTACATTGGATAGATTCGTGCTTAAGGCTATTATAAATATAAGACTACATTCTGCTTAAAATCTATGAGATGCAATTATTTGAAAATGTCTTACAAATATTGTAAAGAAAACAATTTCATTCAAAAATGAAGTTTGAATTTTGTGATGGTTTGTATTTGCTCAGCCCAAAGAGTGGCACTATTAGGAGGTGTGGCCTTGTTGGAGTAAGTGTGTCACTGTGGGTATGGGCTTTAAGACCCTCATTCTAGCTGCCTGGAAGCCAGTATTCTGCTATCAGCCTTCAGATAAAGATAGAGAACTCTCAGCTACTGCACCATGCCTGCCTGGATGCTGCCATGTTTCCACCTTGATGATACGGAACTGAACCTCTAAACCTGTAAGCCAGCCCCAATGAAATGTCCTTTATAAGTCTTGCCTTAGTCATGGTGTCTATTCACAGCAGTAAAACCCTAACTAAGACAAATTTCCATATAATTCTATGAATACATATTTCATGTACATTTCAGTGAAGAGCCATGGCTAAAATTAGACCTTCAGCCCTCTGGCAATGGGCAAGGAGATGCATTGGTGGTGATGGTGGTCTTTTATCAGGCAGGGGCAGAGCAGAAAGCAGTTCCTTTGTTCAGCCTAGCTTGATGCTTGGCTTGGTGGCCAAAGCTGTTTTATGCTAAGGACTCATAAAAATTAAATCAAATTGAGACACCACAGCACGGGAAGAGGGAGACAGAGACCTGCAGAGTGTCATGTTACCCACAGACCTGCCCTCCAGTTTATGGGGCAGGCCAGCCATAGATGGAGGATGTCACCTAGGGCCTACCAGCAGAGTGGGAGTGGCCATAATATGAGTATGGGGTGGGGGTGGTCAGAAGGGAGAGAAAGAGAAGAGGAACAGCTTGAACATTGTGAATAGAGATGGAGCTGGAGACCGAGGGTGGAGAGGAGAAGCTGGGTGTGAGTGGACAGCCTGGCCACCTGGGGCCATGGTGAGGTCTCAGTCTGTTCTATCTTTGCTGTGGACTGGGGGTGGTACAGAATATGAAAATACCCAGGGATGCTGAGGACTTTAGATGGGGCTTGAGTAACTGCAAGTATAGGGGTGTTAAAAGGGGAAGAAGTAGGAAGAAAAAGGTTCTTTCTTAGGAGATCAGAAATGATAGGCTTAAGTCCCCTGAGGCTCTAGGGGGGGGAGAGGGAGGGAGGGAGGGAGAGGGAGAGATAGAGAGAACTGAACTTGGTGATGTACCAGATAGAATCCTGTAATTGAATGACAATGAGAGAATGGTGTTTAGAAACAGAGGGGTCTTCATGTCCCAGACTCAGGTGTCCACCTGGTTATGATCAAAGGAAATGATGGTAAAAGAGGCCAATGAACTAACCTTAGCCTAGGAACTGAGCATCACAAATCCCATCCCCAGGAGGGACTCTTGAAACAGCTCCCAGACAGATGGCTGAGCAATGCCCACATGACCCGTTACCAGACCTTATCCAACCCTGCCAGAATTGTGTTTCAGGCCCCCGATGCCTGAACCCAGCCACTCTGATGCTTGACTCAGACCTAGAGGCTCTACTCCAGAACTGCGCTGGGATACTAGCCCAAATAAACCAAATCCAACCAGACCTGTTGGACAGATCATTGTCAGCCACAGAGGCCACCTAGTCCACGCAGCAGTTTCATGCAAAATGGACAAAGGTATGCAGGGGACCAACACCTATTAGAAGTTCTGCAGGGCATTCAATGGTTACACAAACATTTTTAGCCTAAATTACATACTCTCTATGAGACAGGTCCACCACACAGCTATTGGCCTGGTGATTAACTGGTCTATGTAGGCAGACACTGCCAAGGCTGAAGAAACTGTTCAGGATGGTAGGAAGAGGCTCATTAGTTTGATCAAGGATAATGGAAGTTTTGTTTGGTTGAGGTTTCATAGCTAGGAGGAGCTGAGTTGGGTAACATGAAGAACACAGAGAAGTTTTGTAGCAAGTTAAGAAGAAAGGCCTAACATAGGAAACCTCCTTTTATTCTCTGGATAGCTGACAGTAATTGTAAAGATTCCTTGTAATAATAGGATCAAAAGTGTCATTAGGTGGCCATTTGGAGTTGTCATCTAGTGGGTATTGGGGTCCAGTTTGATTGCAAAGACATGTGAGTCTAGAAGCTTTTAAATCAGACCCTGGGTTTAGAGGTTTGAGGTTCTCCAGAAAGTATCCTAGTGGGGAGCCTGGAGAAAAAATACATAATTCTCATGGGCAAAGAAAAAAAATATTTTCTGCCACTTGTGGCATCCCCAGGGTAGAGAAAATAATAACAGAGCTTGTGTGGTACAAACTGATAGAGCAAATCATCATGTAACAGCCAGGGACGAATGGCAGACACCCAGTAGGATTTTTGAGAGAAAAGGAAGGAGCTGTACCTTGCCAAAGGAAGAGAGTTCCTATGGTGGGTGCCAGCAAGAAGAGCTAGCCATAGCCCTGCAGACTGTGACTGGGGTTCTTCTGTCCCAAAGGACACCAGAGGGATGCAGAGAGCTTGATGCCAATCTTGGGCCCAGGGGCGCGATTACTCTGACCAAGGGCGGAACTCACTAATCAACTGGTACTGAATGCAGTGATCTAGTGATCTGATGGCTGGAAATCAAGCCTGTGTAGGAGACAGACTTGTTGGGACAGAGTCCCAGCCTGTGGGCTTACCCCGCACACTGGAGTGCATGTGGCAAGACTGGGAGTCTGAGTCCAGGTACCATGGTGGAAGTAAGCCGCAAATCCGAATGGAACTGTGGACACTCAGGTCTCACACGGAAGGTTTATCAAAAGGAAGGGGTACAGAGGCTGCCTCTGGGAGGAGGAAGTGGGGCGCACCTTCTATCAGGGATGTGCCACATGCACAGGAGGATGTGTGACGGGTGACAATGGGAACCAGTTACCTCTGGGCAGCTAGTGTTGACATTCTTATTTAGGGTCCCTAGGGGTTAGCCTTAAAGATGACTGATTGCCAACAATGAGGACCTGAGAACTATTAAACATCTTCTCCCTTTAACTAAAGAGAGGAAACATATCTTCGGTTGCGCGATTATTACATGGTCAGGATTAAGAACTGGTTGATTTATCACTATTCTTTTTAGGATAGGTTGTGGGTTGAGGATGTAGCTCAGTTGTTAGAGACTCTGGTATACACAAGGCTGTGTTGGGGCGAACCACAAATGTATTTTCTGGCTATGAACAAGCGTTTTCTTGTTTTCTCAGTTATTATTTGTAGCTGGCAACAAATGTCACCTCCTCACCCTCCTTAGAAAGTAAGGCTGTGAGGCGGGTGGCCTTCCCCAGCCTACTAGTTGAATGAAGGATATGACTTTTTGCATAATAAAGAGCTGGCAGCCAGATCCTAGCAATTAGGCAGCCAGCACTTCCAGGCAGGTGAACTGCAAGCCAGAGGAGGCAGAGTAGAAGGGAGACAGACAACCAGAGACAGAGAACCACATGGACAAACAGAATGGCAGAGAAGGGGTGAACTTAGTAGCTAGCTGAGGCACTGCCCCTAGCAAAATGCCAACAGCTTTAAACTATATAGAAGTTGGTGTCTTAATTAAACCTCAGTCAGATCCAAGAAAGCTCCACAATAGCCCTGGGTTCGATCCCTAGCACCACAAAAACCTGGTGTGATCCATACATCCATGATCACAGGGCTCATCAGGTGGAGGCAGGAGGATCAGAAGTTCAAAGTCATCTTTTGAGTCTCAGGCCTGCCTAGAATACTGGAGAGATAGCTTACAGCCATCTCTAACTCCAGTTCCAGCGATCCAGTGCCCTCTTCTGGCCTCTGCAGGTGCCAGCATGAAGGAGGGTCACAGATATTGTAAGGGTTCATGATTCGCTGAAGAGTGATACCCCAGGCCCAAATAGTATTATGTAAACACAAAGTGCTTTATTCTGCAGAAGTCCAGCATGCTGGGGTCTCCCATTACCAAGATAGAGAGACACCCAAGTGAGCTCACAGGCCAGATTTAAAGCATACTAGGGGGTTCTGGTGTAGATGACCTTCATCTTACTCTATCTCCAGGGACATTCCATTACCGGGTGTGGGGGCTGGAATCTGTTGCTGAGGAAGTTCTGGGAACTTCTGTGTTACCCTTTGTCCTTGCCTCAGGCTAGGTGGCAGGGCAGCCCACCTAGGAAGCCTGGGCTTGCCCAGTCCTGGCAATTTGAGGTTTGTCACAGAGTCAGCCTGGCCTTCTCAATATATTATATTCAGGCTGTTAGATCCTCAAAGCGAGGACCCCCACACTCTGTCCCAGGAAAGGTGACACCCCAAATCACTCACGAGAAGCAGTCTTGATGCAAAGAATTTTTATTCCAACTGCACTGGGGCCCACAGTCGTACACACCACACAGGGGTAAAGGACTGTGGACCCTGAGTGCAGAATCAGGACAGCTTTTATAGGGTTCACAACAAATCCCGTTAATCCCAAACCAATCATGGCAAAGCTCATGAATTCTGGTTAATCATGGCAAAGCCGGTGAATCATAAACCAATCATTTAAAATTATCTAAGCCCGTGCTTTCTAGGCCAATCATTGTAAACTATCTAAGCCCACGCTCCAGGGACCAATCAGTTCCCTATATTCTCGGAGGTCTGTATTTTTCATGGTCTCCTGGGTGGGGGTGACAATGGTAGTCAGGATAAGTCTCTAGGGTGGGGAGTTTCTATGGTGGAAACAGTTTGCAGAAGCCAGATAAGCAGTTAGTTAGATTATCTCCTGTTAACTTACTAGGCTCTCTTATCCAAGGGCCTGTCCTATGCCCTTTCACCCAGTTTCATACAGAAAGCAGCTCCGGAACAGCAAGGAGTGTGACCTTATATCTACTTACAGGCAGAGAGCAGGGTCTGGAATTTGAGTTATTTAGGGTTTCTTAGGCGCAGGGATTAAGGCTCCTTTAGAGTGAGGTAGCTTGGGGTCCTTGGGGGGTTAGGCTATATTTTTTATCCTTTCAAGGCAAAACACCCATATATATAAAAATAAAATAAAGTAAATACTATCATTTGTATAAGAAAAATACATCGATAAAAACATGTCCAAGTCTAATTCCTATGTCATGTGCCATCTTAAACATGAGGAATAATTATTTTGGAGAGATTTGGAAACTAGTAGTATATGTACAAGAACTCTATAAACTTCTTATGACTTAATAGGAAGTAAAAGAAGATGGACTTCAATTTTCAAAGGCATTGGTAATTGATGTCCAGTTTTCTACTGCCCACATACATTTCAGGGTTCCTTGCTACATGCTATGAGGGAAAAGAAATCTCGAGATTTTTATTTGACCTAGGTGGGATGGGGGTAGACGTTCTGGTGATAAAGGTTCTGGGTAGTTGTTAGCCTGTAGTTTTCTCTTTTTTCTTGATTTTTTTTTCATGTGTGTGTATGTATGCATGGTTTCATGTATATGGGCACACATATGTATAGACACATGGGTGCAACAGACAGACCCTAGGGGCTTTCACCAGCCTTACACTCACTTGCCTCGGGTCAAGGCTAGACCATGTTCCATTCTCCACCCATAGGAACATTCTTGAGTAGAAAATTCTCAAAATGTACTGACTGATGATTGCTAACCAATACATTCAAGGGTTAATGTGCTTAGCCAATAAGTTTAAACTATAATCTTGCTGATGTAATCTGTACCCCTAAAAAGTATAAAACTGCTTGTAATAGCCACTTGGGCTCACCTTCTAGTCACTTGCCACGAGGGGCTGATTGAAGGTCAACCTGACACACCAAAAATAAACCTCTTGCATTTGCATCAAACTCCATTCTTGTGTCTCACTGTGGGGTGGGGGGTCTCCTGGTAGTTAAGACTCACTTCGAGCCTCACACAACTTTTATTTTTTAAAATCCCTCTTTTAGTGATGGATTCTTAAACGTTCTAACCTCCTTCCTAGCTCACCACCCACCAGAGGTAGTGGGAAAAATGGTTATTAGGAGAGAAGGAAAGTGGACCTGATAAAAAATGGTTCTTTGGAGCAAATCCCATCTGTGTTGTCAGGAATTCAGCAGTTCAGTTCACAGGTCAGCAGTGGCAGCTCAGTCCACTCCCAAACACTTCATGGATACACCTGCAGCCCAGTTCAGTCGTGTCAGAACAGCAGCAGCAGTGGCACAACCTAGCAGGAGCAGCCAGGCCTCAGCAGAGTTGGCAGGAGTCAGCAGGAGGGATCAGACCAGCAGGGACACTAGGAGTTCTCTGCCATGCCTCTGTCAATGAAGCAAAGATCAGCAAAGGCAGGAGACCAAGGAGCATTGTAAAGCTAGCTCTATAAGTAAGCCCCTCGAACAATCTGTTGAGTCCTATTTATACTTCCTGCAAACATCACATGTCCTCCACAGGTCTTGCCTCACCAAGTGTCTTGCCTGAGCACGTGAGTCTGTCTCAGCTGACATCACTCTGTCAATCAGCTAGAGTCCGAGGAAGCAGCAAAAAGCTGCAGCATATCAGAAGCTTTATGGAGTCCCAATGAATAGAGCTCAACTGTGCAATGCAAGACAGACCAATACATAGGTGTCATTAGCAAGGAAACCTTTATCACGTGTGCTTTTCACATGCTTGCTTTAGCAGAACATCCTTTCTCCTGTGTCTGCTTCAGAAAAACACTCCTTCACATGTTTTTCTCAGCAAAACACCATCCAACACAACTGACCTTCCAAAGAACCCTTCAGTTTTCACTTTACATGGGAGTTTATGCACACATGTGTATGGACACGTGGGGGTTTATGCACATATGTTGAGGCCAAGAATCAACCTGCATCACTCTTCCACACTATTCCACCACAATGAGGTGGAGTCTCTCAATCAGACCGAGTCCCCTAATATGGCTAGTCTTGCTTACTTGTTTGCTCTGAAGATCCCTTGTCTCAGCCTTTAGCTGCTGTGGTTACAGACAGAACCCACCAGGCATTTATGTATGTTCAGAAGATCCAAACTCTGATCATGAGGCTTGTGTGGCAAAGTCTTAACCTCTCAACCATCTCCTCAGCCGTGTGTGTGTGTGTGTGTGTGTGTATGTGTGTGTGTTTACACAGCTGTGCATTGGGGACACACATGTCTGAGGTCAGGGTTGGTCATAACATCACTGTGTTGAGTGGCTACCTGGAGTCTGCTTTGAGATGGATTCAGGACAAGAACTTCCTAAACAGTGGTGAAGGTGACAAGAAGTCATGGGACAAGTCGCAGAGCTCAACCTCAGGGTCCCAGAACTGCCCTGACCCAGGCCTTCACAGCCTCCCCTCTCTCTCCTTAGTCAAGTCCTAGCCAACCTTTCAAACTCTCCTGCAGCTTCACCTTTCTCCGTCAGACACTATGTACCCTGGGTAAGGGCAGGCTGGTGTGAGGAAGGGCAGGATAGATTGCAGCAGTCAGAAGGGACTTCTGTGGCCGTGGTAACACCTCCGGTGCCTGTGTGTCATGGGCAAAGAACTAGAAAACTAGACCAGAGGCCAACTCATTGGGTAGGATATGAGATCACCAGAGACCTTCTCTCTTGTCTTCAATTCTTGGGTATGTGTGCACATTCTTTATTTAATATTTTCATGGTAGAACCTACAAAGATATAGGAGCCATAAGCTTATATGCAAACCTTGGGAACAGAAGCAAAATGTTAATAGGAAATGAAGAGAAAGGAGAGAGAGCATGTCTTTTTGTTTTCTCTTGTGACCGCGATAGCATGAAAGTCACTGTGCGGCCGAGGCTGGTTTTGAACTGACCCTTCCAAGTGCTGACATCACAAGTGTGTGCAACTGTTATGGAGCAATACGAGCAGCAGGGGCTTCTCTGTGATACATCGCTTCTTACGACTTACGGAGACAGGCTATACTGATTCAGAGTTGGGAAATGCACTCTGGGAATCCCGAGATAACCACTCTGTGCTTCTCCCTCTGGATGCCTTCTAGGAGATGGTGGTAGGTTCTGTTTCCATGACAATGAGGTCAACCAGGAGAAGCAGCAGAAGATGCCAGAAGACAACAGAGAATATAAAAGCACAGTAACAAATCTGGAGATTCTATTTCTTCTCTCCTTTTCTGACAGGCCACCACAGACGTTTCAGGGGCTGGTTCTCTCTGTGCCTTTACGAAGGTACCAGGCATTGCTGCAAAATTAAGGAGCTTAGTTTCAAGTCTTATAACATTGCTGTCAGACTTACCAGGCATTTTTGTTTCTAGAGGTAAACTCAAAAATCAGGAATTTCTCAGGTGACATTGTTGTCCCTATAGACCTGAGCTTGTGGATGTCACACGTCTCCATCATGAAGATACCCATGATTATAATCTGCACCTTTCTGTGATGGACCAGAAACTGTTCATTAGATGTACCAGGAATAAACAGATTGGATTTTTTTTTTCCTTCAGAATTGAGTTTTCAGGTCACCCTTTATAGTTTGCCCCAGTCCCTGAGGGCATTTCCCAGACTTTGGGCTCTGCAGCATTCCACAACAGATTTACCATCGGGGAAGTCTCCACGTAAGGATGATAACACCCCACAGGCATAGAACACATGGATCTCTTCCCAACAATACCTGGTGTCGCTGATGAGCATCTGGCACACCAGGTAGCGTACTGAACCCAGAGAGGAGGGAGAGGAAGGTTTGCACAGTCCAAAGGCTCACACTGTGCACATTGATAACTTCAGCCAAGTAAAAGTCAGACAGATATAATTCAATGGGACAGGGCTGAGGAGGCGTGTCTGACACTCATAAGAGATTGGTGAGTTCCAATCTTTCTGAAACTGGCTCATCTCCACAACCTACGAAGACCTACCTGCAAGGGGTTTCTTTTCTTGGCTTCTTTTCCTATTGCTATGATAAAACATCTTAACAAAAGCAACTTAAGAGAGGGAGAGGTCATTTTAGTTCATAGTTCAAGTCTGTCAAGGCAGCAGGGCCTTGAAGCAGCTGGTCACATTCTATCCACAGTCAGAAGACAGCATTGAAGGCTCAGTTCCCTTCACTTATACAGTCCAAGGCCTCAGCTAGGGAATGGTGCCACCCATAGTGGGTGGATTTTTCATGCCTCAGTGAATGCCGTCAAGATAATTTCCTACAGACATTCTCAAGGTCATCTAAATTCTATCGATGAGACATTAACACTAATCATCACAGGCTGTACAAACCACCTTGGCTTCTATAACAGGCTGTAGCCCCATGAATCTCCTAAGACTAGGAAAAAAGTGCATCCTACAATGTTGCCTCAGAAAGCAGGTCATGCTAGGGAGCTGGGGCCTGTAAGAATACCAGGTTCTGACAAGGCATTTATACCCAAAGATAACCACAGATGTTACATTCCCTACCATGTAACAATTTTCCTAGAGAAAAGTCAACTATGAGCCAAACAGCTCATGGTATGCTGGGTGGGGTGGGAGGTGGGGAGGCACCTAGAGACTGAAAACATGAATCCCGAGCCTTCAGCCAGTAGAGGGCGCCATGCACCTCAGGATCAGGGGAACAGTGTGTATGGTTGAGAACCAAAGCTGACAGATGGGATGCTGGGGCTTCATAGGACAGATACCAATTGCTAAGATACTTGCCCCAGGAACCCCAATAATCTATTTTAAGGCCCTAGATGAAGCCAGTCACAGTTACATAGGAGCCACATGCACCACTCTTCTTAGAAGAGCTAAGCAACCTCACACACCGAAGTCTAAATTAGGAAACGAAAGATGGTAGAATTATTATAGACGGACCTTCAAGGCTACCCTGTGCCCACTTTTTATTAAGAATGAAGACAGCCCCAGAGAAAAGCCTGTTAGCTGAAGTTGGCTAGACCCCAGGATCTTGCAACTCGGAGCCTCTGCATGTGTGCCTGCCTTCCTAATTCCTAGTCCAGGACTGCTAGAATGAATAAATGCGCAAATGAATGGATGGCATGTAGCTGGAATGTGTGTTATTGTATATGTATCTCTTTGGTGGAGACAGATGACGGGGCCTTAGTAAAAGTGTGGAAAGACAAAATCGATGCTGGGGCCAAGGGGCTTCTTTGCACGCTGGAACTTACGCCTAGATGGTGGTTGGCTACAGTGAGCAACTGCAACCTTGGACAGCTGAGCAGATGATGTGTGAGCGCCTCAGTCAAGGTCACATGAGGAAAACAGACTGCTGAAGATGACCCCCACCACCCCTGTATGTCTCATTCACCATGTGACCATATGGTTGAAAGGACAAAGAATCACTGAGAGCCTCAAGATTGAGAGAACATAGGCTGGAGAGGTGGCTCAGTGGTTAAGAGCACTGACTGCTCTTCCAGAGGTCCTGAGTTCAAATCCTAGCAACCACATGGTGGCTCACAACCATCTGTAATGGGATCTGGTGTGTCTGAAGACAGAGGCTGTACTCATATACATAAAAAATAAATCTGAAAGAGAACAGAAGGGGAGAGCATGGTGCGCTACCTGTGGGGGATACTTTTGTTTTCATTTGGATTAGCTGTCCTTCCAGTAATATACCACCTAAGACACCACACAGTGTCAAACACAAGTGTATAGAAACTATTATTACTATTATTTCTGATTGTCTTCTTTTGTTTTCTGGAGATAGGGTCTCACTCTAACTCTAGATGGCCTGGAACTTACTCTGCACATCAAACGTGGCTCTGAACGTTAAAGAATTAATAAAGCCCATAGATGTGACCACTGACCATACTCACAGACAACTTCTCTAACAGAGAGACTCTCGTCTTTATGAATTGCTACGTATAAGAACAAGCCATCCACTACAGAGAACCCGGCACAGAGGGTCCCAGACCACAGCACAGAAAGAACCGCTACCGGGTGTTTCCCAGTGCAAGCAATGTCAGAAAGAAAGCAGACTACATCCAAGGAAGTGCACATGTGTGTTGAGGGAGGGACCTGATTCTCTGGTTTATTAGGCCACATTGAAATACAGGAGAGAACAGAACACAGCTCTGCCTTTGATGGGATCTCTTCAAGCACTTTCATGGAACCAAAGACCTTAGCTGAGGGCCAGAAAGATGGCTCCGGAGGCCAAGGCTCTTACCTGGCAGGCCTGACAGTCTGTATTTGTCCCCAGGACCCACACAAAAGTGGAGGAAAAGAACTCACTGCATACAGTTGTCTTTGACCTCCACATGCAGGACCATGGCGCATGCCCCCTCTCTTACCCACTCTACACTATAGTAATTAATAAAATTTTAAATTAAAATAATTCAATACCTCAGCTTGGGCATGTGCTCAGTGTCGTACAGCCGAGACACATATCCATGCCTGAGCCTCCCCTCCCATAACTTGTCTGGTCTCTGCCTGGATCCTCTACCTCAGTGGATCTCACCCTTCCAAATGCTGCAGCCCTTTAATACTGTGAAGTTCACATCATTTACCCCAATCTCACTCACCTTTTCTCCCTCCATATCCACCCTCTGCCCTTGCAACCCCCAAAAGAAAACCAAAACAACAAACAAACAAAACTCTGTTGTGTATCACACAGTACACCTTTTTGTCCACACCACACTTTCCTTGCAAATGTTCATTGCAATGAGATATTGGTCTGGTCTGAGGCCTCTGGCTTCTGCTGCTCTATTAGTACTGGGTCCTCACTGGGACTCCTCTCAGATACCCTATCCTGTTGTTGCCCTGTGTCATGGAGGACCTTTGGTTCTGCAGGACTGGCCCTTTTATCCACTCCAGCAGTTCATAGATGGGGTAGATGTTGGGGTGGGCCAGCTCAAAGCCCTAGATCTGGGCCTGGATGGTAGCTGACATGGTCAGCCTGCCAGCTCTCCTGTGCCCTGTGTCATGGGGGCCAACTCTCCAACTTTGCCCATAGCCAGCTTTCTTATAGAACCCAGGACCATGTGCCTAGGGCTCCACCCACAATGAGCTGGGACCTCCCCCATCAATCACTAATTATGAAGAAACCTTACAGGCTTGCCTACAGCCTTATATTGTCACAACTGAGGTTCTCTTATCTCCAGGGACTCTAGCTTGTGCCAAGGTGACCTAAAGCTAGCTAGCACACTTTTCTAAAAGAAAACATACGATGTTTGTCTTTCTGAGACTGGGTTCTTTTGTCTAACATGATAATCTCCAGCTCTGTATATATTTTTGGAAATTACAACATTTTAATTTCTTTCATGGTTGAATAAAAATAGTTTTGTACGTCACTGCATTTTCTGTGTCCATTCAATGGTTGGACTTACAGACTGATTCTAGAATGCAGCTATGAGAGCAGCACAGTAATAAATACAGATGTTGGATGCCTCTATGGTGTGCCGACTTAGAGTCCTCTTGAGAATATACTCAGGAGTAGTAGAGTTGAGCCATATGCTAGTTCTATTTTTAGTGGGTTTTTTCTTTTTCTTTCCTTCTTCTTTTTTAATTTGAGGACCTTCCAGACTGATTTCCATAGTGACTGCATTAATTTACATTTCCACTAAGAGACCATAGGCTTCTTTCCCAGCCCCTGCTTCCTCACCAGTGTGTGTGTGTGTGTGTGTGTGTCTTTATGTGTGTATCCATGACTATTTGTCTCTGTGTGTTTCTATCTGTGTTTGCCTTTCTCTGTGTGTCTGTGTCTATCTCTCCATGTGTAGGTCTGTCTGTCTGTCTGTCTCTCTGCATGTTTATCTCTGTGTGTCTGTTGGTCTATCTCTGCATGTCTGTCTATATGTATATGTGTATGTATCTGTGTGTGACTGTGCTTATTTATCTGTATGTGTGTCTGTCTGTCTGTGTTTCCTTGACAATAGCTGTTTTAACTAGAGATGAAAACTCCAATATAGTCTTGCTTGGCACTCCCTGATGGTCATGGGTGGAGACAAGGAGAGGAAGGGTATTCAGAGAGAGGGAAACCATGATGACATGGAGTGAAGATGGCCACTCCCAAACCAAGAAAGCACACCAGGTGAAATCAACCCTTGACCTCAGGTTTCAGCCTCCAGCCCTGGACTTCTGCAATATGGCAGAACTGTACTTCTGCAGGCTTTCATCATGGCAGCCTCAATAGATGATAAAAAAGCTCTCACCACCACCTGATCCTCCATAATGCAGAGGTAACCATAGAAACCACATGAAGAAATGAACCCTGAGCCATTCCAAAGTCCAAAGGGGGAAGAGAAGAGGAAGCAAAACTTCACCCCAACGGCTATGAGACAACAATGGGCCAAGAGGGTGAAGAAGCCAGAAGGAGGGCGGGGCCCTGAGTCCCTGTGAGGAGGAGCCCAGACTCTCAGGGTAAAGGGTTGTCCTGCTGGGCCCTGCAGAGAAAGGATTCTGTGTCCAGTATGGGAGCTGTAGAACCTGTGGGGAGACAAGAGACCCAAGATGCTGCTGCTTGGCCCTTACTCTACAGTGACAAGGGCCACACAGTGGGGAGCAGAGGGACAAGAGACAGCAAGGGGGTAAAGCAAAACATGACACTGTCACCTGGAAATTCAATTTCTGTGTTTAATTTTTAAAATTCTAACCTGAAAAAATTTTTAAAAGGGAGACAGCACAGGCCACAGGTACTGGAAGCAAATAAACCTCATTAGACTCTTCACCCTGGCAGCAAGTATTCGCAGCAAGAACTGTAAGAAGGCCCAGACTGAGCACATTAGCTGAGAACCTTTTATGTTTCCAGAACTTTCTTGTGAGCCAATATTCCTTTCTTCCTGGTGCCAACCGTGAGAGGCATCCAGGGCCACACTTTCCAGAGGAAATAATGAAGGATTGGGGTGGAAAGATGGAACCCTGACTTTGACCTGAACAAGGGTGTCTCTTCCCTTAATGATGACAGACCCTTCCCGCTGGACCTATGTTAGGACAGGAGAGCGCCAGAAAGAGCTGAGGGAATAGTGCCTGCTTCCATCCTAGATACTCTGTAGAAGGAGAATTCCCAGAGTTACTTACCTTAGGCTAACTCAAGTAGACCCCAAGCTGCAGCTATAATTACCAGGAGAAGGTTGCTGAGATGGCTCTGTAGGAATGCCACTAAGCCTGAGAAGTCGGGTTCAGTCCTCAGCTTGCGCATGGTGGAAAGAGAGAGCCAGACTTTCACAAGTTATCCCCTGACTTCCACACACTGGAGTGTATGCACCCCTCACCTACAAACATCTCCACATGAATACATACATACACGTCATAAAAGATAATAATTATCAGGAGAGGACAGCCTGGAACAGAGCCTGTAGCGTGATAACATAAGCAGGTGTCTGCCTCAAATCCCCTTCCCCGGGTACCCTTGTTTCAGGGTCACACATGAGAGGTCACACAGGGAAACAGTGGGCAAGAAGAAGGACAGGCTCAGGGCCAGGACCTCGGGAGTTTTAAGCAGTTGAAAAGGTTGTCACTAGTATTGAACAGGATTGGTCACCCTTAACTGCAAAGCAGGGGCAACTGATGTCAGGAATTTACTTGGTGCCTCCCTGCTGAGCGAATCAAAGGACTTCAAGATAATTTCCCCTAAATTTCTTGAGAAGATGCTGTTTGGTTTGGGACCCCAGGACAAGGGACAGAAGTGCATATTTTACACATCAAAGCAGACCTGGCCTCCAGGTTCTCCCAGCACCTCGCAGTCCCAACTTGGTATACTCTGCCCCCAGGGGTTCATCCCAATAAAATCTAGACATTTTGCACACATGCTCTCTGTCTCTATCTCTGGTTCTCTCTCTCTTTCTCTTCCTTCTCTCCTCTCTGCATGTGCACCCTTTCTCTTCCTCCTCCCTCCACCCCTCTCCCAATGGCAACTCCCTGGCCTCAATCCTTGAAGCCAAGTGTACTTGCCAGAGAGCAGCTTTCCAATAACCTGTCTATAATCTAATCTAATCTGGTTTGAACTAGCTCATTTCAATGGTGGGGAAATTACCTATCAGAAGCCACTGAGAAAAATTCCATCTCATCTACTGACTACCTTAGATATCAGAATAATCAACACAGTGTGACAATCCTTTCTGGTTTCCAGAAGGTCCTCACACGTGTTCTTAGCAACACCCTGGGGAAACATGCAAGTAAGACTGACCCCATTTTTCCAGAAGGGTAAAGCAGAGGCCAAGAGCTCAAGGGCATATTCCAGAGAAGAAACCATCCATCCGAGCCTGCTGCTGGTGGTTAAACTGTGGCCCAGTGTCATCCAACAAAGGTCCCTAAAGGTCAGATGCTGGGAGGTAGTCTCCAAGCATCACCTGTGTGGCTATTTCCTCCTCAAAATACTCAGTATTCTCCTGTGTTCCCAGTACCTTCCTTTTATCTGCACCTTTAGGAAACGCATGCATGCACGCACACATGCACACACACACACACACACACACACACACACACACTCCTCTACCTTCCCCTGCCTTTGCCTTCTGGTCCCCTGCAGTGACTTCCCTCCTTGTCCACACACATGACCCTGTCAGGCTCCTCCTACCCCAACATGCTTCCTGTATTTACCTGCGCCCTTCACACCTTTACTCCACAGCTACTTCTTGCTCTAAGTGAAAATAACCCCACTCATGGTACACGCACTGTGCTTCTGCCCAGCAGTCTCTGTGAGATGAACTCTTTCCTCCAGCTTCCCTGGCAGCTCGCTTCAGACAGCAGGCATTCCCCGAGTTTCTTCTGTGCTCCTACACACTTCACTCCTATATTCTCCTGAGGTGCTTTGTGGCTTTTTCCAGAGAAATGGAATTATTTGTTCACCTCAGACAGAGAAGGCAATGGTAGACCAAGGAGGGGATGCCTTCTGAGTCTGGCTTGGGAGCCACGCTGGGTATTGGAGTAACAGAAGCAGCCATAGCAGCCAGGCCTCAGTAAGTCAATTGTACCCCCTTTGTGTTGTGGCTATTGGAATCTTGGACTCGCAGGAAGGGAGTAGACTTGAGAAGGTCTCAGAAAGGCTTCCTAAGCCTCTCCGCAGGCTCTCCACAGGAAATTCAAACAGTCCTGTTCTCTTGACCAGTCTCCTGCGTCACCACACTGTTTCAAGCCAGTGGTGGCCATATTCAACCTGACAGAAACAGCGGATATACAAGGGGCCTCTGCAGATGGGCCCCAAGAACACCCCTCTGCCTCTTGGACCCTCCCTGTTTGGATTTCAGATTTTCCGCTGCATCTTCTCATGGCCCCAGGGGCTGCTGGCCTTCCTGGATCCCTCTGACCATCCTGGAGCTTCCCCAAGAAGTTTCTTCCTTACATTCATTCCTCCACGAGCGCCAGACTCCTCAACTGTCCTGGGCTCTTCTACAAGCCTGTCCTCAGTGGCCACGAGAGGCTAATTCCTCCTTGCTCTTCAGGCTACTGTCAGTCATTTCACAGGACTGAGCCACCCCTGCCTGCTTGGACACCTCAGCTCTGGGTTACCAGATGTCTGTACACACTGCAGCATTACCTCCTTTAAGGAGCACAAGGGGCCCGAAAGACTAGGGGTCAGACAGATCCCTACCAGGCAGACAAAGAGAAAGGGGCCACAGATGAGGAATGATGACAGGCTTCCAGTTTTTTTTTTTCTTTCCCTATCAGAGACAAAGGCTTGTGGGACTTTCTATTTTTCCTACCAACAGAGCCATTGGTTATTTTCTAGTTATATAGAAAATATTTACTAGTTATATATAGTTATTTTCTAGCCCAGGCTAGTCAAATGAGCTCAGTGTGGAGTCTGGATGTGTTTACCCCAAATGTGGATTTATAATCTACCCCCTTTGTCTAAACTAACCAACCCTAAATTAGGGAGATGTGACACAGCCACCAAAGGCCCTTAAGACACCTGGTCCTCAAGGAAAGATGGGACTTTGGCTCTGCCTGCATAGGGGTCTTTCTCTGCAGGTAGTGTCAGGAGAAAAGCTACCTGGATGGGCTTTCCTGTACCCTGTTGAACTTCCTTGTGCCATGAGTGGCCTCCCCCTCTTGGTGACTGACCAAGACTTTGGCCTACCAATCTCCCTGCTCCCTGCTGAACTTTAATGTTGGTAAGGCACCTAGCACTGAATCGGTACCAAGTGAAAAGACAGGACAAGATATACCAGGTTCCAACTATCTCAACCCATATACCGGAGCCTCAGCCTTGGGAATCTTTGTAACAGGAAAGGCAGTGATGCCCAGTGTGGGTCACCTGCAAGAGATCTTATGTGGCATACCAACAGGAGGTATGTGTTTGAGAAGTAATTCCATACTAGGCAAATAAGCAAAGCCTTTGTCTTAGGAGCAAAGAAGGGCCAGGGGCAGGCTGGGTGGCTCTCCCCTTACACTGAGGCAGAGCCTAAGAAGGCCCTCCTGGGACTGGTCTCAAGGGCTTAACCAGGCCAGCTTTCTCCACTGTTGCCTTTCAGTTGTAAGCTACAGCTAGAAGGCCTTCCCAGCATTTACCATACCCAGCATGGCTCCCCAGGGATCTCTTTCAAGACCCCTTACAGAGAGTCAAAGTTCACTAGGTTAGACACGCACACCACTATGCCAGGCTTTTTACATGGGTGGCAAGGATCCGAATCCAGGTGTCCTACTTGCACAGCAGATTCTTGACCAGGTGAACCACCTCCGAAGCCTCAGAACTCAATTTTTACTCCAGGGGCTATTCAGTTAGAGTAGCGACAGCAACTTAGTGTCTGGGAGTTATGGCTCTTGGGGTGGAGACGCCTCTGGTCTAAGTGTTATCAGGGTAGTCTGCCGTACTCACCACAAGATGGGCAGGGGCAACGGCAGATCACAGGGCTGTCTCTGGGACCCACAAGAGCAGTTCATCTTTGCCACATGAAAACCTTTGTCTGGGCTGGAGAGATGGCTCAGTGGTTAAGAGCACTGACTGCTCTTAACCTGAGTTCAGTTCCCAGCAACCACATGGTGGCTCACAACCATCTATAATAGGATTTTATGCCCTCTTCTGATGTGTCTGAAGACAGTTACAGTGTGCTTATATATAAAATAAATAAATCTTTACTTTAAAAAAAGAATTTAAAACTTATAAAAGAAAAGAAGACCTTTGTCATGTCTGAGTATGAAGACCTGCTCACCTCTGTAATCCTCCAAACCCACTGACCATGCCCCGGTTCCTTCTCTCCAGAGACAGCAGGGGTCACCTGCTTCTCTCTGCTTCTGACAAGTGTTTGCCTTCTTTCCCGAGGAAATATCCTTACAGCGTCTTCTCAGGCACAGCTGTCCACGATTAAAGCAAATAAAAACCACTCCTTCGTTGCCTTTCATTATGGTCATTCATGGTCTGGAACAAAGGGACACTCGAGGATGTGGGTCACCAAAGGTCCTCAAAGGAGTCCTCAAGACCCTCTTGGGGGGGTCACGAGGTCAAACTATTTTCATAATCATAATAAAACATTGATTCTTCCCTCTTATTTTCTTTTGAGCATCGACTGAGACTATAAGACATGTAAGAAATGAGGCTGCAAGCCAAAGTAGATGCGAATCCAGCGGCCTTCTGTTCACTGCCTGTTAAGGAGAGCTGTATAAATGATGCCACATTATTTTTTTAAGGATTTTATTTATTTTATGTGAGTACAGTGTTGCTGTCTTTAGACACATTAGGAAAGGGCATCGGATCCCATTACAGATGGTTGTGAGCCACCATGTGGTTGCTGGGAATTGAACTCAGGACCTCTGGAAGAGCAGTCAGTGCTCCTAACCGCTGAGCTGTCTCTCCAGCCCCACATTTTATTTTTTGTGGAAAACAGTGTATTTTTCATAAAATGTATTAGTATGCTGTGATTGCATCATTTCCAACAAAGTTTTTTAAAATTCTGGATTAATCTTTTTTTTTTTAATGGCGATTTTTTTAGAAGATTTATTTACTCTTTTTTTTTCAAAATGTATGTGAGTACACTGTAGCTGTCTTCAGACACACCAGAAGAAGGCATCAATCAGATCCCATTACAGATGGTTGTGAGCCACCATGCGGTTGCTGGGAATTGAACTCAGGACCTCTGGAAGAACAGTCAGTGCTCTTAACCTCTGAGCCAGATACCTCTCCAGTCCTAATCTCATTTTTTTAAATGAAAACAAACAAAAAACATTGTGCGAAGAGAGAAATAAGTTAAACAAGGCCGCTCACACCTGTAGTCATAGCACTTGGAAGGTGACTGCAGAAGGATCTCCAGTTCAAGCGCAACATTTCTGGGGTGTTTGAGACCAGCCTGGGCTACATGAAATCGCCTGTTAAAAAAAAAAATGGGAGAGATATGATACCAACATTTTTGCTTCCTTCTGAAGAAGGGAAGTGAGGATTTTTTTAAAGTGTATTTTTATAACTTTCCCACAACGAATAAACCTGTGAGTATAATAAAGAGAAATCAATAAAATGCAATTTTGAAGAGATCCCATTTTAAAGCTGCCAAACTGGGTTTTATTTACTGTGAGCAAATTGTAATGCAATATTGCATGCTCCCAGGCCATTTGTGCTTCTAGAACATTCGTTGGAGTTATTCTTAAACCCAAGACCTTATAAGAAGAAAGGCTCCGGGAACGAAAACAGAACTTTCTCAGAGCAGCCTACAACAACACGGACACAGGGACCGTCCTCTCCTTCCTGCCCTTGATCACAGACGGGTCAACCTCTCCACATCTCTTCAAGAGTTAAACATCCACTATGGGGTTTGTTTAACCCCGGTATCCTGTCCTGTAAGCTAAGGGGATAAGGTATACACCCCACAGAGTCCTGGACCCACAGCAATTCCTTTCTCATGGAGGATCGGCCCTCCGGATAGAGGTCAGAGCTACCATGAACGTCAGCACACCGAGCTGGTCATGAACCACCATGAATACTTGCTGAGAGCTGGACCCAATGGCACTCTCAAGGGTCTGAGGCAGGAGGACCGTACAGCCTGGGCTACGTAGTGAGATCACATCTCAAAGCAATCAGCTTCGTGGTGAGTCCCAATGTCAGGCAACACCTCTCTCACACTAGCCAGCTGTTTCTCCTATCGTGGTAAAACTGACTCTGCTCTCTTCCAGCCTATGTTCTCTTTGTCCAAGTTAAGTCATTATGGGAGTGTGTGGGACAGAGCTTGGCAGACATAAAGATGCCCTCGGAGTTGGCTGCTTGTGTTCTTTGTGTTCAAGAATCCTATATTTCAAAACGAGAGAGCCAGGGATAAGAATTGTGTGCCTGGCTTCTCCAGTCGTCATCAGAGAGGCTCCTCCAGAAGCAGACCGGGCTGGCACAAACTCACAGCAGACCTGGTTCCGAGAGAGACTCACTGGAGATCTCCACCGGCCCCTCCTCTCAGAGCTCAGGGAACCCCGTGCAAGACAGAGAGGAAGGACGACAGGAGTCAGGGATGGAGGACATCTTGAGAACTCGGCCCACTGCACCCACTAAGCAAGGCTCAAAAGGGCTCACAAAGACTGACGTGGCAAACTCGGGCCTGCCTGCATCGGTTACGGCTGTTAGCTTGGCATTTTTATGGGAGTAGGTGTGTCTCTGACTCTTCTGCCTGCTCTTAAGACTCTTCTCCTATAGGGTTGCCTTGTCCAGCCTCCCTACGGGGATTTTGCCTTGTGTCATTGTATCTTGTTTTGTTATGTTTGGTTACTCCCTTTCTTGGAGGCCTGCTTCTTTTCTGGAGGGAAACAGAGGGGAAATGGATCTGGGGGAAAGGGGAGATGGGGAACAGCTGAGAGGAGTGGAGGGAGGGGAAACTGTGGTTGGGATGCATCGAATGAGAGAAGAATCCATCTTCAATCAAACATAAAGAACGGCACCTGTGTTAGCTAATATGATTTTGAATATTTCGGGTCAGAGCAAGGTCAATGGCATCCTTGGCAGGACAGTCACACTTGGTACTCCCATCAGCCTCTGCCTGGAGGGCAGCTTCTGAGTCAGGGGAGAAGTACTCTTCCCCCAGGATGCCAGACACAAAGGCCAAGCTGCATAGCAGTCGGTAGCATTTCACAGCAGAATTCGGGGCATACTAGAGTTTCCATGTGTGTGTTCTCAAAAGCTCATGTGCCGACTTCTTGACCTTCTCTGATTCAGTTATTAATGACTTTAGTGGTACTGAATGATAGACCTTCTGGACTAGATGAGGCCATGGGGGTGGGATCCTGGTGACCCTGGTGGCTTTATAAGGGAGACCTGAGCGGGCAATGCTTGCTCTGTCTTGTCATGTCATGCTTTCTGCCACACCATTAAGGCTCTTCCCAGGTATCCAGCAGGTGTCAATGTCACATTCTGGAACTTTACAGCCTCTGTAGCCATGGACCAAACGAATTTTTGCTTTAAGAACTTTATTATAACCATAGAAAATGTTCTTCCCAAAGGTGTGTGTCGTAGTCAGAAAACTGCTAAAGTTTGTGCTTAGAAACAGCTCCTGTAAGGCCCAGTGGGGTCATCTCCACACACTTCAAATGTGGTCAACTGGGAACTGGGTTGCTGTTCCACTTGGCAAGTGAGTTGAGTGGAAAGGGAAGAATGGGGTGTAAGTCATGGCTGTTGGCTGAGCATGGAGCCCTGGCCTGCTGTTGGCATGGGCATCTCAGAGCAAGTGGGATGTGGCCCCAGCAAACTGGGTTGGAAGCTCAGATACCAGCGGACACTTGGTTGGACTAGGTTCTTGTGCTTTTATAGTAAGTCCTCTTCGTTTCTAGGGGATCGAGAGCCAGAGTAGCAGTTTGACTCGAAAGAACAAGGAGGAGCAGACCAGGAGGTGGGGGAGTAGGACCCGGTAGCAAACTTCTTGGTGTAAAAACTGCAAAGCAAGCAAAAAGTAACCTGGAAGGCCTTGGTGTAAAGAGACAGCACAGTGCCTGGAACTCAGTGAGTTCAGAGTCGCTGCCATACACATTCTTGTGACTTTAGCAAAGGGGCTGCCACGCACTGTTGTCACCTCAAAGAGTCAGAACCAAAACACAGAGGGGTGCCCCAGAACCTGTGTTTTCTAGGGTTCATCTTCCTCCAGTCCAGGCAAGTAATTAATGTGTGAGACCCAGGTGTGAACCCCAACTTCTGGTTCCTTTCTCCCGTTCAGCTCCCGATTTGGACCCCTTTCCTACTCCTTACTTCCACCCAGATACCAGACCCAGTCTAGAGGTCCACCTTTTCTGGGGTGAATTCTACAGTAAGAGTGCAGTGCTAGCAGGTGAGGTGACTCAGCAGCCTATGTTGTATTGTCCCCAAACCTAAGAAACTGAATTTGATTCTCATAATCCACATGGTTTGGACAGAAGAAAACCAACTCCTGCAAGTATGCTCCGGTATGTGCTCCATGGCATATCTTCTGTATACACAAATAAATAACTGTTTCAAAGAACGGATTTATATAAATGAACAAATGGTCCGGTATTGGTTGCTTTTGTTTGTTTGTTTACTTGCTTGCTTGTTTTTATCAAATTGACACAGCTAGAGTCATCTAAGAAGAGGGAACCCCAATTGAGAAAATGTCTCTATCCAACTGGCCTGAAGGCAAGCTCATGGGGCATTTTCCTTAAAGTATGTATTTCAGTGGAACAGACTAGAGCACAGCAAAACAAAGTCACACGAGTTTAAGGAGCTAATCTCTAGCAAGAAGCAAGGAAAACGCAACAGAAAGTGGACAGTCTTTTCAACAAATGTCACTGGGGCAAATGGGCACAAGAAAAAGAGACACGGGTATTATTCAAAAATGGACCAGAAGCCAGGCAGAGATGGCATATACCTTTAATCCCAACATTCTCAAGAATGCTTCAAAGCAGGGGCAAGCCGATCTCTGTGAGTTCAAGGACAGCCTTCTCTACATCATGTTTCAGGACAACCAGGGCTATATAGAGCTACCCTGTGTAAACCAAATAAAAGCAACACATGGAGAAACCACAAACAGATAAACAACAAAAAGGAACAGAGCTGTAACTGCGCAGCATAGAGATACAGAACTACATCAGATAAAATATTGAGGTTGCTGAGGTCGGGGAATGGCTGCACAAACCACTCAGACACCAGTCTCGGTTAAACAAGGCTGGTTTATGGAACACACACCCCAAAAGTGATCAATCAGGGACACACTAGACTTGGAAGCTAAACTGTGACTGTCTGTGTTTCTCAGGGCCAGTTTACATAGGCAAAGACCACAGTGAGCTCATGCAGGTGCAGGAAGGGCTGACCAGTGGTCGGCTCTGACTCAAGCCATTTTGGTGAGCTAGACAGAACAGTTCTAACTGACATTTATTCTGATTGGTCTAAGTGGAGCTTATGGTTGTGGAATTTCTTAAGATTAACAAACCTCAGACATACAGAACATGACAGGGTATATGGTCCACATGACCCTGCTTTGAGTCAAGTTATTTTTTCTAATCAGTAACAACATGAAATGTCAGGCATGGAACAAAACGGCTACAGCTATGCTGGGGGAGCAGGCTTCACACAGCCGACTATGGGTGAGTGTGTTAGAGAGCATCAGTTATGTGAGGTCACAAAACACCTCACAGAAGGCAATAAAAATGGAGTTTGTTTTGCCTCTGAGCTTGAAAATTAAGCTGTGGAAAGGAAATAGCTAGTTTCATTGCTGGGATCATAAGAGAATAGAAATATCTACATATCTATAGTATGTATATGAGTATGTCACTGTCTTCAGACACACCAGAAGAAGGCATCAGATCCCATGACAGATGGTTGTGAGCCACCATGTGGGTGCTAGGAATTGAACTCAGGACCTCTGGAAGAGCAGTTAGTGCTCTAACCACTGAGCAACCTCTCCAGCCCAAGAGTATATCTCTATCACTACCGTCATTGCTCTGTCAAAAAACCTGACACTCACACTGGAAGGAAGGGAGGGATTTTTGGACTCTCCGTTTGAGGAGATGCCACTCATCGGGAGGAAAGGCGAGGCAGCAAGAACAGCTCTTTGTCTGGCCCGTAAAAAGGCACCACCCACATTCAAAACAGGTCTTCCCTTCTCAGTTATAACTTTCTGGAAACTTTCTTGTGGATTCTCTAAACGTGTTTCCAGTGACTCTGAACGCATTCAAATCAACAGTGAAGACTAACCATTGTGTTAAACTAATCAAGTAGTAATATATTCTTTAACACTTAAGAAAATACAATAAAAATTTACAAATAACCTGTCATAGGAGCAGAGGGTAGGCTTCTTTTTCATGTTCTCAGCTCCTAGTGGGACGGGGACAATTAATGAGCCAGTGTGGTGTGGGGTGTGACAGATTTAGGACAAAAGATGAAAAGCAAAATTATTAACCAAACCCACCACAGCTCCCAGGGACTAAAACACCAACCAATGAGTTTGCATGGAGAGACCCATGGCTTCAAGTATATAGGCATCAGAGAATAACATTCTCTGGCATCAGTGGGAGGAAAGGCCTTTGGTCCAGTGAAGGCTTGTTTTCCCAGTGTAGAGTGAATGGCCAAGTGGCTAAGATGGGAGAGGGACACCTTCAGGGAGACAATGGGAAGGGGAGGGGGAAAGGGATTGGAGGAAAGGGTGAAAGGAAAAGATGACAAGGCACCAATGAAAGGAAAAGTCACTGAAAGGAAAAGTCACTGGGCACCAATGTTGTGAAAAGATGACGTCCTGGGTTTCAGCACCAATGTTAGGGGAAGGATGAAGAGAGTGGGGGGCATATGGCCCATGGAGGTGCAGCGAGGCCTCAGGGGGGCCCATGTTGGGAATCCCTTCCCCCTGAGGGACCAGCCACACAACGGTATAGTACAGAATAGAGTTTATTCAGGTCATGGGAGAATTAAGAGCATGGTAGAGGCAGAGTGAGAGAGAGAGAGGAAGAGAGAGAGAGAGAGAGAGAGAGAGAGAGAGAGAGAGAGAGAGAGAATAGAGGAGTAGAGGCCGACAATGGCATGTGGAAGGAGGGGGGGAAGGAAAGGGGAACAGGAGGGGTAGGGGTGGGAGAGCAAGGTTGCAAGAGGCCAAGAGGCCTAGGGAGGCAAGAGAGAGAGGAGGGGGCAAACAGCCCCTTTTATAGTGTCAGGTCACTGGGGCGGAGCATACCTGGCTACTGCCAGGTAATTGAGGGGTGGGGTTTACAGAATTCCAACAAAGGGGATAACATTTGAAATGTATACAGAGAATATCGTTTAAAAAAACGTTGCTTTCTCTCCCTTATTATTATTCTTGCTATACATAAGTATTTTTTTTGGTAAATTTTGTTGATGGAGAAAAGATTGGAAAACAAAGCTTCATTATCCTCATCTGTATAATGTTGGCATTGTGAGGCTCAGCAAGCTCTAGGTTCTTTCTGACTTTAAGAATCTCTGCGTGCGTGAAATAAATGCAAGTTTAAAGTTGTGGATTCTAGTTGCTAGAGCAGCTAGAATTGCTCCGTGGTTCATGCAGGATGTGGGCTGCTGACCGTCTGATTGGAAAAGACACTTTTATTTTAAGATTGAAATTAAAAAACAAATACAATAAGGAAAATCATGCCATAGGTTAGGAGAAATAGCTTTTAATTTCTGGAGTGTTCCTCAGCATTTCTGCCAGTGAGGACACACTAGAACTAAGTTTTCTGCTTTCTGCTAAGCACCTACCTCCAGCCCTTCTGGATCCTGTGTCAGGCTGTGTACTGAGTCTCATTTCCCACTGTTTTTGTAACTGATTGTCTTTGTTTGCTGTGTGCTTGTTTATACTGGTGACTGAACTCAGGACCTCACACATCCTTGACACTCCCAACCCCCATCGCTGCAGATCTTTAGATTTCTCTCATGCTTTCTGTGTGCACTTTTCCTCTCCCAATATCCTTTTTTTTTTTTTTTTTTTTTCTGCTTTCTTGTCCCTGTTTTGGCTCTGGCTCTGTGACACTGACCTAGATACACAGGTTTGACTCTCTGCTCACAGCTATTTTAATGACTAAACAGAGCTCAAAGTGTTGTCTGTATAAGGGTTGTTGCTGGAAAATGTGGGGAGAGAAGATGAAGAGAAGGCTGTTGAAGAACCTTTCTCAAGAGGTGGGAACTGAGATCTACCCCCTCTGCTTTCTGAGTGCTGAGATTAAAGCTGTATGCCGCCACACCCCCCAGAGGAAGAGGAATCTTAACACAAGAGTTTCTAGGTTTCCTGGGGGATCCCTTTCCGAGAAGGAACCAGGGGAGAAACTGTTGAAATGGAAGGGGAGAGACGGTCTGGGACCAGTGGAATGTCAACAAGCTGTCCAAGAGTTGTTGCCCTGAAAAGGAGGCCTCTTGGGACAAGAGGAAGAGCAAGCAGAGGCAGAAAAGGTTGGTTTGGTGTCAAGCAGATGGCTTTTATAATCCTGCTTCTGCTCCTCAGAACAGTGAAGGTGACCTTCTGGGCACCCCAGAGGAAGAAGAATTGGTAAGCAATCATTCCTGTCATCTGCTGGCTGACGGTGTAAGAACTGACCATGCTTATAGCCGGACTTTGAGAAAGCCTCCAGCATGTTCCTTATTCTTGTTAAGGGTATTTTAAACCTAGTGTATGAGGACTGGTCACACCCAGTCCTTGGGATCTGGTTTGGAGCTCTGCCTAATCTCCTTCCTTTCTTTTCACCACCTTCACTCATAAAGGTCTTGACTTCCAAGCTTTGGGGAAGTCTTCAACCACCTCCCAGACATCTCTAGGTCCCCCATCCACAGCTTTTACCCCTTCATCCTGGACTCTCAGGACTGGCTTCCCCATTCCATGGTGATGGTTTCAGAACCTGTTTCTTCTGGTTTCTTCTACTTTTATCTGCCCTTGTAAACAAGCTTTGGAGTAAGTCACACCAAATGGACTTTTGTGACTACTCTTACGGTGTCATATATTTGTAATATCCCTCCTGTAGTCCTTGGAATAAATTAATAGTTACACTTGTGAGTGTGCACTGTGTATGTTAGGCAGTGGGCTATGACTTTTATACAAAGTTCAACTTGTAATGCATGCTGATGGTGGGAGGTATATGAAGAAGTGAAGGCTCAGGATGGGCTTCTTTGCCAAAGTCAAGTAGCCATCATGTGACAGGAACAAAGATTTCAATCCAGATATAGGTGACTCTAAGTTCTAAGTTTTCAAAAAAAAAAAAAACCTAAAAAAATCAAGTAGTGAGGGTACTTGAGACCTCGGGCTTGGGTAGAATTTTTATCAGTGTTGCATGTCAACTAGCAAGCTGTTGAAGTATGCAGGGAGGAAGCAAACACATTTGAATATGAACATAATTTAAAATGGCAGAAAATTCTTTTGGTCACTAGGGGCGCCCTCCACCTTAGGCAAAAGTTGATCAGAAGCCCTTGCTTCTTGGGGCTAGCTGGGTGTTTCTTTACACCTTCCAGAGGGGTGCGATGCATTTTGCAAAAATTTTTCTGAACTACACACACACACACACACACACACACACACACACACACACTCAGCTCTCTGGTATTAGGGGTGTTTTGAGGATGGCCCTAAATTTGTCTGGAGGGTCCATGTACAAGCTCACTACCAGGAAAAATAATCCCTTTTAGAACTGGAGACAAAAAGGAGTAAGCCTGCATCCCCTAGGTGAATGCCTGTGTGGCCCAAAACGCATCTAGAATCGATCGCAGAGCACATGGCCCAATGTGACCTACACGTTGAGGACTGGAGGTTCACACACAGGTGTACATTTGGTTAGAATTCAAAGGATCCTGCTCCCTCCACCCGAAGTTATAAAGTAGGATTTTCTTTGAAAATAGCCTTAGAGAAAAGCACTCCAGGAAAGCAGCCAAGTACTCACGCCCCCGTCCCCCCACCCCCGCCCCGGAACCGAGGGAAGCCCTGGAAAGACCGACTTCTTCTTCAACAGCAGTTGGAGATCTCCAGAAATCCAGGGTGGTGGTGGGGGGAGGGCAGGATGTTGCGTTTCTACACGGGTTTGTAACACCGTTGGGATGACATCAAATGAGGAAAGACAAATTCTGAAGCTGTATTTAAGCTGTCCCAATAATGATAGACTAACCCGTGTTAGTCTCAGGGAAGCTCAGGGAAAGGCTTGAGCCATACATTAGTTAAGGAAAAAGGACTGTCCTCTGACCCCATTTACAGGAGTGTTTGTGGTTAAGTCAAGTGTGTACTAAAAAGGTGAAACTGGGCTGGGTGTGGCAGTGTGCATCTGTAATCCCACCACTGGGGAGGCAGAGGCAGGAGGATCACTGCAAATTATAGGCTAGCAGGGGGCTACATCACAAGACCGTCAAAACAACAGCAACCAGAAAATAAAGATGGTGATGATGTGAACTGAGTTTAAAACACACACACACACACACACACACACACACACACACACACACACACACACATACACATACACACCACACACACACTTTCCAGAGGTTTCACTACCTTTGTCAAAGGAGATGTCAAAAATAGGATAGGTTCTGGGCGCTGGATAGAGACGCCCAAGCGCTGCACTGGACGAAACGGTGGTTTAGAGCCCTCGAGAGAAAGCAGGTGCGAACTGAGGCGCACAGAGTGGCCGCCCCCCTGGTCTATGAGAACAGTTTTCCCGTACTGACCACCCTCGCCCTCTACAGTCTGCAGTCCGTCAGTCTTAGACTCGGTAGGACGCTAGCCCAATGGCACAAGTGGGGACCCGCAGCCTCGGAGAGACCCTGCCGCCGCATTGTTTCAGCCCCTCGGGTGGGGTCTTGCAGGGGGAGGGGAGGCGATGTGTCCTCCGGAGCCGCCCCATACCCTCCCAGGGGACTCGAGCCATACCGCCCCAGCGTCGGGGCTTTGTGAAGTGTCGCTAGTTACCATGGGACCAGAAAGGAACGCTGAGAATGGCGCTCAGAGAGCTGGGGGTTGTCGAGGTTCTGGGGCCATGCCCTCTGTCCCTTCTCGGACCCCGGGCCTGCAACAGGGACTGTCGGGATTTGTAGTCCCAAAGGCGGCGGCCTTGCGGAGGATGCGGGCCGCTACTGGTCCCGCCTCCGCCTAACCTGCTAGCGCGAGGTAGCGAGCTCTGGGGCGGAGCCCTCGGATCTGTGATTGGCCCGGGCGACTCCCAGCCCCCACCCTCGTCCCCACCCCCGCTCGCCACTCGGGACTCCAGCTCCAGGCGTGCAAGGCGGTCATCGAGAGAGCGCGCTAGCAGCCGCTCCCGCCCGGTGCATCCGTGCATCCGCAGCTACCGCGCCGCGGCGATACCCAGAGACCGACCGACAGACCCGCACAACCGCAGCATCCTGGAGGAGTGGGTGATGGCGATGGGAGGGTGGTGGGCTTGATCTTCCCGGGCTGGAGCATCCACCTCTCTTTCAGCTTCTCCCTGAGGCGCACAAAAGGGAGGGAATTGGGATGCGCCTAGGCTCTCCCAGCAGCTGAAAGAGATGTTTAAGATTCGGGCAGATCGGGACTAAGGTGGGGCACAAGTCGGGGTCTTTGTACGCCCACAGGGCTCGGCATGGTCCCTTGAGATGCCTAAGGCGTTTAATGTGTGCTGGAGAGATTTACAAATAACTAGAGTAAGGAGGCGGCCAAGTTGAAGGCGTTCACGCCTAGCACCCAGTAGTCGCTTTGCCATAGCTGGTCGACGTGCAGTACATGGCTGAAGGGTGGGAGTGTGGGGGCTTCTCTGGTGGCCGAACCTGCCCTCTTGTATGTCCCTGGATCGCCGCTGTCCCTGGTTCTCACCCACCACCTAGATTTACGTCCTTGGTTTCTTTCGCCTCGGGCTTGATACCTGCCTGATGTGGTCCAAACCCCGACCTCTGTCCCTAAACAGAGCGGAGGCCCTAAAGGCACCTGCCGAAACCACAAAGGCCTCTAGCATCTGCCCAGCCCCTGGCGGCGCGGCGCTCTAGGTCCCTCCGCTGGAGCCCTGTGGCCAAGTCGGCCACGCAGCATCGGTCTCGGTGGGTGAGGGACATCGACGACCCGGGCCAGGGTAGCTGGCTGGGACAACCCGGGGTGGAGGCCTGGATTTGAGCAGAACACCGGGAGATGGGTGGGGGGACAGGTGATCGAATCTAGGGGAGGGGGCCGTGGTTTGGGGAGGACTGAGAAATGGGTGGGAGGCGGGTCTGAAGCTTCGTGCAGGTGGCGCGAGGCGAGGCTGCTGTGAAGAATGAAGAGGGGGGGAGAAATGAAGGGAGGGTGGAGACCTCCCGGGTTTGAGGAGAGTAGACAGGCATGGGGAGGGGACTGAGGCTGTACAGAGGAGGGGTCCTCCTCATGAAGTGGGGGGGTCTCTATCGGGGTAGGGCAGTCTTCGCCTGTAGAGTCCAGCTCTAAGCAAGTCGCTGTTTGGTTTAAGACTCTGGCTGGGCGTGGTCCTTGGACTGGGCCAGGGAGCTCCGGTGGCGGGTCCCCGACAGGGCTGAGCTGGCTCGTCTGGGAGCTTTGTTTCTAAGCTTGGAACCACCAAAGGGGACTCGTTTAGGATTTTATAATCCGCAGCGCCCCCCACGGCACGCCCTGTTCTGCGCGGAGCTGAAAGGCTTCGCCCAGCGGCAGATGCTGCCCGGGAGGCGGATGGGGGGGCGTCCCCCGCCCGGGAGACCCTGAGAACAATAGCCTGCATAGTGTCTGCCCACCGTCGAAGCAAGCCCCCTCCCCCGCCCCAGAATTCAAGTGTGAGGTGTACTGGTGCAGAAAACGCTCATCGAGAAACCTCAGAACACGTGCTGTCTCTGGGATTTGCCTTAGGGCACCTGGCACCCCTGGGAATTCGGAGTGGGAGTCGCACGTTTCCCCCAGGGAGTGGAGCCGGGACAGCCGCCTCCCCCAGCTTCTGGTGTCGCTGGCTGCAGCACCTCTTGTCCTCCGCACGCTGTTGACGAGTTTAGATAGTGTCGCGGAGCAGCAGGATCGGATGCAAGTCCCAGAGGCAGAAGGTCGCCGCAGTGCAAAGCAGGCTTTGTCTGCCCAGACCGCCCTGAGCCCAAGTCTAGGAGCCGCTGTGCTTCTTAAGTGAGCCCTCGGGGCTGGTGAGGTTTGGGATAAATTGGGGAGAAGCTTTAGTGTTCAGGATTTCACGGCAAGGGTGCGGCTCTTGGTTTTAGAACTTGCGGCCAGGGACTCAAAAGCTTTGGTTTGCCTGTGACCACACCCAAGCAGAGGGACATCCTTTGCCTTCACTCATATTGTCTGCTGACCTAAAATAGGATGATTATGATTTAGGTGCTGCTTGTCCATAGAAAAGCTGATGAGCAGAGTAAATACCCAAAGGTCTTCAGTCTAAATGCCCTCTCCGTTACTGAGTGTCTACGCACCTTGCATTTCAGCTGCAACAAGCCAACAGCGGCAATTTTTCTGTTTCTGTTCTTTTTTCCCCCCGACAATAACTGTGTGGCTGATAAGTTAAAGGTGAATCTTTGGCATAAAGTTCAAGTGTCACTGATTTGCAAAAAATAAGCTAATCAGTCATGTTTTTATGGCGGAAGTGAAAGACTAAATGTTAGAATATAGAACTGACGTTATTCAGGTTTGCCATCAAGTTAACTGATGAGCCGTTTGCTTTAAAGTATTACACAGACTGCTGGTCACTTTGGTGGCGGTGGGTCATCTGCCTGAGGACCGTTTCTTCAAGGACCTGGCTAACTATAGGAAATGGGTAATTGAGATATCATTGGTTTTAAGAGGTGATGATTTGAGAAGGTGCTTTTTGGAACTTAACTAGTCTCCAAAGACAGCTGCTCACAGGGTGTGTTTAACTACAGTTTTACTAAACCTTAAACAACACACACACACACACACACACAGGTCTGTATGTATCTCCATGTATTTATATCTAATGGGTTCATCCAGGTATATGAAAACTAGAATTCCTACATTGCAAAACCACAAATCTGACAATAGAAAGCTTTTCTTGGGAAAGAAATGCTGTTTTTCTTCTTTTCCCTTTTCCCTAAAGGAAACATTTTAAGGACCGTTTTGTTGTTTGGTTCTTTTGGTAATAAAGCTATGAAATTTGGGTTTGTTTGGTTTGGACCTGTTTGTTTTGAGATTGTTTTTCTGTGTTGCCCTGGCTGTCCTGGAACACACTCTGTAGACCAGGCTGGCCTCAAACTCAGAGATCCACCTGCCTCTGTCTCCAGAGAGCTGGGATTAAAGGTGTGTGCCGGTACTGGTACCTCCCAGCTGGGCTATGTTGGAGGTTGGGTCTTTGAGGCAGTTTAGTTGAAACTGGCTTCAAACCTGCAGTTCTTTCTCAGACTCCATAGTACTGTCAAAATGAAGCCCGAGTCCCCATATTGGCTAATCCTATAGATTTTTCAAGAAGGTTTGCTTCAATGGAAGTGCTCTGAGAACATCAGCACAGTCCTCAGGGAGGAGGAGTCAGTGGGTGAGGGGTGTCTGTGTGTTCAGCTGGCTTCTACAAGAAAGAGAGAAAGCAGCACCTCCAGCCCTCAGCTGGTGCCATGAAACCCCCAGAAAACAAAACCCAGGAAGAACAGACATGTGTGTAGTGACCCCAGAAAAGGAATCGTAGGGCACCGTTCTTAATTCTCATTTTCACAAACCCAGAGACCTCAGTTAATTACCCAGCTTTGCCCTTGGCCCAGGAACCGTGGGTTTTTAGTATGGCCTCTAGGTGACTCTGGCATTGGTCTGTGTATTTGCCGGATCCTCACAGGCTGCAAGTTTCTGGTTGCATGGATTTACACAGCTGATCAAAGTTAGCTTTGGAAACCTGGAGTAGCCTTCTTTGGGTCCTGTCCACCTCTGTCCATCCTCCTGCCTCCACAGCTTGCCCAGCCTCTGAGCCTGATGGGCAAATCCCTGCGGCAAAGGCAAACTGCTCACTTTTGAGGTAGCACTTAGAAAAGCAGTGGGGATGTCAGGTAGGAAGTGAGACAGTCTGCGGAATTGAGACCCAGACTCTCTTTTACATATAAAAATAACTTCCACGGTTCTGATAGGATCTGCTATCTTTTCTCTTACTCTGGAAACCACTGTTTCAGGAAATGGCGAGTGTGGGGGATCCTTTAGAGAAATCACCCAGAGAGCCTCATCAGTGTGTAATACTCTAGAAAGAAGCAATGCCGTATGAGAGAGAGCAAGTAAGAACACACGCATTTCACTATTTTTTCAAGAGAGCGGGTGTTTGGTTTATTGCACTGCTAGTGAGTGAGCAAGAATTCATTAAGATTGCTTCGAAAGGTTTTACAGGAAGATGAGATGCTAAGGTATGGATTTGGTGAACTTGATGTGTATGTATGTATGAAAGCTGCTGTCAGTTTAGTGAAACAAATTCAGGAGGGAATGTTTATGACTCATTCCTTTTTGGTCCTTGAAGCTTGTTTATTTAAAATAAGCAGGCCAACCCTTAGCATCATTGGAGCCTATGAAGGTCTAGCAGTTGCTTGTCTCCTTAACCCCTTCCATAGAGGCCTGTTCTTCCAAGCCAGGCTCAGAGACAGAGTCGTGGTGTGGAGAAACCCTTAGCTGCTTCCTATCTGTCACCTTAGGTGAGTGTCCTTCAGGTATTTTAAGTGTAGATGGGAACAGTGTGTACCAGGGGATGAGGTGATTTAGTGGGTGTGTAGACCAGAGGGCAGTGTCTGGCATGGAATAAGTAGCCCACAAAAATGATGTCACTGCCATCACCGTCCCACTCTGCCCCGTAATCTGTGCCCACAGGCAGCATTTGAACCCCTATTTGGTCTCATTCCCTATAACAGCTTGTTTCACTAAAGGGATCTCAGACTGGTTAGGACTCTTCTCTGAAGCTCCGCCCTTGCAAATAGTAGGAATGGCACGTCTGTTACACACAGCTGCTTTGAGCAGCTGAGAACTTGGAGAGTTTAGGAATGTTCCAGAAGTACACTGATCCCAGGTTTGGTGAACCCAAATGGAGCTTATATATGAAGTTAGCCTGCTGTCTCAGACATACCATCCGAAGGAGCAATTGAGCACCTAAAGCCTGGTTTTGGTGAGGGCTGGTGTCCTTGGGCTACACTGTTCTGAGATGACTGGCCATGCTTGGTTAATGGTAAAATGTTACAATAGTCTGGCTCTAGCTTTCCAGCTGAGATCCTGTGGCTAGGGAGATGGCTCAGTTGGTAACATGCTTGCTGGACAGGCAAGAAGGCATTATTTTGGTTCCATGTAAAAGCTGGATGTAGTTGGTAACCTAGGAAGACAGAGACAGATTGACTCCCAGCTCACTGGCCAGCCAGCCTGAATTGGTGAGCTCCAGATTCAGTAGGCCTCTGTCTTAGAACTGAGGAAGATACTGATCCCCCACATATTCATACCCAAAGTATGTGTTCACACCACACAAACATGTACACACTCACATGCATATCCACACAAACATGTATACCCACACATGCATACCCACCCAAAGTATATGTGTTCACACCACACAAACATGTACACACACTCATGCATATCCACCCAAAGTGCACATCCACACAAACACACACATGCACACACCATATAAAGAAATATAAATCTCACAGACTTGTTAACTTTCCAAACATGTTCAAAGCATTTTCCCTATACTGCAGTAGATACTTTGACTCTCCCCAGTTTACAGTGAGGCCACAAAAATATAAAGGATCTCTCACCCAGAGAAGGAAGTAATTGTCTTTACTCAAACCTCATGAGTCCGTTTAGAGTTTGTCTTCTCAGGTGGTTTGGGAGTTGGCACATCTGGTCATTTGCAGGGTGACCTGGTGAGTTAGAAATAGGCGCTGGAGTGAGCACTGCAGTTGTAAGCTAAAAATTGCTTCTTGTTTTTCCTCGGAGATGTCAGCCTGGTTTTTTCTTTATTCAGCTGATTAGATGAGTGTTGTTTGCGTTCTTGAGGAACATCGCCTTTGCGTATAGACAGTTGATGGCATATGTTAATCACATCCCCGCATCTGTTCTGGGCAACTTGGGTGATGAGCTCAATGCTTGGACATGGTACCTAACTGTGGTGACACAAATTCTGTCTGCGTATATAGTTTATATTAAACTAAGATTTTTCACAGGCACCATGACAAAACCTGTAATCTTAACACTTGATCATTAGACAGGAGAATCAGGAGTAAGGTGATGTATCAAATTCAAGGCTAGCCTCAGCTACATGAGACCTTGTCTCAGAAACAAACAATAGATCCTACAGAGATGGCTGGTGATTAAAAGTGCTTATTGCTCTGGCAGAGTGGATTATTCTCAGCGTCTACATTGGGCCGCTTACAACTACATAGCAACTCCAGCTGCAGGGGATCCAATGTCCTTGCTTGGCCTCCAGGAACATCCAAATGCACACACATATAAATAAAAATAAAATAGATTTTAAGAGAAAACTGGAAATAGACATAGTAAGCTGAGTGGTAGACCCTGAGATTGCGCAGAGGTACACGTCACCATGCTTACAGAGGACTTTGTTCCTCCTTTCTCGGTTTGTGTGTCTTCAACACAAAGTCCTCCTCAGAGTTCAGCACTGCCCGGTTGATACTGATGAGCAACCGGCTGACCAATCTAGGCAGTATTTTATGGAAACTTTCCAGCCACTGAGACCTCTGGCTCTTTGTTTAAATTTGCAATCATTCGAGCTAAATGAAGTTAAGGTTTTGTGAATGGCCAGTTTCTCTCAGGGAGGAGGAGAGAGCATTCTGCATCCTGAATTGGACATTGTCACTTTCCACCCCCCAACAACTGTCCAGTCTCACTGCTTTGGCATAGTGTTCCGGGGCTGTCACTGCCTCAAGTGTGTGTGTGTGTGTGTGTGTGTGTGTGTGTGTGTGTGTGTGCATCTGTGTGTGTTTATGTCTTTCTGTATGTATGTGTGTCTGTGTGTTTGTGTGTGGCATCTGTCTGTGTGTGTAGTTAGCAGTACCCAGCACTCAATCACACCACCTTTGTGTCCCACCAGGGTCTATTTCCAGTCTGTCCCTTTGTTAATTTCAAATCCGCCATTGGCTTCCAGGAATTTCTCAGGCCTGGGGTCTTTATTCTCTCCCTTTGTCCTTCTGCAGAGCGAGGCCCTCTATTGACTCAGAAGCTGCCTTCCTTCTCTTCTTACTAATTCAGATCCTGTCCTCGAGGGTGGATGTGCTCATTTTGCTTCACAACCCAAATGCCACCTCAGATTTTAAAATCAAATAACTTATTTTTAGCACACGCAGAATCCTCTTCATTTTAGTGAAGTTACTTGGACTGGCTTAAGTTTGCCGAGTTCCCAAGTGGCAAATCATATACATAAAATGGTGACTTTGGGAGAAATAGGCAGAGTGGCTGAGGACATATTCCAAATACACATGTTGGGGCTGGGATTATAGCTCAACGGTAGAGTGCCTGTCTGGCACACACACGGCTCTGGTTCAAGTCCTACTGCTCTCTCCAAAAAGCTTTCAAATGGTTTGTGATCCATTAAAATGGCCCAGTAGGTAAAGGCACTTGCTGCCAAGCCAAACGGCCTAATTCCTGTCTCTGGGGCCGATGTGGTCATTCTTTGTCAAGCATGTGCCCCTTAATAAATAAATATCAAAGAAGAAAAAATATAAATGCTTGCTTATACTTGTAAATATTTTGATGCCAGAGATTGAGCCCAGGGCCTGTGCATACTAGGTAAGTGCTCTACCATTGCTGTACTTCCAGACACACACACACACACACACACACACACACACACGCATGCATGCATGTACACATACACACATATATGCATACCTGCACCCAAAGAAACACACAGTACTTTTCAGTGAAACCTAATACTCAGAAAAAGCACCTAAATGTATAGCTTGATGATTTCTTTGCAAGATAAGCCTATCAACATAATAATCATTGTCAAAGGATCAGATGACCAAATATTCAACCCCACCCCACTCCTGTGCCTGCATCCAGTAACTGATCTTTCTTCCCAGGTGATCAGGCATTCCTGACTTTAAAAAAATTTAAATTGTGGTGTGTGTTAGTATGTGTGTTTGTGTGAGTGTGTGTATGTGCATTATAGGCATATGTGCCATGGCAGGTACAGACGTGTTTGTGTATACTGTAGTACACACGCACAAGTCCACGTGAGTTGGTTTTTTTCTTTCCACTTTGTGGGTCCCTGGAATGGAATTTGGGTTATTAGCCTTAGTGTCAGAAACCTTCATCTCATTAATCAACCATTGGCCCCAAATTCTTTATTCTTGACACCTTAAGCTGTGTCTCTGGGTCCACAGTAACCTGTGCTACTGTGTGTGTGTGGGGGGGGGGGTACAGTTCATCCATAGTAACCGAGGGGGTTCCTTCTGTTCTTGTTTTAAGATAGGACATCACTATGTAGCTCTGGCTGGTCTGGAACTCTACGTGTAGTTCAGATTCACCTGCCTCTGCCTCCCAAGTGCTGGGATTAAAGGTGAGCACCACTGGGTCTAGCAATGCTTCTTAAATAAAGGGGTGCTAGAGAGGGAACCAGCTCTGACGCTGAGCCACATCCCCAGAGAATGTCCTAGTCAGCAAGTTGTTCATTAAAGAGTTCGAAAGAAAGGTGGTGTAAAGTTGTCTGAGGTAGAGTAGAGAGATGGCTCAGTGGTTAAGAGCACCGACCGCTTTTCCAGAGGTTCTGAGCTCAGTTCCCAGCAACCACATGGTGGCTCGCAACCATTTATAACGTTCTCTTCTATGGTGTGTCTGAGGACAGCTACTGCGTACTCACATACATGAAATAAGTAAGTCTTTAAACAAAAGAATTTGGAAGGCAAAGTAAGAGCTGATTTTTATCAATAAGTTCTATCTAATGGTACTATCCCTTACTGGCAGATAGTGCCTAGCATTGGCCACTGTGAGAGAAAGGAAATGATCTCTGTACTGTGGAGAGATACGGCTTTAGGTACATCCATAGTCTCTGAGAATGCAGTGCCAGAGCCAGGAGCAGGAATGAAGGCTGCCACAGCCTGGCAAGCTAAGTAAGACCCTGGCTCTGCTTGCAGCTAATGTTTGAGATGGACTTGAACTTCCTCTCACATACCTGCATATGCCGGATGCCTATGACAGGCGCTGATCCCTAGGAAGGAGCTAGCACATGGGGGAGAGACATGGAGCATGCTGAGTCTTCCCCCAAAGCCTGTTTCTTTGTGAACTAAGGGATTGTTAACATTTTCGTAGGTTTGTTGAGGGGCTAATGGGATGAGTGCTCAGAGCTAGAGGTGTGTCTAGGTGGTAAGATGAGGGCTTTGAAGATGCGTAAAGATGGAGGTATATGATGACGGAGTTGGGGTGCAGCTGGGAGAAAGGATTTATTAGAAGCTTGGTGATGTGGCCAGATCTCCACGGTGGCCTTTTTCACTATACAAACCCTCCTAGGAGGTGTCCCAGTCAGTCCCGAGCTGCTCTTCCTGTGTTGTGTTTGCGTGAATTTGATGTGTCCTAAGCTGTGGCATCCGGCCCCTGGACGTTGATGTTTCTCTCCACCCAGGGAGGATGAGCCTCTTTTCCCTGCTTGCTGCCTCCATACGCGTCTTCCACAGCACCCACCTGGGAGTCTGGCCATGTCCCACATACTACACAGATGAAGAAGGCTCTGTTCACTCCACGCCTGTCAGCTCATTGTATGTTTTGGTACCAACTCTGCTCTATGACATTCATGCACCTTGATGCCTTTGCCACCACCGTGGGCTCCGGATTAACCCCATTAAACAGCTCTAGGTTCTGGGCACTGTACCTCCTTCATGCTGGTTCTGGTTCAGCCACTGACCGTCCTGACACTCACCTCCTCTGGTCCTCTGTCTTGATACCTCCTGATGCCCTGACCTTATACTCTTCACCCTACCTCTGGGGTACACCCCAGCCCGAGAACCTACTTTCTTGGATTGCCTAGGCCAGCCTAGAACTTCTATATGTTCCTGTTACTGCTTAAAGTTTGCTCTGAGCAGTCAAGGAAAAGCCCCAAGCCTGGGAACCAGGGCCTGGAGCAGCAGGATACTGAAAAGCTTTCTTATTCTCTTGATTGAGACGTGATGTGAATACCATGAAGTTGGCCCAAGTGCAATTCCGTGAGCTCTCCAGTGTGTTCACAGACTGACACAAACACCACCATATTCTCAATTGCTCAAGTAGAAACCCCGGGCCCAACTGCAGTCACTCCCCAAACTTCCCTTCCCCCAATGCATCCCTTCTCTGTCTCTGTGTTCCCTGGAAATTGTTCAGGCACTTCTGTTCCTGTGGTTTGTCCATTCTTGGCATTTCATACAGATGGAACTATATATTTGTGGCTATTGAGGCCCCATGTTTTTGCCCCTGAACAGTGCTGTAATATCTGTACTCTTGCTCACAGCACACGCACACACGCGCGCACACACACACACACACACACACACACACCTTTGCTTTAATATAAAAACTAAAGACAGTCGGGAAATTGCATACTATTAAATAGTTGCCCACCAAGCATGCTAAGTCTACAGTGTGACTCAGCTGTTGAGGGCTTGTCTGTCACCTGTGAGGCCCTAGGATCTAGCCAAAGAAAAGATGGGGAGTAGAAGCCCTGCTATCTGGTGCCACACTCTGAAAAGGACATCTCATAAGACATCTATCTGGACCTCATTTTGTTCAGAGCAGGAACAAATCCCACTGTTGGATTTGTTAAGTAGATGATGGACCAATGACCAACATCTAAGTCACTTGGCATTAAGGAGGAAGGGTTCGTTTTGGCTCACAGTTTTGGATGGTTCGTGGTGGGCTGGCTCCAGTTGCTTTAGGCCTGTGGTGAGACAGAATATATGGCAGCAGGAACACATGGCAGGGGAAGCTGTTTACCTCAGCAGGGCGGCAGAGAACACAGGGAAGGACAGGATAAGAGCATCTACTGAAGGCCAGCTCCCAACGGCCCTTTTCCCACAACAAGGCCCACCTCCTAGTCTCCACCCCTCCCAATAAATGCCACCAGATTATGAACCCATTTATCGATGGGTCATCAATGTCCAGCCATGTCTCTGAAGCCCCACCATGGAGCAACTCATTACTGGGGACCCCAAGCCTTGCAGAGAATACTTCATGTCCAAACCATAACAAAGTGGATGTGTGTGTGCAGCCGGATCACGCTCAGCTGCCTTCTGTTTAGAGACTGCATCTGCAGTACATGGCATGGCTGTAGGGGTACCACCAAGAGAACCTTCTTGGCTGCAGGGATCTGACCTGGTGTTTGGGTGGGTTTGGAAGGGAAAGGGCTCCAGCCAGAGGAATGGGTGAGGTGCCCACAGGACCAAGAAGCTGGTGGCATCAGCTTGACTGGGAAAGGCTTGGGCAGCAGAGAGAGGGAGGCAGACGACCAGAGTGGTTAGAGGTAACCGAGACCACGGCCATTACACTGTCTGTTTTCTCCTTGGCTCTTCCTTACTGGCACCTGTCTGCTCTCCAGAGTCCTAGGCTGCTAGGCATAAAGAGTGGGGCTGAGAGGTGGAACTGACTGAGCAGCTCTAGGCTTCATCTACATTAATTTATACACATCCAGCCATTGCCCTGAGTCTAGACTGCCTTCAGCACCCCCCCTTTGCTGTGAATTAAACCTAATGATGATGCGAAGGCAAGTTCGAAAAATATTTTAGTATCTATGTATGTTTAAGAAAATCCTGTACGTACTTGCAATGTTTATTTTCTGTGGACTTGTATTAAAATAACGTCACACATTTCTCTTCCTCTTGGGAACCTTTGTTAGATTTTTTGTGCTCTAAATAGCTAGCAAATAGCATGAAACACGTGGCTTCTCCTTGACTAGAGAATTTTGTACCAAGGTAAGATTTGTTGTTTTACATTAGGCTGACCTTGGATTCATCAGAGTGTATTATGACATACAAATGCTCTCATAATTGGTCTGGGCCACAGGAAAGTCCCTATATGGAAAAGGAAGTCCAGAGCCTGGAAAATGCAGCTTATGTGTATGTGCGTGCGTGCGTGCGTGCGTGCGTGCGTGCGTGTGTGTGTGTGTGTGTGTGTGTGTGTGTGTGTGTGTTCAAAGCTAAGTAGTCAATGAATGTCTACAAGGACCCAAGTGGGTAGGCAAGTATTAGAACCCACGCTGTCACTGAGATGTCTATAACACAGTCCCCTGGCCCCTAGTCACCATAGACTGAAGTACTAGCAGTCATAGTACCCATTTGAACCCTGCCATCAAAGATATTGAAGGCCACCGTGTGTGTCTTCATACTTAGATCTTGCCTTGCCATGTTAATTATTCATGTGTGTGCTGTGGGGCAAGCCACTTCACCTTTCTGAATGTGGCGGCCTTCATTCATTGCAGTGTTGCTATGAGAACTAGAAATTAAGTGTAATTAGCCCTACATCCTGAGACTCAACCATCCGCAGACTGTGTCTGTGTCCAACGTATACACACTTCACCATCGTTTACTAAATCTAACAACTGCGTAGATGGTGATGAAGTCATATTAAGGGATTATAAGTAGTCTAGAGAAATACATATTCTGTAGTTATGTATTTATTTAGTGTATGAGGGCAAAGGGATGTTTCTGTGCCTATGAAAGTTAGAGGGCAATTGGCAGTAGGTGGTTCTCTTCTTCCCACCAAGTGGATCTGAGGGATTGAACTCAGGTCCTCAGCCTTGGTGGCAAGCTCCTCTCTCCACTGAGTCATCTGGCCAGCCTGAGAATGTCTAAAGTATACAGGAGAGCATGTAAATATCCCATAGACATGTAGGCCATTTGTTAATGAGCATCCTCAGATTTTAGCCATCTTGGGACCATCATCTTTCGGTGATAACTGCATATTAAACATATGGCCTGAGCTCAAAATCAAAAGACTGGAAAGGGTGGGTGGGCCACGTAGTCATCATGTAGCAAACGTATTGTAAGAAAGCATCACGAGAAAGGAAGAAAACAGGAAGCTGGTGAGCTCTCAGTGCTCTAGGGTAGCCACCACCAGATCGTGTGCTGCCTTCTTTCATGGACCCACTGTGCAAATTTAAGTTATGTGTATATATACATGTACATGCTTTAAGTTCCTGAGCCATCTCTTTATCCCTAGGTTTATTGTTTTAATGGTTAACATTCTTTCTTTAAAAAAAAATAAGAATCTTCTCATTATGACCCAGTAAGCATCACTACCTGTCCCTGAAGTAACCAGTGGGGAGTCTTGGTCCCTGGTCACTCCCTGTGTGTGTCAATGTATGTACATATAGGTGTGGGGGTACATATAGGTATGGGGTACATATAGATATGGGGTACATATAGGTATGGGGTACATATAGGTGTGGGGGTACATATAGGTGTGGGGGTACATATAGGTGTGGGGGTACATATAGGTATGGGGTACATATAGGTGTGGGGGTACATATAGGTGTGGGGGTACATATAGGTGTGGGGGTACATATAGGTGTGGGGGTACATATAGGTATGGGGTACATATAGGTGTGGGGGTACATATAGGTATGGGGGTACATATAGGTATGGGGTACATATAGGTATGGGGGTACATATAGGTGTGGGGGTACATATAGGTATGGGGGTACATATAGGTATGGGGTACATATAGGTATGGGGGTACATATAGCTATGGGGGTACATATAGGTATGGAGTACATATAGGTATGGGGGTGCATATAGGTGTGGGGGTACATATAGGTGTGGGGGTACATATAGGTATGGGGTACATATAGGTGTGGGTACATATAGGTGTGGGTACATATAGGTATGGGGTACATATAGGTGTGGGGTACATATAGGTGTGGGGGTACATATAGGTGTGGGGTACATATAGGTATGGGGTACATATAGATATGGGGTACATATAGATATGGGGGTAGATAATCTTTGTTGTTGCTCATGTGTGAAAACGAACAGTTTGCATCTGTGTGTTGATGTCACAGGTGCCTGCACTGGTTTTCGCTTTAGTGAAATAATGCTTGGTCTGGCAGGGATCTTATTCAAAGGGATGATGGCCACCGCGTTTAGGGCATCCCATTGGCTTCCAGTTGTTGGAGTTTGACCACCTTGCTGCGGACACCTCGTAGCTGTTTCTTCAGCTTCCACTGTCTTTGTTTCTGTGCTTAAAGTTATAGGGGTAGAGCCAGGGGTCTTTCAGAAATCTTTATTTCCAATGATTTATTTATTTTTATTTTATGTGCATGGGTGTTCGAGGGGTATCAGATACCCTGGGACTGGAGTTGCAGACACCACAACATGAGGAACTTGATTGAAGGTTCCCAGCACCAGGAAGGTTGAGAACCACTACTTTAGACTCTCAAATTGATAATTAACACGAAAGTCACAGGTATCTTTTACTTTATCAAGTTAAAAAAAATAAAAAAAAGTGTGCAGTCTCAGAAGGCTGTCCTGCCCTTGATGGCTTAGGGTTCCAAGTGTCCCCTGCTTCTTGATCAGGCATGTTGTTCATCATTGTTGGTCCTTCAGTGTTTTTAGTGTTTTGTGTTTTACCTTCAGATGAATTCCAAATGGACCATATACTCCATGTATACCATAAAGTGGGCTGCTAATTTGTCCTTTCTGAAGACTAGCCAGTTCTGCCCTGTTGACTGCATCCATGGTTTTCCTCATTGAGTGAAATGTCACTTCTGTTGGACTGTGTCTTAGGGTTTCAAGGAGGTTTTACGTTTTTTTCTTTTTCTTTTTTTTTCTCTCGGAAACCTGTCTACTTTACACTTGAATAATTCTGTTCCACAGAATTTTTACTTGAGGTGGCTTTGTAGAAAACTTTTCAGAGTTTATTATTTTGACTACTTGCCTATTGGGGTGGATTTGTTGATGTAAAGAATGTTGCTCCGTAATCATAACTTTTCCTTGTTTTGTGTAACAGACTCCAGGAGAACACAGCCTATAATCTTTTCACAGCTTGACGTACCCTGGTGGCTAGAACTGTGTTTATTCCTGTAGTCCCTCAACATCACTGTCAAAACGATCAGCCCTCCACAGGAGGTTCTGTTCCTGTTTCTTCTGTATCTTGGCATGTTTGTTAGCTCTCACACCGGTACGGCCTGTAGCTTTAGAGTAAGTCTTGAAACCAGCATGCCTTCCTGATCAGTTTTTTACTACCTACAATTGGCCCATTAGGACTTTGATCACTGGGGTAGATCCAGTGATCCATCTGGGGAGAACTGACTCCTCGCTAGGAAGTTTTTATAATCCCCAAAAGCATTGTGTTCCATTTAGTTTTTCTTAAATCTCAAGTTCAAATACTATAACTTTTCATTGTGTAGATTTTACATATATCTTGTTAAATGTGTTTTGTAAACGAGATGAACACATTTTAACGTTGAAACTGATTTCATTCTGTCAGCTTTCAGAATGGCAATTAGATCATCCAGTTACTTCAACAAAATAAGGCCAACTGGGACAAGCCAGGCCTAAAATAGATGTCGTGGGGTAAAGGGATAACAGGTGACAAACATGGAACAGCTGGAACAGCATACTTCTCCTGGGAAGAGCACCTGTGATGGGAGGGGCCAGCTGGGAAGAGCACCTGTGATGGGAGAGGCCAACTGGGAAGAGCACCTGTGATGGGAGGGGCCAGCTGGGAAGAACACCTGTGATGGGAGGAGCCAGCTGGGAAAAGCACCTGTGATGAAAGGGGGCCAGCTGGGAAGAGCACCTGTGATGGGAGGGGGACAGCTAGTAGATAACCCAGGCAGGCTTGTGGTATAAAAACAGGTGTGTCAGCAAGGTGGCAATAAAAGCTGTGATGGTTGCTTAGGTGCAGGGAGGGAGGGAGGTAAGCAACTAAGACAGGAAAGAGAGCCAGAAAAAGTTCCCCAGACAGACAGACAGACAGACAGGCCTCAACTCTCCACAGGAAAGAATGGTACCAACCAGGCGGTGAATACCACCTCATAGGAAATAAGACACTAGGAACCATAAACAACCAGACCCAGGGCCAGGAAATGAGCACATGACTAGGGGCCTGGGGTCTGGCTATCAGGACAAAAATTGCAGCAGTACCTGAGGACTTGTCTAACAGCAGGTGTCCCAGCTTGGACTCTCAATGTGTTGATTCTAAACTTGTCCTTAGCCTCAGTCCAGGATGTCTTTGGGATCAGAAAGCAGCTGCCAGGGACCAGGCACCAAGAAGACTGGCCAACTCTTCTGGGGGGTCAAGGGGGAGGAACACTTATTGATAAGAAGGATTGGAGTGTCTGACCATTGGTTCAGGGTTACATCTCTCCTGGCAGGATGATGGATGGAGGAGAGAAAGTGCTGGTGTTTGGTAGGAATTGCACATGTAGACAGTCACACCACTACCCCACATTGTACTGGCTTCAAGGCACAACACATTCATATCGTTTGAAATAGCACATTCACACTCAACACATCTTCATAACCCTGTTCTTGTCTGGAAGGGAAGGCTCTGGATGTATGGTGATCCCCTTTTCAGGCTCTGACATTAGGAAAAGCCTTGGAACTCTTACTTACCTCTTCCCCCATTTGTTCAAGGAAGGTGGCAGACAGGTAGGATGGCTCAGTGGGCGGGTCCAGTGCCTGTTTTGCAGTCATGGAGAAAGCTGCCACTTGTGCGGAGTTCGAAAAGCAAAATGGAGTAAGGGGGTCACTCGATGCTACTCACGGAGATGGCGCTGTCATTTACTCCCTCATTAAAGATGATGTCTTACTGTTGGCTCGGTGCCAGGGCCAACACTAAGGCCCAGGAACTAGAGCCATGTGGAGGCATAGCTTGATGCTTATGGGGTCCAGCAAGATACCAAAGTGGACATTTCCAATAGGCCAGTGGTTCTCAACCATCCCATTTATAATACAGCTCCTCATGTGATGGTGACCCCCCCAACTATAAAAGTATTTTGTTGATACTTCATAACTGTCGTTTTGCACCGAGTGGTGTCTCGATTCCTTAGACCATCAGGAATGTGTGTTTTCTGGTGGTCTCGACCCACAGGTTGAGAACCACTGCGGTAGGCTATTTGATAGACAAGATGATTGTTAAATAAGCGTGCAGAGACGATCAGTACCTTCCTGGAGCCTGCCTGCCTTGGCACAAGCTTCTTCCGCCTGTGCTTTTGTGCTACTGTGCCCTGGCCAAAGCTATTGCTAATCGTAAGAATGCCTTCAAAACCAAATAGTGAAGGGAAGCTGTGTCCACTGCAGCCATGTCTCCCCATAGATATAATGTTATATAATTTGCTATGTATACTATGTGTGTGTGTGTGTGTGTGTGTGTGTGTGTATGTTAAGAATTATTTTGAGAGGGGTCCCATGTCATCCTCAATGGTCCTCAAACTCACTGTGTAGCCTGTGATGGCCTTGAACTTCAGACCCTCCTGCCCCCACTTCCCCTGAGCGTTGGTATTATAAAGCATGTGCTACCGTGCCTAGTTCTGTGCATTTCTGAGAGTCAAACCCAAGGCTCTCTGCATTCGCTCTGTCCAGTGGACTACATCCCCAGTTCCCAGTCTTTATTTTTAAAACTATGATGTTTTAGTTAACATTCGAAATAATGTTTTCATTATGACATGTCCACACTTCTGTATCGACTTTCTCTGTTCTTAATCGCCCCCTTTTACTCTCCCTTGCTCATTCTTCCCCTTTCCTGTTATATGTGTGTGTGCATTAAAATGTGTGTGGACACTCACATGTGTGTGTGCATGCACAGGTGCACATGTTTGTCCACACGTGCATCCGTATGTGTGTTCGTGCATGTGTATATGTGTTTGTGTGCGTGTGTGTGCCTCTGTGTGTGTGTGTGTGTGTGTGTGTGTGTGTAGCTCAGACAGTCTTAAACTTGCTGTGTAGCCCTTATTGATCTCAAACTCACGATCCACTCTGTCTGCCCCCCGGGTGCTGGGATTTTGGGCGTGTGTCTCCATGTCTGTTGCAGAGCTTCCTTTTCTCGAACACTCTGGGCATTGTTCCTTCTCCTCTGTGACATTATGACAGGTGTAAAATGTGAGCTCGTCTTGATTTGCATTTCTTTGAATATTAATAAAGGCGAACATCTTTTCATTCCCTTATTAGCCGTATGTATTTCCCTCTCCCGGCCGCCTAGCTGCTCATCTTCTTCACGTCTTTTCTCTGTGGGAGTACTTCTGTCCCTCTGAAGATTTACCAGCGTCCTGTATGTTGCAAATGTTTGTCCTTGATTACATGCGGAAACATGTCAGGGCAGGTTTTGATTTACTTCTATGGAAAGTAATTTGTTGTGTCTTTTTCGGCATTACAGTTTCCCAGTATCATACAGTCTTAGCTAAACAAATCTTATTTTTCTGTTTGTGGGTTATGCAGTGAAAAATCTCAATTAAGTTTATAAATATTACATTCTATGGTTTCTTCTGGTCCACTCCTTTTTTTTTTTTTTTATGTACAATGTAACTATAAAAATGTCACTTCTTTGCTCAAGACATTGATTGGCAAACCTTCCTGATGCTCTTAGAGTCTTGACAACCTCTGAAGCCATGTTTATTTAGGGAGCACCTCACATGTGTCTCGGAGGATATGTCCCCACCCTTTACATTCTCACACGTGGCATGCACCAGCTGTTGAAAGCCCCAAATGGCCTCAGGGGCTCCCTCTGGAATTGCCTTGTTTAGCCTTTCCCACATCCTGGGAAGCTAAACAACCACCAAGTTTCAACTCTGAAGCACTTCTGAGAGAGGGGGTCCCCATCCCGGTCAGAGCTAAGTGTGTGCCCACCTTTCTCAGTGCTGGCATGGCTTGTCTGCCTCCCATCTCGGTGGGAAATGTCTGGCTGTGCATTTCTCCCCAGTATAAACTTCTGATTCTGGATGCTATCTGTCGCCTTGTATGGTGACATCATAGGGTACACAGCCACCTCGTGTGTTGCTTTTTGTTCTACTACGATAAAAATATTCAAAAGAGGCAAGGAAAAGAAAAATGTGGGTCACATATGGTCTTCATGAGGAAGACCATGGTAGAGCAAGAGGCTGCACACGCTCAACTCCCACAGCCGGAAGCCACAAGCTCAGGTGGGACACCGTTGACCGTCACCTTCAAGACCCAGCTTACAGTGACCCAGTTCTCTAGACGTTCCAGCTCCTAAAGGTTCCACAACTTCCCAAAATGGTGCCACCATCACGGATAACAGGAACCAGGTATCCAAACACATATGGTGTCGAAGAAAGGGTCGGGGTGGGGTGGAAGGGTTTCCACCAAACTCTAACACCCTGCCTCTGTAATCTGGATTGCAATTTAGCAGGCTCAGAATTAGAGCAGGGTAGAGATCCAGGCACCAATCAGAGTGCAGATATGTAAGAGCGGTGTCATGGTTCAGGGAAGCATTTGGGGTCTCCCCTGAGCAGGACGGAGCAGATGGAGCATGTTTATTTAGACAGAAATGAGTTAAAAATGTTTCAGTGCCATGCTGGGCTTGAGGTGTCCCCGAAGCATTCCACATGAGAGAGGATCAATGTGTTAGCCCATTAGCACGCCCAGACCTTTGATTCTTAGATAATTGTTTAGAATTACTCTCCCTCTTGCTCCTTCCCCAAATCATGTGACCTTTCCTGGTCATTACCACCATATTATCTGTCAAGTGAAATTAGCATAGATCCAAGGCCAGCTGTGAGGCAGGTAAACTCCAGGCCAGCTCTGTCCTCTGCCACCTCCTTTCCCTCATGGGCTAGTTGCCATCCCCTGACTGATCTAAGGGATTTCAAGAGAGAAAGTAAAATGCAGCTTTAGAAAAATTAATTTTTTAAAAATTGTATGTATTTTGTATCTGAGACAGTCCCTGACTATGGAGTCTGTCCTATGATGTCCCTGTCCTGTGGTGTCCCTGTCCTGTGGTGTCCCTGTCCATTCCCCTGAAAACCATTTGATTCCTTCCTAGCTCTGCTGCTTGACTTTCTATTCTGCAGGACACTTAATTAAGTCACTGCGCCCTCAGGCCTGACAGCCATAGACAGGGAACCAGCTAAAGAACCAAACAATTTCATCCATGACTATAAACTGGCTTCTGTGCTAGCGCTGTTCACATCCGGTGTGCTGTGATCACTTGGAGTCTCTACTGCTGGCTCTCAATGCCCAGACTTTACTTGAAACAGGTCCCTCATCCCTGTCCTACCTCTTAGCCCCAAGACTGCAGCAGACATTCAGACATTCAGACATCCCAGCCCACACCTGCTTCTTCAGAGGATGAGAGAATTCATGGTGTGGTCTCACCCAAGTCCTTGACCCACCACTGGCCCACAGGACTCCATGAGAAGCCTTCTTGTTCATCTCTTTTGCTGTTCTCACGGCTAACATTCAGAGTGTCACCACACCAGCTTATCCCTCCCTCAGCCAGCATGTAGGGCGAGCAACTTCATTTCTCTCAGAAGGTGTGAATTCAGTAAGACGCACCATCGAGGAATTCACTCAGCTCTCCTCAGCCATAGAAAGAGTAAGAGGCTGACATGCAAAGGAGCTCAAACAATTTACTGATAGTGTTGATGTCACTTGACAGCCACAGCTGCATGCTCAGAGGGGTGACATCCAATCTGCCGCTCCCACTCCATTTCCTCCACGCACACCCTCTGTGGCCTTGACATCTTTACTCGCTTCCTGTTTACATACATCTAAGACCGGCGCCATCCTGATTTTTTTGTTTGTTTGTAAATTTTAAATGTTTAATGGATTGTATGTAAGAATTCAGAAAATACACGTGTGATTTAAAGAGAAACCCAAAGCCAATGTGTGTGTCATTCACACCTAAGTATGGTACAGGAGGGCTTGAGACCGCCACCACAGTCCCCTCTCCTACTTGACAGAAACAACTACTATCCTGACTTCACTGGTCATTGTAGGTTGATGTTCCCTGCCCAACACACATTTCACATGGCTAACCAGCCTCTCTAGCTCACTTTTGCTTGGTTCGGTCATTATACTAATGAATTCATACTATATTCCTGTGTTCATGTCTAGCTTATCCCGCTATTGTTTGCAAATAATGCAATATGGAAGTCGTTGTTCATGCTAATTTCCAGTCTAAATGAGACAAACTGCAATTCCTTTTCATATTTCATTTCAGTCTAAATCTAGATTTTTATAAGGGAGTCCAGAAAACTGAGTTCCACTGGAGTTGCAGTTGTGAGTTGCCCTGTGGGTTCTGGGAATTGAACCCGGGTCCTTGGAAGAGCAGCCAGTGCTAAGCCATCTCTCCAAACCTGTTTGTTGTTGTTCTGCTTATGACTTCCTGTTGTCATTCAGAACCTAGGTCTCAACTTGAGAAGAGTCTTTGCTTGTTCCCTCCTGGCTTGGGACATCTCTCCCTCCAAGCTGTGGCTGGCATTCTGGGAAGCAGCCGTTCTGCTTTGAGCTGCAGCTGCTTCCTTCAAAGGGTGCTGCTGAGATTCTTTCTGGGGTCTGGAGACAGCTGTCTGGGGGCTTGGAGAGCTCAGCAGAGCTAAAGGATCTTGCAGAGAGTGGGGAGGGGACCGTGGGGTGACAGTAACTGCCAGGTTTCTGGTGTTAGGTATTCTTCACTTAAAGTTTCAGGTGGGGCGTGGGGGAATGGAGGGGCTGCTGTCCTTGTCCCCATCTGTGCACCTCTATCAACCATTCTCTGGGGCCTGGGGGACCAGGCTTGTGAATGTGCAGTTTCAACACAGTTACATTTCTTGAGAATACTTAGGAAGGGCCACTGTCTGCATCCATGTGCAAGGCAGTATTCAGGATGTTCAAGGTACCCAAGGGCATCAACACATGGTGAAGATCCCAATCTATCTTACCCTAGCTCCAACACACACACACACACACACACACACACACACACACACACACACGCACGCACGCACGCACGCACGCACGCACATGCTCACGGGGCGTGGGGGGAGGGTTGGCAGAGAGCCTTGAACTCTGGCTTCTGACAGCTGCCAGTTTCTCTCCTGTGCCTTACAGCTAACCTCACTGAACAAGTGCTCTGTGATCCCACCTCTTCCCACCAGCTCACAGCTAATCCTTGGGAATGTAGCTCCTGCCCTCAGCACACTGCTGCCGCTGGCTCATTAGGGCTGGCCTCGCTGAGCCAGGCCAATCCTGGGGGATTAAAACCTCTTACTCGTCGATGTTAGCCTGTTAAGGACTTCGTGCCCTTGGATTCACAGTGGGCTTCCTGAGTGACTGTTACTTCATCTTTTTCCTGGCCTGGCGGGAAGGAGGCAGCTGCTCTTGGGTGAGGTTTGTAGCTGCTCCCTTACCTTGAGTTAGTTTGTAAACTGTTTTAGAAACAAAATACCTGGTCCAGACACCCTAGGAGCAGGTTCTCTTCATTTAGGGGGCTGACTCTAATTCCAGTCACCCTGGGCCCCTCCCACCTTTGTGGCTCAGTGACACAGGAGGGCAATACTGAAGATATAAGTGCTTTGCAGTGTCCACCTTCAAGCCCTGTGCCAGTCTTGGTTCTAAATGATAACACACCATCTGTAGGCCCAATGCTACCTGGCCCCCAGGTTAGCGAAAGAGGCCCCGGGGGACATTAACAGAATCTTTATTAGCCAGTCTGGACTGTAAATAAGCTTGTGACTGCAAAGAACCCAAGTGTCACATGTTGGATGTAAAATTTATCACAATTTCTTTCTAGTTGGTGTGTCCAGGTTACCCTCTTCTGCCTATCTGGTCTTTCTTCTTGACCAGATCTCTGGTGTCCAGGTCCCCAGCTAATCTTTGGAGGTGACTGAGTCTCAGAAGAGCTGCCCCTTGATTGGTCCTCCCCAGCTCCTCTCCCCATGATGAGGATTTGCTTGAAGGATCCCTCAAAACATTTTGCAGAAACCTCCCAACGGACCCAAATCAGTGGCCCAGTCACACTGGCCCGGGGCTCCTGGGAAAGTGCAGGTATCTGAGAAAGTGATGGGGGTAAAAAAATGTGTTGTAGACAAGCCAGTGGCACGATTCTGAGGGTCTAGTGGGTACCTGGATGATCGGAGAAGGAGCTCATTGACATACAGTGGGTTCGTAGGTTTCTGCTTATTTAAAAATAAAAAAAAGGAGGATGGGGGTTGGTGAAGAACTCAGTCCCAGGGTAGGTGAGGTTTGTGGAACCTCAGGGAAAACGGGTCATAGGTCTGGGGCTTTTTCCCCTTTACTGATCACCTGGTTGCCATTGGTCATGACACTAAAAGGAGTGCTTACCCCTGAAGTGGAGAGGCCAGGGTTTGTCTGATGGCCGTGTTGTGCCCACAGTCCTCCTGTCGTTGCTTATGTGCCTTACCTGTCTGTCTTAAGTATTATTTGTCATGATTTTAGTTTAACACTAGAGGTTGAACCCAGGGCCTCCCCGTACACTAGATGCATGTTCTACCAATGAGCTATTCCTTCAACCACATAAATATCATTTTAAATATACTCAATAGTTGATTAAAATTGTTAAGAATTAATTATAAAATCTTACCATTTTATAGCAAATACTATTTTTTTGCTTTTTAAATTTGAAATAAATTTATTTACTCTCTCCTGATCTATCTATCTATCTATCTATATGTATATATATATATATATATATATATATATATATATATATATATATATATATATATATACAGGATCTGGTGCTATGCACATGATACACAAAGAAGCAAAACGCCCACTGTATACAATAACTTACCATTTTTAATTTGTCAGCCCAAACGCCTTTCCCATTTGCTGCCTACTTCCCTCTGGTTTTCAGATCTGTTGAAGGCTTCCTTTGTTATTATGTATTTAACTCAAAAGAAGACCCTGTTCCTGAGAGGCTCCGGGTGCTCTGTCAGCCCTCCCAGCACCCCCACCTTTTGGTGATTTTCAGTGTGAGGACCAAACCAAGAGCCTTCTCCACTATTGCAGTGCACCCCACAGCCTCGCCCCAGCTGAGAATGGTTCTCCCATTGAGAAAGCTGCTAAATGCCAGTTCACTCTTACTTTCTTTTGTGCTGATCCGAAGAAAAATGTCTGCAGGTTTTCTGCTCATTTTAGTCTGAAACAACTGCCGAGTGTTGCCTTTTGATCTGTGATAAATGGTGACTGTTTATTTAGCACCACCCCAGCCAGCCTGGACTATCAGTTTGAGGTGCCACCCATACAGCAGTTGGGTTGGCTTAAATGCCATGGGGACTTCTTGCCTATTGTTTTGATGTTCCAGGGGCAAGTTATATGACAATTCACAAATCCACATATTCTCTCTCCCCCTCCCTCCCTCTCACCCCCCCTTGCAAAACAGAAGTAGGCTTTATTGATAGTCATTACAGAAAAAAAAAAAAGGAGAAACTGAGGAAAAGCAAGGAATCAAGGAAAAGTCAGAGACATCTCCCCAGAGTGGGTGAGGTTCCCAAGGGAGGAAAAGGAGTCACCATACACTTCTGTGGGGGAATCTCACAAAAGAGGATTGTGAGCCAACCAGTGCCAGTTAAAAATAGGAACGTCTTAAAAAGCCAATGCCAAGTTCATGTTGAGGCCCTTGTGCAGGAAGGAGCTCATTTTGCACCCATGTTCAGTCTCCAGTTGAGCTGTTAGGGGGTGGGGGGTGGGGCAGAGGTGGGGGGTTCGGCAGCTGTGTGGGACAGACTGTGCAGACTCCCCTTGTCTGGCACCTCTCCACAGGCACGGGGAGCTGGAGAAGGTGACGACAGCAGTAGACAATTCCAAATGCAGGGTTGGCATTTCCGTGGCAGAATTCGAGGAGTTCAGGGTGTGTGCATTTCGCCAATGCGGCCTTAACCTTGACTATCTCCGTTCAGCAAGATGCTCCCTGTGCCGGTTCTGCATTAGGAGCGCCTGCCTGCCCACGGTGGGGCTTCTGATAGTCAGCAACACTGTTGCTGGATAGCAGTAATTGTTGCTATTTTGAACCTGAAGAGGCTTTCTCCGAAAGACCTCCCTTCCTGCTCGTGGTGTTGCCTCCCTCCTAGGAGGCCCTTATCCCAGCATGGCATGAACCCTTAGAACTAACCCTGGACTAGCTAAGGAAATACACACTCCAGCCACAGAATCAGGAAATCTGGGGATGCAAGCTGTGTAGATGAATGTTGGCACATCAAGATATGCACCATCTTGCTGTTTGAAGGCCTCACTGCTCCTGAATGAATTTTAAATTTTTTTGAGGCTTTAATGTGCAGGGGAACACTACCCTGTCCCTTCTGAAGAGTCCTTCTTTGTTGATGAAGGTCCAGAGACTGGAGGGAAAGTCACCGCACAACCGATGATCAGTGTAGTTCCAGAGTGCCGTGTTTTATTCTCGATAATGGCTTTAATTATGTGGCTTTTTTTTTTTTTTTTTTTATCATTTCTGCCTGAGACAGACATGTGTTCTGAATTCTTTTGCCTGAACAGACAAAGAGCTGTCTGACTAAAATTTTTGTTGTCATTAAATGCATGGGCCAGAAGTCTAAAGGAAGTGACATTTCTTTCAAGGCCCAGTTTGTCCCCTAATAGTGATTTAATTATAATGCTCATTTCTGGCTCATGGGATGCTAGTCTGTTCAGACTGTCAGAAGGGTAAAAGCATAGATTTGGTGATTTGACAGTTCTGAAGCCTGGAAGTGCTGAAGTCAAGGTACCCACGGATGCTATATTTGATGGGGGCTCTATTTCTGGCTTTGGGGGGACAAATGCCATTATGTTGCATATCTTCACGTGGAGGCGAGGGGCTTCCCTGTTTCTTCTAATGAAGATTCTCATCTTATTCGTAAGGGTTTCCACCTTGTAACCTAATTGCTTCCCAGAAGCTCCATATCTAAGTACCATCCATAGTACTGGGATTTAGGTTTCAACCTTGGGAGGAAGACACACTGTATGCACTTTACAGTGTGTGATAGACCTGTGAGTCAGATATGAGCCCTGTCTATGCAGTTGCAAGTGCTTGGGGAATAAACTGCAAGAAACATTAAAACCAACGCTAACATTCTGTACAAGGCTAATGTTCTGACAAGAATGCTGCAGGCCCCACCAGAACAGAGGGACAGACAAGGCAGGAGCATGGGTGGTGCCAAAGAGCAGATATTACAATTGCCTTCCCGTTTGGAGACACTCCAAAAAGGACTGGCACATCCGAGCAGACTTCATTCTGTCCCAAACCCTTCCACATGCAGACGGCTGTGGAGAGAAGCCAGGAATGCACTTCTTTTGTTTGGTTTAGCAGAGAAGAGCAGGGTGAGCTGTAGAACAGGTGCTAATGAGGTTACAGGGGAGGTGAGAGGCGTAATGAGCATCAGCAGCCAACAGTAGGGGAAATAGAAGGGCTTGGCATCTTGGTGACACAGACGTGGAAACACAGAGACCTGTGGGAGGAAACTGATGTCACAAGGCTTTCCCTGCCTGCCACCACTAAACAGCTGGTCTCATGCATGTCAGCTCCGGTCTGGGAGACTGAGAGAGGCACCCAGTTTAAACCAGTATCTGGTTTAAACCGGTGTTTATCTCTTCCTTTCAGTTCCTCTGTGAAGTAGTTACTTGTATCTTTATCATACAGCAGGGAGAGAGTCCAGTAAAAAGGAACAGAGTTACAATGTTGCTTTTAAAGAAAGTCTGCAAATGCATGAGCAATGAGTGTGTTCAACAATCTCTGCTCCAATTTTATCCCAACAAGACAGGACAGTAGATGGGGGGTGTTCCAAAGCCTTGGTCATCCCCAAAGGCTGAGTCCTATAGATGGTTCTGGTGACAACAGTTTACTCTGCTTCCTACAGCTAGAATCAGAAGTCAGGACAGTGTTGGTGACACCAGGTCCAATCCTGCCCCGAGGCTAGGCAGTGGCTTATACTGAAGTGGCTTCACTGGGCATCTGAAGACCCAGGGGCTAGATCATCCTACTTCCATATTGGCAGCATCGCTTAAGGATAACAGTGTGTGTGTGCTCGTATTTGTATACCAAGGATGCTATAACAAAATGTCCCACACTGGCTATAGGAAACTAGAAACTGACCTGTAGCTCAGGCTGGAAGCATATTGTTCCGGGAGGGCCTGCCCTGGCTGGTAGATGGCTAACTTCTCACTATGGTCTCGGATGGCTCTCTATTTTTAGTTTTTAACATCTTCAGAAAGAAAAAGAGAAAAAGGCCATCTGGTCTCTCTTCTTCTAAGAACACCAGTCCCATCAGGTCAGGCTTCCAGCCTATTTTTAGCCTCATTTAACTTTAAAGACATCTTCAGATACTGCCATCTGCTCCTGGAGGTTAAGGCTTCGGCATATACAGCTGAGGGTCGGGAGACATAGGGCATAGATGAAATCCCAAGTACATGTGTGTTCTAGACACCAGGAGTCACATCAGGGATTGCAGTGTCACAGGCTCAGGGACCTGGCAAGGCCTTCCTGTGGCCTGTGTACAGATGTCGACGTATGTAGTGACCACAACAGCACCGTCCCGCTGTGGATGAGTAAGGAGTGGAGGAATTTCCTCTCCAGTGTTCTAAGTACACAGTTCAACCTGACTATCCAAGACTGCTCTCCAGACCAGGGAAAGTGTAGGGTTGCCTGGTATTCTTCAGGGGAGCTGTCAGGGCCACCTTTGCCTTCGGAGATGTCCACTGAGAAGTAGGGAAAAGATGTGTTTTTGAGATGGAAGCAACCCAGAGTCTGAGAGAAGGGGAGGGAGAGTTGTGAACAGTGATGTCTCCTCTTCTGAGAAAAGATGACATAGGCTGGATCCTGCCAGCTGGCCTGGACCAGCCCACTTTCTTCTGGCTTCTTTGTAGCAAAAAAGAAGAAGAAGAAAGCATTTCATCTCAGTGCTCTGGAGAAAGTGACAAACAGATCTCTGAGAGTTCAAGGCTAACCTGGTCTACATAGGAAATTCTAGTTCAGCCAGAGCCACACAGAAAGACCCTGTCTTAAAAAAATACAAAAAACAAACAAAAAAAAAACCAAAAACAACAACAACAAAAGCCCAAACAACAAAACGTAAGCAAACATATAAAGGCTCCTACTATGAAAACAATCCGAGTGTATTGAATAACACCTTGAAAATATTGGAGCTATGAAGAATATAGCAGTCACCTAGGCTGAGTGCTCACTAACTTCCCTTTAGGTTGCCCATCCTGAACATGAAGTGTATTCCTCCCCCAGTCCCTGTACTTTCAAACTTCTGTTTCTTCCCATTCAACTGAGGCTGACACTTCGAGACTTACTTGCTCTTTGCAGGGTTGCTCAGTAAGTGCCTCATCTCAGGACATTAATGTCCCTTGCCTTCTGATTTCAGTGGCAGAGCTCTGTACCCCCTCTAAGTTATTCCCGCCTCATCTTTCCAGGTTTCCTGCCCTGCACAAATGCGCTGTGAGCGCCGAGGCAAACCAGAATTGGCCATTAAGACATGAACATGAATATGCGGCAGGGTCGCAGTATTTGTGAGCCTTAAAACCACTTGGAAAGGCGGGGGCTATGTGTCTGCACCTCTTCTCTGCTGCTCCGCCACCACCATTTTATCACAAAAACTGGACCTGTCCTTCCTCACCACACATCGATTTGTAAAAGGAGAAGGTGAAAGGAAGGATTTGGCCACAATAGTTTTTTCCATCGCCTGAGAACCAAACCCATTTTCAGATTATTACTTATAAAATTAAGACTCCAATGTCCTGTGTGTTGCACAAAAACTCCTGTGATATATGTCTGGCCTTAGATGCCTTGATTGTCCCCATTTTCCCCAGTCCCGCTATTTCGTCTTCCTCCCATGGCCTATTTGCCAATGCCTCCCACACTGGGGAGAAAGGCCTCTTCTCCCCAGGGGTCAGAAAGATACTTTTTAGGAAGCAAATGTTCAGGGGTCACAGCTGTCAGTCCTAGCCACCTGTCACTCCCAAGGGCAACAGCTCCTGAATGCCACTTTCCCCCCAACGGTTCAGGAGCATCTGGTGGCCAGACTTAGGGGGCACTGGATCTTCTCTTGGGGTTGTTTCCACACAGGATGGAACCATGGGACTCCTGCTCTAACCACTATGCAAGAGAGCAAGCCACACACTGCAGGCTGCTGCTGATTCTTATTGCAAGTGATAGGTTATTTTTCTGCTGTTAAAATGAGCCAATTCAAGCCAGATTAGATTATATTAAAGGCAGGTTTATTGGGAAGCTCACTGACAAGTTCACTGGCCCCAAAGTTCTGGACCAGGGAAGTCACCATGGGGAGAGAGGTGGGAAAGAGAAAGAGAAAAAGAGTGTGTACAGAGAGAGAAGGAAGAAAGAGAGAGAAGGAGAGACCAAAATGTCTGGATTATATATGGAAGAGCCTCTGAAGGAATGGTATGCCGCCCAGCCACTGGGCAGGAAGTACATGTAGGAACTGAGGGATGGAAACCCAGGAGGCCAGGTCTGCTTTGATATGTAAAATATGCACCTCAGTCTCTGTCCGGAAACCAAACACACAGATTCCATGAAACCTTTGCTTGTGACTTGCTTGGTGGCAGGCAAGACGGAATGAGGAAGAGGAGAGAAAATGTCTCGTTCACTCTATAGTAGTTTGCTGTGGTAGACGCATGGTCTTGTTTCCAAGCTTGACAGATGTTCCAGAAGCTTCTGGAACGGGTCTCCTGATCCCACTTTAAGCCACACTGCTGCTGGTCAGCGTGCTCTCAGTAGCTGAGGACCCTCAGCATTCACTCTCTAGGTTCCCCTTTCGAGAGTTTCAGTTGTCTGCTTGACCTACCTGGACCTCCACAGAGAAACTGATTGGCACGTGGGCGTGTCTGTGAGACATTTTCTAAATTGCTAATTACATAGGAGGGCCCAGTCTGTCTTGGGTTGTGTTGCCTCTGGGCCTGAGCTGTCAGGAAGTACTCCTCCATGGCCTCTGCTTCAGCTCCCTCCTCCTGGTTCCTGTCCTGAGCTCATGCCTTGGCTTCCCGTCATGGTGGACTGTAAACTGTAAGCTGAAATTAATCCTTTTCTCCCCCAGCTGTCTTTTGGTCAAGGTGTTTATCACAACAGCAATCAAGAAAATACGTATAGTCTCTACTAGCTACTGGGGAAGGGGAGAGGTGATGTCTAAGATGACTGATAAGCCTCTGCTACGAAGCCTCAGATCATCCATGGGCACAGAATCCAGTGTTGCGGAAGCCCTTGATTCTGTAGAAGATACGGGGAGAATCAGAGGCAGCATCTTTACAGAAAAAACAGTAGAATCCAGCCCTGAAGTGTAAAGCGTTTACCATGTACAAAAGTGAACTTAAAGCAGGGCACAGTAGCACACACCTTTAATCACAGCATTTGGGAGGCAGAGAGAAATGAATCCCTGTGTTCTGGTCTACAGAGTGAGTTCCAGGCCATCTAAAGCTATATAGTGAGACCCTGTTTTGTTTTGTTTTGTTTTGTTTAAATGTTTAGAGTCTTAAATCTCTGGTGGCTTGGCCGTAGGTTACAGGGGTTTTTCAGCAGAGCTTACTCTGCAGCCTGTTCCCAAGGCTTCATGGGTAATCATCTTTTGAGACCCACCCAGGAACATGAGGGTCCTTGACACTATATGAAGAACATCACAGGTTAGATGTGGGGTTTAGAGAGTGTGGCACTTTAAGACATGTCCCAGAATCCTTCTGTACCATGGAGGGCTAGAGAGATACTGGTCACATAAGCCAGTCTGGTTGACCTGGCTGTTTGGCAATCACAAACATCTTAGCAATTTCAGCTTTCTCACCTGTAAAAATGTGGCTCCCAGTGAAATCTTGGAATTAAAATTAGATAATAGGTATGAAAACATTTTGCTCTTATGGCACGCTGGCATGTTGGTAATCCAGGACTTGGCAGGTGGATTGGGAAGGACTAGAGCTCACAGCCAGCTGGGACTACAGAGAGCTGAGCCAATTCAGATAGCATTTTGGAAAGGTAACGAGCCATGTCTCGGGGGCCGGGAAGATGGCTCAGTCAGTACAGAGCTTGCCTGAAAAGCACCAAGGCCTGAGTTCAGTCTCCGGCGCCCACGTGAAAAGTTGGGTGTAGTCGTACACCCTGCTAGTCCCAGAGCTGGAGGGCAGACAGGAGAATCCTGGGTCCTGCTGATCAGTCAGCCTAACTAATTGTTAAGCTCCAGGTCCAGGTGAAGCACGGACATGTCAGGAACCATGGTACACAGGGCTGGAGAGATGCTCTTCCAGAGGACCTGGCTTTGGTTCCAGTACCACTGGTGGTTCACAGTTATCCTTAACTCAAGTTTCATGAGATCCTACAACCCTCTTCCGATCTTCTTGGGCACCAGGCACACATTTGGTACACATACATATATGTAGGTAAAATATACAAAAAAAAATAACAAACTGGAAAAGATTTTTTTTAAAAGGAAAGGAAAGAAACACAGCACAGAATGTCAGGGTTGACCTCTGACCTCCACATGTGTTTTCACACATGCATGTGTACTTGTATACTTCTAAAAGTGATGTTTCTGTGAGTCCCAGTCCCCTGCCCAGCTCCCATTTCCATGCCATTGTATCAGGATTCCAAATAAAAACCCTCTGGGAGGGTCAGGGAAAGGCTCATGATTAAAGCTCCCTGCTGAACCAGTGGTTTTCAGGCTTCTCATCCCTATTCATCCTGGCTATGGAACTGAACTCTGACAGAAAGGGGTGGCTTTAGTGACTCTGAAATGTCACTGAATGACTTGACCTTAACCAGACTCCCGATTACGGTCCACAGGAACATGCTTGCCAATTCAGCCAGTGTGCGGATTCTCATCAAGGGAGGGAAGGTGGTGAATGATGACTGCACGCACGAGGCGGACGTCTACATTGAGAACGGCATCATCCAGCAGGTGGGCCGTGAGCTCATGATCCCTGGTGGGGCCAAGGTGATTGACGCCACTGGAAAACTGGTGATCCCTGGAGGGATTGACACCAGCACCCACTTCCACCAGACCTTCATGAACGCCACGTGTGTGGACGACTTCTACCATGGGACCAAGGTAATGCTTTGTACCCAGCGTGGCTTTCTCTGTTGCTTTCTCCTGCTCTGGGACTGCTCCAGATGAGACCATATGAACCTGTGCCTCCCTGGACTGCTACAAGGATTGATGTGGCAGCTAGACTAGGGGTCACAGCTAAACGTCCTAGTTCATTTAAAGGACAAAGTATGTATGTCTGTTTCGCTGATTGAACCACCCATGCTCCAAGCAGGAGCTGACGTTATTTTTGTACTTTTATGTCCTGTAATGCAGACCTAGGGGAAGATGAGAATCAGCTGGTGTTTATTGCTGTGTATGTTAATTTGGTAGACTTGTTTATGCATGGTAAGCTAAATTAAGTCTCCAATGTCTGCGACAGATTGTTAACTCACCTCTTGATGTTTCAAGTGGCAGAAAATGTGAATGGAAAATAGCTATCTTCTATAATTCTCTCTAGTTTGTTTATTTGTTTTTGAGTCAGGGTGTTACAAAGTAGCCCTGACTAGTTTGGAGCCCACTCTGTAGACCAGGCTACCCAAAAATCACAGCAGTCCACCTGCCTCTGCCTCCTGAGTGCTTGGATTAAAAAAGTGTGCACCAATATGCCCTGCTTCTTTTTTTTTTTTTTTTTTTTTTTTTTTTTTTTTTTTTTTTTTTTTTATGTGATAGGGTCTTATTCTATAGCTTAAGCTGTCCTCTAACTCAAGACAGTCCTCCTGCCTCAGTCTCCAAAGGGTTGGGAGTGCGCCTCCAAGCCTGGTTCATTATTTCTTGAGTCAGTTTGGAAAGTATCAGTGAGCTCTGTCTTTGCTGCGAGTTACCACAGACACAGTGCTTCTGCAGAGCCGGATGTGAACTACTGTCTGCTCCCAAACACAAAATACAGAAACCCAGACTTGTGAGACAGTTCAGTCAAAAGAAAACTGCATTTTCCAAAAAGAGCCCCAGTTGGATGAAACCCTGGCCATTGCTGCCATTACTCACCTTTGTAATGAACGGTCTGCCACATGCCAGCTTCTCCAAGGATGCCAAGGCTGGGCCACACCCCTCTGCTGCCCCAGAGCCTGTACTGACTGGAGCTAGAGAATCTGCCTACAGATATTTGCCCGATGAATACGTGAACATTGCTTATCCATCTGGCTCTCCATACATAACAGGTTTTAGATTCACTGTGGAGTTGTTTTAAAATCCAGAGCTCCTGGAACCCAAGTCCCCTGCCATGGCTACAGGCCTTGGAGAGTCTGAATTGGGAGGACTCATCTCGAAGGCCTCCTGAGTGAAAGAGATGTACCAGTTTCTAGCCCTATGCCTGATGTTCCATGTCCTGCACCCCCAAATCCTCCCATGGTCCTGCACCTTCAATTTCCCAAGCTCAGGACTCTCCCTGTGAGATTCATTTTCCTGGGGCTCAGGTGTTTCTGCTGTGAAGCAGTGGCTGACAGGTCTCCCCAAGCTCACCTTGAGGATTCTGGCTGGGGCTTTAGAGACAGAAGCTGGGCTCTGGAGAGGCAGCCCTGTCTATGCAAGGCAGATGGCCTAGAGCTGTCCCTGGGGTGAAGACATACCCACTTTCAAACCCAGGAGCTGCAGAATAGATACATGGAGGACCATGGAGGACCTCACTGTGACAGATCACAAGAGCCACTGCCTGACCTCTGAGCAGAGGTTTCCTGGCTCTGAGGACTCTCCGCCTGGGGAAGAGAAAAGGAGCAGACATCCTGGGGTCAGGAAGGGAGCAGACACTGCCTTCTTCTCTAAGAACGTCCCTGCATTCCATGGGTGATGTTTCACTAGTGAGATAGAGGACCTCATCCTCATAAACTTGGGTCCTTTTTCAGGATGCTGTGGTGGCACTTGGGATTCTTTCTAAAGTCAATAAGTATATCCAGTCACCACCTGAGCACTAAGGCCAGGCCTCTTTCCTTCCTTCCTTCCTCCCTCCCTTCCTTCTTCCTTCCTTCCTTCTTTCCTTTCTTCCTTCTTCTCTCCCTTCCTCCCTCCCTTTCTTCCTTCTTTCCTTCCTCCCTCTCTCCCTTCCTTCTTCCTTCCTTCCTTCTTTCCTTTCTTCCTTCTTCTCTCCCTCCCTCCCTCCCTCCCTTTCTTCCTTCTTTCCTTCCTCCCTCCCTCCCTTCCTTCTTCCTTCCTTCCTTCTTTCCTTTCTTCCTTCTTCTCTCCCTCCCTCCCTCCCTTCACCAGGGGTAACCACTATCTTGACTTCAGATACTACAGATTTTTTAAAAAATATAACAGCAGAGTGTCACTCATAAATCATATAATTTATGTAAAGTGTACAAGAGCCAAGGGGTGAGGGATGGCCTGCAATCCTGACACCTGAGAAACTGACATGGGAGGACTGTTGCAAGTTTGAGGCCAGACTAGCTTTCGTAGAATTGGGTTAGCCAGGGCTACATAGACAGACTTGTCTCAAAATGAATGAATGAATGAATGAATGAATGAATGAAACCAAATCAATGAGTCAATGGTTTTTAGTATACATGTGGCAGATTGGTTTTGAGTATTTACCTAAGGTGTTTTATAAATGTAATTCGGTAATTCTTCCACTCAGAACTCAAGGTGTTGGCTAATTAAGTGTCCTGGCTTTGTGGCATTTATCCACCCTATTGTCAGTGAGCATCTGGCCCTTCCAGCGGGAGGTCACTACACATGCTGTTGCTGTGGATGTTCCTGTGGCCTATGGCAAGCACATATGTACAGCGTGCATATCCCCAGGGATGGAACGGCCAGGTCGTGGTATGGCTCACAGACAGGGCCAGTAGTTGTAGATACTGCCCAATAGCTTCCAAACTGGCTAAGACAGCTCACGCCCTAGCAGGTAGTGGAGGGGGCACTGTGAGTAACCTCGACATGACTCCACTCAGTCCCCTTGGGAGCCAGTGTGCAGAATGCTCAGGCCTTGTACCAAAAGTGATAACTTGCTGGCTGCTGCCTCTGCTTTCGGGAGACCGTTAGTCCTGAAGCAGATCTACCCTGTCACTGCTTTCTGCTAGCCTCGAAGAAGTCAGGCCTTCTCTGTCCTCTTTTCCACACGGTCTATGGCAGGAGCCCCTGAGAGCCTTCAGCTCTTTACAGAGTTCTGTGCACAGGTTCTCTGTTCAAGGTGGAAAGAACCCCTTCATCTTTTCCAGGCTGCTCAGCCATTAGGACAGAAAATACCAAATATATCCAAAGACCCCTGTTGGATTAAAGGCCTCAGTTCTGCAGATTTGGGGCTCTGAAGACATCCTCACTCTGTGTAATGCATTGTTGAGAATTTAAATCATAGGTGCCCCTCCCCCAAGCCATCTTGGTTCCTGGTGACAATGAAACCTAAGTGTGTGTATGTGTGTATATATGTGTGTGTATGTGTGTGTGTGTGTTGTGTGCATGTAGAGACAAGAGGACAACTCATTATAATTGGTTTTCTCCTTCCACCTTTACATGGGTTCCAGGGATCAAACTTACATTGTATGGCAGATACCTTCACCTGCTGACCCATCTTACTACCTCTGAATGCTTTATATCCATCTCCTGAGCAGGCCTCTGTGCCCCAGCCTGCCTATTGTCTACTATGCAGGTAACAAATACCTAAGAAGTTCTGCCTCAAGTCTCCCTTAGGCCCCACATCTGCCCTCCAGTTGTGTCTCCTACAGCAAACATTCTGATCTCCACTGGTCCCTGGTAGAAGAAATGCTCTCCTGTTGGTACTGGCTGATGGGGTCTGTGGCCTTTATGCAGAGGCTGTGTGTACACTTGGGATGAATACCAGGAATCTGCTTAGCTTGAATCAGATAAGGCTGATTGACTGAGGATCCGGGATTATAATAGAACCACAGAGGGAGGGATCAAGCTGCATCTCTTCCTGCTTGTCAGGCAGACCCAGTTGGGTCTTAAACCCTCCACCCCCAATGCATGGAGACCAGCCATCAGGCCTAGAAAAAAAAATAGTTGGAAGTCTGGCTTTGCCAGGAGCATCTGGGTTTCCATTGTGCTGGGTCTGGAGGGCATTCTCTCCAGCACCATAGCAAGCTGGCGGCAGGCTCTGCCTTGCTCCCCCACCCACAGCCCCATCACTTGATCCACTATTATCCTGCCTGTCCCAGGCACCACCTCCCCCCACCTCCAATCTATAGGCTTCCCCCTAGTTCCAACTACTGGCAATCGCACAGATCCAATTCCTGAAGGCCATTTCCCACTGTAGGGGGGGAGATGTAGGAAAACAAACATCCTGCAACCCAGTTGTGTGGACTAACGGTCAGGACTGTCCTCTTGTAAGGAATTCACATTGTGCCACCTGTTTGACTGCTGTCCATCATTGGTTTTCATGGCCAGGTGAAATAATCAGTATTTTTTTCTTTAATTAAATGTGTGTGTGTGTGTGTGTGTGTGTGTGTGTGTGTGTGTGCACATGTGTGTCTGTAAGTCCTCTGGAATTGGAATTTAAAATGGTTGTGAGCTGACATTTGTGTACTGGAAACTGAACCTGGGTCCTCTGGAATGAACAGCTAGTGCTTGTAACGACTGAGCCCTCTCCCCAAACCAAAAGTCAGCTTCTGATTGGTTGGTTGGTTGGTAGGTTGGTGGGTTGGTTGGTTGGTTGGTTGGTTGGTTGGTTTTTCGAATAAGGGTTCTCTGTGTAGCAGCCTTGGCTGTCCTGGAACTCTTTGTAGACCAGACTGACCTCAAACTCACAGAGATCCATCTGCCTCTGCCTCTGCCTCTGCCTCTGCCTCTGCCTCTGCCTCTCTGCCTCTGCCTCTCTGCCTCTGCCTCTCTGCTTCTGCCTCTGTCTCTGCCTCTGCCTCCCAAGTGCTGGAATTAAGAACATTTGCCACAATGCCTGGCCAAAATCAGCTTTTTAAAACCATGAGCACCAGCCTTTTCCCCTAACATGCTGATAGGTGGTCAGATGTATACCACTGTCAAAAGCTTCTTGTGTGCCTCTATTAGCTCCTCCTAAAAATATTATAAGAGCCATAGCCTAGGCTGATAGTTCTTAGTCTTTGGGAAGCAACTTTCATTAGAACCACTTGGGGAATTTTTAACAGATGCCAATATCAGGCCCTAACCCAAACCAATTAAATCAGGTCTGCCTCATCCTTCATCTATATTTTTGTTTAAGGTATCCTGGTGATTCTATGTACTGCAGAAAGACTGTCTGAGAACTTTCTTGGCTATCTGGAATGGCACTCTGCATTGGCTGTGCTCTGATGCCCATCTGACTGGCCTCCCCTAAAGTGCCAAGGCTGACAGCTGAATTCTGTTTGTTAGCATATCTGCCCATCAGTCTTATTTGCAACTGTTTCTCCCCTCAAATTCCAGGGTTAGAGGGAGGCTCACAACCCTAGCCTAAGCCTGCCACCCCTATGCACTTTCTAGTGCTGTATTCTGCCCTCTGCAGAAATCATTATAGAGAAATGGGCAGCTGGTTAGAGTAACCAGAGTATTGGTGAGACTGACCCTCTTCTTGGAGGCCCCAGAGATGACCTCCTTCCTGTTCCCAGTGCTATAGGGGCACAGAGGTCACCTCCCATGGAAAAGTCACCATCAGGAGGTTTTTACCATCAGCATATAAGAACGTGCTTGGAGGTATGGGACAGGCTTAGGGGCTGTTAAGTATCATAGACTGAAATGGCCTGTTATATTCTGTGTCTAGTGGGGAGGGTCCTTGTCCTCCCTTTCCATCTTCCACCACAGAGGATCCTCTCTGGCAGGGTCCTGAGGTATGCCAGGCTCTAAAGCCTAAATGAACACCCTTAGGCAGCCAGCCTAGCCGTTATCCTTCCCAGGGAGCCCATTTACCCCATGCTCGGACTGATTCTGCCTCTGAAGTTTGTTCTCTTGGAATTAAACCTTTTTAAATGGCTGCTTGTTGCTTTTCTTCTTTTGCTTTAACTTCGGTTTCTGTCTAATTCTGGCTAAATTAGTCTTTGCAGGACTACGTACGGTAAAGCTTCCTGACTGTGGGAATTCAGACCCACTTAGTCTTGTTTATTAACTGATGTTTCTAAATTCACGTATTTCCTTATCCCTGTATGAAGCTTCGAGAGACCTTTGGAGTGGTGTAATTCCACTTCTCACTGACATGGGAGCTGAGAGATAAGGAAGGAATTCCACACACACCTGCCTAGTCCCAAAGCTAACCAGAACAGACAGCTCTGGCTGTGTCCACCAAACTAGCCTCAAACTCAGAGATCCACCTCCTTCTTCCTCCCAAGTGCTGAAGTTAATTTAAATGTGTATGTCACTACACCTGGGAGAGTTCTTTTTCCCCCACTAATGCTTTTAGGAATCCCTTAAACCAGTTCTCAACACGTGGGTCGAACAACCCTTTCACAAGGATCACAAGATATCCTGTGTTTCAGGTATTTGTATTACTATTCATAACAATAGAAAGATGAGTTATGGAGTAGCTATGAAATAACTTTATGGTTGGGGTCACCACAAACATCAAACACTGTATTAAAAGGGTTGCAGCATTAGGAAGGCTAAGAACCACTGCTTTAAATCAGACATCTTTTTGGGCAACCTTATGACCTCTAATTGACCATACACAAATAGTTTCCTTGTCACTTCTTGGCTTTCAAAGTGTCGGGACCAGATAAGGATGTTACAAAACTGACAGACTTCAGGCAAGCTGTGGAGCCCTCCACCCACCCAAGATGGCAGCCTAATCTGTCCCTGTGTTTGGATCATGTGGATGTCAGCACTTTGGGGCAGGATGCTGCTTACAAGGTGCTAATGAGTTAGTACACAACAAATGCTTGAAACAGGACACATGTGAAATAAATGTTAGCCTCCAGGTAGGGCTTGCTTTTTCTACCCTAGACCATCTTCCAGTGTCTGTGGCTCCTTGAGGAAAAATCCATTTACTTTGGCTGCCTCGCCAAGGAAATAATCTACAATCTTTTTTTGAGGATGTATTTGTGTGTGTGTGTGTGTGTGTGTGTGTGTGTGTGTGTGTGTGTGTGTGTAAAATACCCAGTGAAGCCAAAAGAGAGCACAGGACCCCCTGAAACTGAAGTTACAGGTAGTTGTAAGTGTCTGACTGTAGGTGTCAGGGATGCAACCATCTTCGAGAGCAGCACACACGTATGTAAGTACTGAGGGGTCTCTCTGGCCCCGCTTCTTCCCTTTTAAACACCCCTGCTGCCTGCGTCTCTTGCTCTGCCATCCTGGCACCTTCATGGGCCTTCTTTGGGCAGCATCCCAGCTGCTTTTCCTGATCTAGTGGCTGCCACACCATGCTGCCCCCTGGCTGCCTGCCACTCCTGTGGCCTGGCTGTGCTGGTTAGGGTCAACCCCTTTCTATTTTGCTGTCTCCGGACCTGGAAGAAATCCTTTCCACCCTTTCCAGTGGTGGCTGGTCCATTTGCAAGGAGTTATGCTAATTTTCATTTGTGTAACTAATTACTGTATTGGCCTCGATTTACAATAACCATCCATCAGCTATTTGGTCAGTGGGAGGCTGGGACACAGGTCCTCTGCCTATCTGAGAGACTAGCACAGTTCTCAGGCTGTCACAACCAAGGTGTCACTGGAGCTCAGGATGCTCTGCCAAGGTCCCATGCTGGTTGCAGGATTTCATTTATTGCAGCTGGAGAAGGCTGAGGTCCTGTTCTAATTGGCTCTTGACTGAAGGCGATCTCAGCTCCTGAGAGGCTGGCAGTAACGCCTTGCCTCACGCCCCACTTCATCTTCATGGCTCATCCCAAATACCCCTCTGTCGTCAAATCCCCAGCCAAAGCCTCTCCCATCAGGATAAGCCCTGACTCGGGATAGGTTCACCTGGCTGAGTCCCACTTAAAGAGCTGACTTCCTTTCTGGAAGACAGGGTGCCAGCTTCTTCGCTGGGCTCCTCCCTTCCTCCATGGAAGGGTGCGTATTGCCAGGGAGTGAGTGATAATCTTCCTGCCACAGCATTACCTACACAACCAAGGCTCTTCCAGCCGTTCTGCCCTCCGCTCTCCACTTTCGATAACTACTTGAACTTTTTAAAAGATGCTGTCCTTGTGGGTAAAAGTATGAAGACTTGAATCTGATCCTCAACACTCACATGAAACCTAAGGCCCAACAGCACAAATTTGTAACCCGGGTGCTGGGGTGAGTCAAATACATCCTGAGAGGTTGCTGGTGAGGCCAGTCTATTTAAAATGGCAGGTTCTAGGGTTCAGGAGAGACTTTGCCTCAAAAAGTGAGGTGAAGAGCAAAAGAGAAAGACACTCAACATCAACTTCTGGCCTCTACACGATGAGTGAGTGCACTGGTGCACACTGGTGCACACATACATTGGTGTACACACGCAGGTGTACACTGGTGCACACACTGGTGCATGTACAAGCATACAACACACATAAGCACATAAGTAGATAAATAAGATTGTACAAATACATTTCAAAAATTTTTAATTAGATTTATTCATTCATTGCTTCTCAGCCTTATAGCTAAGATCAAGTGTAGGTTTGTTGATGTTTTTTCATATAAAATTTTCCCTATATGTTTATTTGTGTGCCTTGTGCATGCGTGCCTGGTGCCCAGGGAGGTCAGAAGAGGATGTTGGATTCCCTGGAACTGTTGGTTGTGAGCCACCATGGGGTGCTGGGAACAGAAGCAATCAGTGCATTTAACCACTGAGACATCCCTCCAGTCCCTAACATGTACGTTTTTAAAGTCAAAGTCACTCCAACCCCCTTCACCAGCAGCCCCTCTTTCAGCTATGACCATATTCCAGCTTTAGCTCCTGCTGGAGCTCCCTGGTTGTCTAAAGCCTTGACTAGATTTCTAGATCTTCACTTGGAATGCCTCACATCTGACCATGTCCTAGCTGTCCACCCTCGAGGCCAGGCTGCATCTGCCCATCTGTGGCTCCTCCCTCAATCCTTCCTGCAGGTTTGTCTCTCAGCCAGGTAAAAGAGACTCTGGGGGCCAGAGACCATGGTTTATGTTTGGTCTGTGATTGCCCAAAGACTCACAGCTTTTACCACACAACACACACCCACACAACAGCTGATTGTCAGCTCAGTGGAGTAGTTAAGAGCCGAGCTGAGGCACGCTGCCCAAGCTTGACGTCAGCCCCACCTTCACAGGCTGTGATCTGCACAAGCTAATGTCTCCTGGTCACTGATGTCCTTTTCTGGAAAATGGAGATTTATGGTGACCCTTCATTTCCATTTATTGAGTTACTTTTTGTGAAGAACTTAAAATAGCACTTGATGTTTATTAAACATTAAATAAGCATTTGTTGAATGTATGTATATTGATCATGCTGAGCCTTGAAAACTGACTTGTGGTCGGGCAGGGGTGGTGCACGCCTTTAATGTCAGCACTTGGGAAGCAGAGGCAGGTGGATCTCTGAGTTTGAGGTCAGCCTGGTCTACAGAGCAAATTTCAGGATAGCTAGGGCAACACTGAGATGAAACCCTATCTTGAAAAACAAAACAGAACAAAAAAGAAAAAAGAAAAAACAGCTCGTGGCGGTCTCTCGTGAGCACAAGCGTTAATTAGGTATCAGGTAGGAACTGGAAAATTAGATTCCATTTCTACTAGTTGGGTGTCCGGTTTACCGAAAGCTTGCTGGGGTTTTCAGTCTGCCTGCACACTGGTTGGCAATCCAGACTATAGTAAAGCCAGGTGGAGCCTTTGTGGATCAAAAATGAAGGCAAGCTGTCATTTCTTACAGAATTCTTACCTCTATGACCGGAAATGACCTCCTGTGCTGACCTCTTCCCTGCTTCCTGGATAAAGGTTGTTTGCAAAGACTTTCTCACAACCGAGAGACAATTGCATCTTAAAATCTGGGGATCAGAGTGGAGCATGTGCAGCTTACAACGCTTTCAGACCCAACACAAGCTTTAGGGCCTCGGAAATTTTAGGGGGAAAAGAGCTGGTGAAAAGGCACAGCCAGTAAAAGTGTTTGCGGCCAGAGTTCCATCCCTGAGACCCACATGACACAAGGAGAGAGTTGCCTCCCAAAAGTTGTCCTCTCACCTCTAGCCATGTGCCATGGCACTCCCTCCCCCTACACACACACACACACACACACACACACACACAAATAAATACAGTTTTTAAAGTTGAAAAGGAAGACAATCATTTGTGTACTTCAGTGATCCCTCTTGCATATAAATGCTGCTGTTTCCTTGTTTATTCTTTTTCCTAAAGCCTTTCTATTTTTATTCTATATATTTTTTTGATAATTCAAAAAAGATTTTATGGGAGTGTGTGTTAAGTATTTGTGGTATACATGTGCATGCACATAGGTGGATGTGTGTGTACATGTGTATACATGTGTGCTTAGGGGCCTAATGTCCCCCTCTATTGCTCTCCACCTGATTTCTATGAGACAGAGTCTCTCACTGTGCCTGAAGATCACTTTTGACTAGGCTGGCTGGCCAGCAAGGTCCCAGGTTCCGCCTATCCCCACTTCCCACCCCTAGGGTTATAGGCACATGCAAACTGTGCCTGGTTTCTACATGGATGCTAAGGGTTTGACCTTGGGTCAGCATAATTGCATAATATATACATACATATACATATATATATATACACACACATACATATACATAAACATATACATACACTCACAGTATATACTAACCTGCCTCCCCAATTTCTCAAAAAATATTTTAGCATGGCCTTATGCAACACTCCAGAAGTACTCAGTTGCAAGTTGCTGCCCTCCCAAGCTTCGTGAGGTCATCTCTGAAGTTGCCATAATCCTGTACTGAACATGCAGTGCATGCTTTAGGATAGCCATGCATGTAGACACTGAATCTATCCCCTTGGAAGTTCCAACCTTGTCTTCTTGTCCCCTACAGCCAACTGCATTGTCCTCTCCTTTAGAATCATTTTATTTATTTATTTATTTATTTATTTATTTATTTTTAATGAAATAACAAAATAAAAGTTTATTTTATTAGAATTAGGAATGTTCTTTCCCTCTGGGAGACCTGAACAGTCCAGTTACAATGAAAATCTAAGAGCTGTCATTTTCACAGCACAAGGTGCTCTATGCACAAAATTACAGGGTTAGGAGCATTTCATCAATGTATCGATCTGATTGTCTCACCAACCTACCCCATCCCTTCCCCCAAGTGCTCTATACCTGATGTAGCTAAAAGAATTTGTTACATTTAAACCTTTTACTCTTCTTGTTCTAAATTTCAAATCCTACTTACAGGTGAACCACACATTACACTGCAGATTCAACCATTTCAAATCAAGTCAGTCTTGGATCTATTTGTGTATATGTATACACGTGTGTGTTTAATATATTTATTTGAACACACATAGAACATATACAATCTGGGTTGCAGCAAATTACAAAGAATTTAATAGTCTGGCAATGTTAATATGCTACTCCATTTACCTCTATGGTATGTCTCCTGAGCTTTGGATCAAAATTTTATTGTAAATCATTGAAAATTCACCTGTTGCTCAATGAATTACTCAAATGAAGCATGCACTGACAATGTAACTGATGTCAGAGTAGAGCCCTCTGAGAGACTTGGGTAGGTCAGATAGGGAAGCTGTTAACAATATGGCTTGCCTGTCCCACTGGGAGCACTGAAGCTAGCTACTGACAAAAGCAGGTAAATTCTGGAAATGCTGTCAGATATGGAGACGGTTGTTAAAAACTTGGATGTAGCAGAAGGGCCAGTTCACCTCAATCCACACAAATTTTGAGTGCAATGTCCTCAGGCCCCATGTGAGCTCTGGGACTAGAAAGTCACCAACTACACTGTCCTCCATGGTAGGGGACTGAGACTATGGGATGCACCATCTTTGTGGATGTGTGCTGCAGGACAGGGTGTAAAGAGAACTTATGACACTCAGACCTAGATACAGTGAAGTTAACCTTTTTAAACACATACACAAGGCATTTTAAGGGACCACATATTTATCTATGTGACAATTCTGGTTGCTTTCAAAGTCACCAGGAAAAAGAAACTTACTTGAGCTTTTTTTTTTTTTTAAATCTTGTTGGTTTTGATAAATATCTTAAGATTGATACAATTACTTAAAATGAAGTCAAATGGATAAGAATCCTTTTATTTAAAGGCTAGGGATGTAGCTCAGTTGGCAGAGTGCTTACCTGGCAGGCATGAAACCCGTGGATTCCATCCCCAGTACCACATAATCTGCCCATGGTGGGTAATGCCTACAATCCCAGCACTTGGGAGGCAGAGGCAAAAAGATTGAAAAGTTCGAGGTCAGCCTCAGCTATGTAGCTGGTTTGAAGTCAGCTGGGCTACATGAGACCCTACCTCAGAAACCACATGACAAGAAAAAAACCTTACCTAGAGGATGTTTACCTGGTGACTATAGGAAGATAACGCTGTGGTCTGACAGAGTAACAACTTTCTCACTGACCAACACTCAGCTCTTATGTAACCTCTACTCTCACGCACAACTACAGAGCCGGAAAACATTAGGAGTGAAGTGATCGCTCTCTATCCAAAAATTGCTTTTCCTATTTACATTTAAGTGCCACAGTATTTTCAAGTGAAGCTTGCTATCATTTAAAAAGAGTATTTATTTTTTTATTTATTTAATGTATAAGTACTCTGCGGCATGCACATCAGCTTGCCAAAAGAAGGCATGAAATTTCCTTGATAGCTGGGAGCCACCATGTGATTGCTGAGATTTGAACTCAGGTCCTCTAAAAGGGCAGCCACTGCTCTTAACCACTGAGCTATTTCTCCAACCTGAAGCTTTCTATTGATAAACTCTATCCTGGGGAGAGCATGTACGGACAGTAAAGGTTATGACTAGGTATTGATGTCTTTAAAACCACTTGGGCTAGAGAGGTGGTTCAGCAGTTAAGAGCACTGGCTGCCCTTCCAGAGGTCCTGAGTTCAATTCTCAACAACCACAAGATCTGGCTGTGTTTAGATCCTGGCACCCACATGGCAACTCAAAACCATTTGTAACTCCATGTCCAGGGGATGTAATGCTCTCATCTGCCCTCTGCCAGTATTACATATAACACAGACACACCTCCTTTTCTATAATTTTTTCTCCTTTTAATCTTTTTTCAAAAATCTATTCATTTATTATGAATAATAGCTGTCTTCAGACACACCAGAAAAGGACATCAGATCCCATTACAGATGGTTGTGATCCACCATGTAGTTTCTGGGATTTGAACTCAGGACCTCAGGAAGAGCAGTCAGTGCTCTTAACTGCTGAGCCATCTCTCCGGACGTCTGTGTGTTCCTAAATATATAAATACAACCTGCTCAGTACTTATAATATTATTTGTATATATATAGTTTTAGAGCTGACCATTTGGTATTGGATATTCAAATGGTAGCTACACATTTTCAAGCATACAGTTCAGTATCTTTTGGAGAAGGATATACTGGCATCCCAGTTCATATAAGAAACACATCTGCTACCCCTCCCATAGTTTCTTTATATGCTTGTAATCTTTCCAACTCCTTCTGACCTCTCCAGCCCCAGGTATCCACGGACCTTCTCCCTGTAGATAGAGGTTAGTTTGTATTCTCAGCATTTCTGTAAATGTGATGATGAACTATGTATCCTTCCTCTCTCCCTTTATGTTTTCTAGCTTAGGATTATTAAGTTAGGGCTGTTTCAGACAAAGCTACTCTAGCCCCCCTCCCATGTCTGTGTTTGTACAGACATGGGCTACCACTTCCCTTTGGAAAGAAGGGAGTGTCTCCGTCACACTGTGGATGTATGTTTGCCTTTTTAGGAAACCATCAAACTGGCTCCCATGCCGACTTTTTTGAAACAGTTTAAGCTCCTCCCAGCAGATGCTCTGTGATGGTCCATGGGTTGAATCTGAGCTGCTCTAATGTGTGGTGTGTCTTGTTGTGCTATTAATTTTCATTTTTCTAATGACTGTGGATGAACGGTTTTCCATGCTTATCTGCCCACATGTATTTTTACTGAAGTGTCATAAGGCTTTTGCAAGTTTTAATGGAGTTATTATTATTGGAGGGTGGTTTTTATCAGATTGCAGGAGTTGTTTATGTGGTCTAGTGATGAGTTCTTTTGTTGGATATATACTCTTTATATTTTTCTCAAGTTGCTTAATTTTAACAATGGCTTTTATTTATTGATTGATTGATTGTGTGTGTGTGTGTGTGTGTGTGTGTGTGTGTGTGTGTGTAAATGTAGGCACACAATTGCTGCAGCATCCATGTGGAGGCCATTGGACAACCTTGGATATGTCAGCTCTTACCTTTATCTTGTTTGAGACAAAATCTTACTTGTAGCCTTGGTTGTTCTCAGACTCACTACATAGACCAGACTGGCTTGGAACTCACAGAGATCCACCTGCCTTGGCCTCCCACATGCTGGGATTAAAGGTGTGTACCATCATGGCTGAATGACATGAATTTCTTTTGTTCCTGATGTCTACTAAGCTTGCTGGCCCTGGACGCCTAGGGATTCTCCTGTCTCAGTCCTCCATTTTCCCCCGCACAAACATTAGGAATACACATGTAGCTGACTTCTGTGTGGGCCTGGGTATTCAAACTCAGGTCCTTATGATTACACAGCAAGCCCCTTTCTTCACTGAGCCATCTTTCAGGCCCCTCAACAATGACTTTTAAAGGGCAACTGCTTTTTGTTTTGAAGTTCTATGTGTTGCTTTCTTTTTCATCTTCATTTCTTTGTGGTAGAATCAAGAAGTTTTTACAATATCCAATCAGTAAGATTTTCTCCTGTATATATTTTTGATGTATTATTTGTATATGTATGGGTGTTTTCCCCGCATATAACATGTATATGCACTATGTTCTTGCCTGGTGTTCAAAGAAGAAGATCCTCTGAGACGAGTTACAGATGGTTGTGAGGCATGGTGTGGATGCTGAAAAATTGAACCCAGGTTCACTGGAAGAGCAGCCAGTGCTCTTAACAGCTGAGCCATCTCTCCAGTCCTCCTGTACTTTCTGTTAGTCCATTTTCTGTTGCTTGAACTAAATGCCACAAACTTCATAAAAACAGAGATGAATTGACTCATGGAAGTGAGGAATTCCAAGCGCATGGTACTGAATCTGGTGAGAAACGGCTTACTACAGCATAAGGTGGCAAAGCCACCACGTGCCAGAGAGATCACTGCTCACCCTTGGCCTTTTTAGAAAGATGCTGTTTTAACATGAGGATCCTGTCTTCATGACTCCCTCCGGTTCTGATTTATTTCCCGGAGGCTCCACCTTCAAAACTATCAACATAGGAACTCGGTGATTACACTTGTAACACAGGAACTTCCCTTTGAAATTGTCTTGGCTTTGAACTCTCAATCTTCCTCCCTGTCTTCTAAGTACTAGGATTATAGGCATGCACCAGTACATCTGACCAATGACTTTGGAGAAACACATTCAATCCATTACTGTTTTCTTCTGTAAGTTTAGCCTCATGTGAGTAAGTCTGTAGCTGTTTTCAGCTAGTTTTCTGCATAGCACATACATGAGAAAGGTCGGTGTTTGGTTTTTTACATACATGTATCAAGATGCCCCAGCACCATCCATGTAAAAGATTGTCTACTCCCTGTTAAAAGTCAGCTGGTCATAGGTATTTCTCATGTCCCCCCACGACTCCCTCATCCCTTCACAAATTTGTCTCTCTACACCAGAATCACATACTTGATTATAGCAGCTTTAAGTAAGTTCCTTAGAGCAGGTAGCACTAAACATTCCAACTATGGTCCTCAATTCCAAACTGGTCTCTGCCCATCCATGTACATGGAAGGCACCACTTTTGCTGCAGGCTATAAACCAAAAACCTTTAAGAACTGTGAACCGAAATTTCCTTTTCTTTTTTTAATTTTTCTTTCTCTCCTTCCTCTCCTTTGAGACAAGGTCTCCTGTAGCTCAGGCTGGCCTTGAACCCATGACGTACCTGAGAATGACTTTGATCCCCTGATCTTTCTGCTCCTACCTCCCAGATGCTAGGATTCAGGCATGTGCCACCATGCTTGTTTTCCGTAGCGCTGGGCATCAAACCCAGGGCTTTGTTGTATGCTGCGTAAGCTCTCTACCAACTGCACATTCCCAGGCTTTTAAAAGTTTCTTGTGTTACTGTACAGGAAAAAAAATATATATCCCTGGCGTGATTATAGATATTATCTATATAGGCATAGATAGAGATGCAAATGTATTTATGGCCTTTGGATCACCTTCCAGTTGGAAGTGCAAATGCAAGACAGCAACATGGAGAGGAGACAGACAGACAGACAGACAGACAGACAGACAGACTTCTCATGCTCCACACTCAGGGTCCGTGGGTTGACAAATGTGTCCTAAGTACTGTCAGCTTCCCAGTGCCTTTATAACCGGTTTCCCATCAGACCTGGGCTGGCGCCCCCGTGCTCACTGCCTGCCCCTGCCAGACATAACACACACTTGGACGCGTGTCAGTAATCTCTAAGCCCCAGACCAGTGCCCCAAGGTCGCCTGTTCTTGATACCGTGTAAAAAACAGTCCGAAACAGGGCATATTGAGGCCCAACAGGCTGGGAATCCCAGACCCCTGCTAGCACCTGGAAGTGTGTTGCCTTCCCCAAGAGCTTTCACCTGCAGCCCCTTGCTTCCATAGTAAGGCCCCTGACCCCTGCCTGAGCCAGCAGACTGACTTGCTGTTCAGAGTAAACTTGTCTTGGTCTTCAGAAGCCAGCTCAGACAGATCTCACAATCTTTCCATCCTTCCTAGGTAGGAGACTGGGTCTCAGAGATTACATCATTTGCCAGGTTAATAAATTCGGGGCATGCTGGGTGGGGTGGGGTGGTGTGCACCTTTAATCCCCTCACTCAGGAGGCAGAGACAGACAGATCTCTGAGTTCGAGGCCAGCCTGGTCTGCAGAGTGAGATCCAGGACAGCCAGTGCTACACAGAGAAATCCTGCTTCAAAAAATACACACACACATACACACACACACACACACACACACACACACACACACACACACACACACAGCATCCTGCCATCCTTCCTTAACAGCTTAATAGTACTGTCACCACTTAGCCGTGCTGTCGGACTCAATTGAGGCCCTGGTATCATTGAAACAGACCCTGGGTAGAGAGCAAGTGGGGTTACATGCGCTTCATTCTGGATTGCTGGTCAACCCTCCTCTCAGGCATCTGTGCACGGCCTGGACTTTTACTAAGCATCCATGTGGCCTGCTGGTCGGTTAACTTTCCCACTTTGAGATCAGAAGGGGCTTTGCTAAAGAGCAGGATGACAAAGGGTCTCTGTGGAGCTCTACTTTAGAGCCATTTCCACAGGCCCTCGGCTTCTTGAGCGCAGGCATCCACAGTCCTTCTGCCACACAGCTCCCTTTGAGGATCATCTCCAGTCACCATGGTAACCGCATGTCGGGAGCCAGTCTGCACTGGCTTTGTATTAAGCACAATGAATTTAAATCGGTGCTCCGCAGTGAAGATAATCATTCTGGATCAGAGCGAGGCCCCAGGCTCCTCATTTCATAGTTTTAAATGTTGGTACAATTCTCAGTGTTAGCCCTGTAATTCAGGCGCCAGCCACACCCTCTGCTCTATGTCAGCTACAGCGAGGTCTAATTTCTCTTTCTGTCTTTTCCCTTCTTTGAATTTTGGAAGCGGGGAGCCCCTCGGTCATGCAGGACTAGCCCAAGCTGAGGGGTGACTAAGCCGGAAGGAGCCTGAGGCTGTGGTCAGACGATCTCATTCAGTGTGCCTGTGTGATTTCCTCTAAGCCCCACTATAAAATAAGAGTCATCACCCCTACCCTTCGGTGATTTTTAAAATTTATGTTGGCAAATATATCTAACATATTTTTTCCACTTTAACCGTGTCTGGGTATAGGGCTCTGTAGGGTTTGGGCACATTGCCTCCAAATGTGTCCAGAGCTTTTTGTCTCAACTGCGGCTTCACAGCACTGAATGCTAACCTTTTTCGGCCTCTGTGAGTGGAAGAAGACAGTGTTTGTGCTTAGCTGTTATTTCTTCCTCTTAGCATGCCTTCAAGGTCCATCTGTAGGCAGCAGGTTGGAAGAATACTGCACTGTGTGCATAGAGCACAGTCTTACCCACTCATCTGCGACTGTGGATGGACTTGGGTTGCGTCTCAGTCAGGGTTTCTATTCCTGCACAAGCATCATGACCAAGAAGCAAGTTAGGGAGGAAAGGGTTTATTCAGCTTACACTTCCACATCACTGTTCATCACCAGAGGAAGTCAGGACTGGAACCCAAGCAGGTCAGGAAGCAGGAGCTGATGCAGAGGCCATGGAGGGATGTTACTTACTGGCTTGCTTCCCATGGCTTGCTCAGCCTGCTTTTTTATAGAACCCAGGTCTACCAGCCCAGGGATGGCTCCACCCACAATGGGCTGGGCCCTCCCCACTTGATCACTAGTTGAGAAAATGCCTTACACTGGATTTCATGGAGGCATTTCCCCAACTGAGGCTCCTTTCTCTGTGATAACTCCAGCTTGTGTCAAGTTGACACAAAACCAGCTAGTACAGGTTGCCTCCACTTTTTAGCTTTAATGCTGTAGACAGGAGTGAATGTGTGCCTATTCAGGTCTGCACTCGTAATTACAAAAAACTTTTTTTTTCAACAAGGTGTGCAGCGCCGGCTGGCCTGGAATACACTATTATGTGACAAAACTTTCCCTGGGGAGTCAAAACATATGCGTTTACTCCCCGAGACAGACCAAAGTTTAGATACCGCCAAAGTCCAACTTCATACCAATGAGTTATAGGGGTTACTTATAGGAGTATGGGTGAGGGGTTACTTACAGAAATGTCTCAAAGACATCTGCATCCCCAAAACCCACCCCAGCCTGGGCGACAACTCCCAAAGGGAACCTGGAGCACACTGCACACTCAGCAGGCTAAAGTGCCCGTTCCAGTGCCTCAGCCGCTCTAAATCTCTTCCGGGCACCGCGGCTGGTTTCTGCTTTCGTTCAGGCAACTCACCTGGTCTGAGTCTTCTTGGCAGCTTTTACTCCTTCTCTGACAGGGAGGGGCCTAGTGAATTTGGTCTGTTTCAGGGACTTCCTGAAGCTATTTTGAATTTTTTAACCTTCCTATTTAAAGAGCTTCCCTGCAGGTAGGCAGTTTCTCCAGGAAACTGTTATAGAACAACTAAGTAGCCAAGGCTGGCCTCCAACTCACAGGGACTTACTTTTACACTATTTCCAGCTTATAGAACCTTAAAAAACAGAAAGAAAGAAAGAAAGAAAGAAAGAAAGAAAGAAAGAAAGAAAAGAAAGAAAGAAAACATTTTTATTTATTTTTTGGCAATTTCATACATGGATACAATGTATCTTGACCATATTCACCCCAAGTCTTTTCCCCTTCTCTGTCCGCACCTCTCAACTATCTTCCTCCCACCTTCAAGACTTTTTTTTTTAAACAGGTTGAGTCCAGTTGCTGCTGCCTGCTGGAATGTTAGCTGGGCTTGTTGGCTTGAGCGTGTATAGGTTCCCACAGCTGCAGTGACAGCCACATCGTGCCCAGAGGATAGCACCCCTCCTCATCTTCCAACTTTTTCTCTCTTTCCATACCCTCTTCCACAGTGTCCCTGAGCCTTGGGGCAGTCATTACAGGTGTCCCATCTACACCTGAGTCACGTATTTTCATACTTTAGCCAGCTACAAGTATGGAGCCGCTTTGAGGATCAAAAATGGTAGTTGAGAACGCTCTCCTGCACACAGTAGGCCATCAGTAGTATTAAGTGTTTTTCCCCCTTGAAGTTAAGCCTAGGAGTTAATGTCATAGAGGGCTGATGACTTCAGTGAAAGTGATGATGGCATGTTGCACTAGTGACAAGCTGTGTCTGTCTCCCAGGTGCCTTGTGGAAATGTATTCATTCTGGGACTTAAAGGAAATATCGTAACCATGAAAACAGGTGTCATGAAAAAACCATACATGCTTTTATAGCCCTCCCACCAGCTGATATTCATGTATTTCTAACTTCCAAAATTGGAAGAAAAAATCCTGTTGGGCCCGCAGTGTACACTGTCTTGTTAGCAGCCTATTTTAAGCACAGCCTCAGGGGGCCCCTAAAGCTGCTGTGGGACAGCTCAGAGCTGAAGGCTCTCAGAGGCTGATTCAGCGAATCGCACCTCTTCTCGGCACAGGAGAGAGTGGGCTGGGGAGTACAAACGCCTAGACTGCAGCCTGGCTAGTCTCTGGAAATCTGGGGTAATGGCAGTGTCTGCCACGTGTTCTAGTAACGATGAAGATGAAGGGGAGACCGCCCCAGATCCATCCACGAGTGGAGCAATGACAGTCAGGGCCTTGGGAGGCTTCGGGGGAGCCCTCTAAGTGTGAGAACCTCCGATCTTGGAACCATCTTTGCTGTGGGGTGTGTGGTGTGTCTCACCGGGCTCCTGCCAATGGACTGTTGCCAGCCAACCTCTCTGCCTGCAACAGCCCCAGCTGGAGCCAGCCAGCTCCCTTTGTGTAGTGGAATTTGTGGCAAACAGGGAGGAGAATAGGAGCCCTTGTCCAGCCTCCTGACCAGTGCAGGGCCTGGATGCCCCACAGTACTCCTTATTAAAAGACAAAGATGGTGGAAAGCTTAGATTTCATACCCAGCCTAAGATCTCCTTTAACTTTGCAGCGATTTGCTGCAGACTCTGGGTGTGCGCCTGCGGGTGGTGTAGGAAGGAGCCAGGACAGCGGAACACAAGTGCTCATGGTCTCTGAGTGACAGAAGGCCCTGATTTCTAACCTTCAAACTCTCCTGGAAGCCCCTGAGTCCAGAAGTAGCAGAGCCTTGGTTTCTATAGTTTAGTGCCAGCCCGAACCCTCAGAGATGCTCGGGGATCCTTGAAGATGCTCGGGGATGCTCAGAGGTCTTCGGGGATGCTGGGAGATCCTTGAACATGCTCGGGGATGCTCGGAGGTCTTCGGGGATGCTCGGGGATGCTCGGAGGTCTTCGGGGATGCTCGGGGATGCTCGGAGGTCTTCGGGGATGCTCGGGGATGCTCGGAGGTCTTTGGGAATGCTCCGGGATCCTCAGGGATCCTTTGCTATTCCCCCTCCAGTTTTGACTGCACCCTTGACCCGACACTATTTAGCCGTCATTTGGGTTTTAGAACCAGGTTTTCTTTTTCCTCTGACCCCATTCTTTTCCCAGAAAATCTATAACCAATGACTCTTGTTTGACTAAGTCTGACACCCGCGGGCTCCAACTGAGACACTTCCTAAACTAGCCGAGGTCCTCATTTGCAGCAGCAGCCATTCCTCTGCCAGGGATATCAAACCCACTCAGGCCTTCCTTATTCAGTGACTTAGGGTTTTTATTGCTGTGAAGAGACACCATGACCAAGGCAACTCCCATAAAGGAAAACATTTAATTGGGGGTGACTTACAACTGAGAGGTTCATTCCATTATCATCACAGGAAGCATGGGGGCATGCAGGCAGACATGGTGCTGGAGAGGAAGCTGAGAGTTCTGCAGTCCTGATCAGCAGGCAGCCAGAACAGAGGGTGAACCACTGGGCCTGGGTTGGGCTTCCGAAACCTCAAAGTCCAGCCCCTGTGACAGACACACTTCCTCCACCAGGCCACACCTCCAATGTGAGTCTATAGGAGCCATTTTCACTCAGACCACCACTCCTAAGAGCAGAGGACAAGAGACAGCTCACTGCCATGGCAGAAGGTCTAATTCAGGCCCACCAGCCTCTAGTTCCTCCCCCACCATCCTTAGTTCCAGCCCCACGCATCACCAGTGTGATGCATTTCTAGAAGGTTTGAGAGTACAGAGGGGTCTAGGGACAGACCCCGTGGTAGTGTCTGCCCAGCAGGCATGAGTCTCTGAGTTCAGTTCCCAATGCTGTGTAAGCCAGGTGAGATGATCTTCATCTGTCAGACTAGCACTAGAGAGGGAGAGGAGGAGGCTCAGGTCAAGGTTACCTTCTGAACCAAGAAACTTTGTAGCCAGCCTGAGCTGTAGGACCCTCGCTAAAGAAAAAAAGAGCAAAAGACACCTTCAGCTCAAACTGAATTTAACCTGCCCCAAGACCCCTCTTCACTTTGTGTCTGAGCTAAGTTTCTGCCTGGTTCCTAGACCCCTCTGAGGGTTAGTCATTCCTAGCTTGTTCTCCTCAGGTGTCTCACCCTGCTTTCCCTTGCCCAGCTCCTGGCTTTGGCTGAGCTCTGTACTACCCTGAAGTGAAGTTTTATGTGCTTTTGCGGAACCTCCTCGTGGCTCACACCAGCTTTCAGGGGATTTGGCTTCACTCCCTGTTCTGCTGGGAAGTCTGGGACCAAGAGTCCCTGCTGCTTCAGCCTTCTTGGTGAGTCTCTGATGGTCTCCTCATGTATCCACAGCCCACCCCACAAATGGATGGCAATTAGTAACCCAACCTAATAGGTATGAGGAGAAATTTAGCTTCCTCGTCTGACCAATAGGGATAGTACACCTTTTCTGTAGGGTGACTTCATAAATAAGAAAGTATTACGGTAACTACTCGATTATGTTAGTATCAGCAGTCTTCTCCACTTGAATGTCCCCGTATCAGCTTTATTATCTGAAGATTCCCCGCCCCATACACATTTCATTCCCCAACCCCGCCATGTTTCAGCCCCTTAGTTCGTTCCCCTCCCCCACTACTTCATACTACATCCTCCATAGTCTAAGCTTGCTTCTTCAGGAAGCTTGCTTCACCTACATCCTTCTCAGCCCAGTCCAAGAGTTCAGACCAGCCATTCCCCCACGCTGCCAGTGGACAGCCAGAGTGACGTTCTTGTCTGATTGCCATGGTCATCTTCTGTCACTGGACGCTGGGCAGCCATAGCTGCATACAACGTGTAGCCAAGATGAAGGAGAAACCCATCCCAGCTCTCAAAACAGCCTCTTCCTGGGCCATAGGCATGCCGAGGGATGGGAGTGAGCCGGGTTTCTCTCTACAGGAGCTCCTAGGCTTACAGAGCCTGAGCCCCCTCACTGCTACCTCCTCTATAAATGCAAGTTGACAACCTTGCTAATTGACAGAGTCCAGGCTAATCAAGATTCCTGCACTCGGTCCTAGTCAGACTTTTCAAACAGGCCCATTCTCCACCCTCTATCTGTACCCTGAACTGTGCCCTTTAACCCCACCCTCTACTCTGAGTGCCGTGCCCCCCTTCCTGTCCCAACGTGAACTCCCTTCCATAAATCCTCTTCTGACGATGTTCTCCCGCATCTTTGAGGTCTTTGTTTTGTGGCGGCTTGTGTTCCCATAGTATCTTATTGGGCTCCTCCTGTGCAGACACAGAGCTGAGCACTTGACCTGCATGACGTCACTCAATTCTTTTTTTCCCCTCCATTAGTGTGTCATGTGTGGTCAGGCTCGACAGTGAGCACCTAAGCCCCCACGGCCACCTCTCCAGCCCATCTCTTAATTCTCACAGTCATGCACGAGGGCTGTATCCCCACCTCTACGTGCAAAGGGAGTTCAGAGTGATTAAATGATGCTCGAGGTCTAACAGCTACTAAGTCACAGAAGGAGTGTGCTTTACTTAAAGTCAGGGACGCTGAAAGCTGAAAGAGATGAAACTTACTATTTATTTATTTACTTATTTATGATAGGGATTCTCCATGTAGCCCTGGCTATCCTGGAATAGACCAGGCTGGCTTTAAACTCAGAGATCCGCCTGCCTCTGCCTCCCAAGTGTGAGGATTAAAGGCCTGAGCTACCACTGAGATAAAAATTTAAAAAGTAGAAAAGAAAAAGTTTCAAATAGTCCAGCCAGTCCTAACTGTACCATTTAGCCGAGGCTGCCCTTGAACTCTTTCCCATCCCCCTGTCTCTATCCTGTGCGCCTGCCTCGGAAGCTAGGGTTTAAGCCTCCATCTGTTCCCATCCCCTGACGTGACTACAGAGTGAGTTTGGGACAGCCAGAGTTACACAGAGAGACAAGGTGAGATGGAGGAGCTGGTTTCCAAGAAGGCCGGTGAGCACAGTGAGCAGCAGCCAACTGTGAACATGAAGGACGTTACCCGAGGGAGATAGAAACCACTGAGCTGGTGGTTTTTTCTTCGGTACTTAGAATGTGAATTTGAAAAAAAGATGATTTTAATTGGAAAAGTAAAAAATAGTTGAGCGAGTCTTTGAGGAGCAGATCCATGTGAACAAATGACGTCCTTAGCACACGCTTGAAGATACATTTGCAGAGCACAGCTGTGGTGGCCTCTCAGTGTTGCTTTCATGGATCCTGGAGGCTGCACAGTTCAGGCTCAAAAGAGGCTTAGTTTGGCAATGATTCTGAAGGCCCAAGGCCAAGGGGCTGCATCTGGTGGTAACAGTGTCCTGAGAGAGTGCAGTGTCACATAGCAAAGGACAGCAAATACAAGCATGTGGTGACATATTGTCTGCTCTTTCTCCCCGTAGACCATCAGTATTAAATGACGAGGCCACACTCCGACACCGTACCAAAGCCCCCTCACTACACTCCATCATGGGAATGCTTCCACCCTTTCAAGATCTCTCAGTGGGGATTTAATTGTAACATACAAACCACTAGGACGTTCAAATTATATCCAAGCCATAACAACATCGGATACTTGTCATCTGAATCTCAGTATTAAGGCCCTTTAAGGTGGGCTTTCCTCAGGCCATAGTCTTCATAGCAGAATCTTAACCTTATCCTTGCGTACAGGCCCTGCGATCCTGCACCCATGAGTATGTGCTGTAGGGAAAACCGGTAGATTGGCCCTGGCCCAAGTGCCTTCTCGACAGCAGGGGATAAGGTTTTTTGCCCAGATCTGTTAATTCTTGGCCTTGGAGCAAGACAGCCACATTGGCTGGGGAAGCATGGCAGGGGGGTGGGGGGATCAGGGCAATCACTGTAGGAAACGGGCAAACAGTAAGATCTGTAACAGTATAAGAGATAGTAAGAGAATGACCCCTCAAAACCATTTGCCCTGATAAAGCTAAGAAGAAACAATATATTGTTCCCTCCTATCTAAGTAACTGTAGTATCAGGAGATGCTGAGCAGGTATCTGGTAAGCATGCAGATGCCCAGGGGATGCTCTGATGGAATGGACTTCTGAACTCCATAAAAGACATGCATAAAAAGTAGAATTTTAGGACAGGTTTCGCTCTTGGCTAAGTCTTATCAAGCGGATTACCACTAAGAATGATTGGTGTTTTTAATAAGGGTGGCATTCCCGGGGAATCTAATAAAATCCAGATTAACCCAATAGTATGCCACACATGTCAAAAACAAAGTATCAGTAGCCTTATTGAAGTAGCAAAATTAGTGTTTCCTGCTCAGCCAGATGTGCACAATGGTGTATTGTGACTATTGGTTAGATAAGTGGTCTTCCTGTCCACATTAATTGATAGAGATATGAAATCCTACAATAGGGTAAAAGTCATGCCCAGTTGAACAAGAGTACAGACATTTTTCCACAAGTGTGTGTGTGTCTGTGTGTGTGTGTGCGTGCGCTCTGCTCATACATGCATGAGATATTCAAGCATAAAGTGAAGCAGTTATTGTGGATTGCCTGATAGCATCATGTAACTTTTAAAAAATCACTAGATAGAGCTGGAGAGATGGCTCAGTGGTTAAGAGCACTGACTGCTCTTCCAGAGGTCCTGAGTTCAATTCCCAGCAACCACATGGTGGCTCACAACCATCTCTAATGGGATCTGATGGCCTCTTCTGGTGGGTCTGAAGACAGCTACAGTGTACTTATATATAATAAATAAACCTTTTTAAAAAACATTAAAAATTCACCAAATAAACAGAGAAGTATGTCAGCTTCAGAGCAAGCAAGGGAGGAAATAACACTGGGCATGTCAGAATTAATATTTCATTTAGAAAGTACCTCAGGCTGGAGAGACACTCAGCAAATAAGTCACTTGCCATAGAGTGAGGCCTGGAGTTCAGATCCACCAAACCACACGAAAGCCAGATCGGTGTGTCAGCTCTCCCACAGTGCCATCGTTTGAGGGGTGCAGTGCCAGGGAACCCTGGGGCAGGCTGGCTTTGTCTGATCTGTGAGCCCTCAGCTCGGCTAGAGACTCGGCCTCGGGAAATACCGTGGAGAGCAATGAAGGAAGATGCTTAACCCATGGGAACCTGTGGCTTCCACAAGCAGCCACACATATGCAAGTGTACATCAGAACATGCAGATGAACACATGAGAATACATACATAGGAACAGGAAGGCACACACGTGAAAACACATATGTCTGAACATGCAGACACTCATGCACATATACATACCAAAATATACAAAAAAAAAAAATCTCATCCGGGGGTATATCTCGGTGGTAAAGCAAGGATTTAACATATGAGAACTTGGGTTCAACCTCTCAAAAAGCCCCCCACAAAACAGTATTTTTTAATTTTAAAAAATTGTTACGTTATGTGCATTGACACTTTGCCTACATGTATGTTTGTGTAAGGATCCTGGAATGACTAGACAGTTGTGAGCCACCAGTGGGTGAAGAGCATCGAACCTGAGTCCTCCGGAAGCGCAATCAGTGCTCTTCACCACTGAGCCATCTCTCCAACCCCACAAAACAGTATTTTAATAAAACCAAAAAGTTTAAAATATCTGAAGCAAAAATGTAAAAATCACTAATATCTGGTAAATGTGTGTGATCGGTCCCATGGGCGTTATTTTTAATCTTCTGTGCCTTTAATCTGCATCTGAAGTATTTAACTGTAACATCTTTTACACATGGAAACATAGCTAGCTAAATTTAATTTTAACTTCTTCCGGGCTTATTTGTGTAGTGCATATTATAAAGATGACATTGCTTTCAGCATATGTTGTTAAGTTAGTATAATAATTATTAATGTAATAATCAAATAAGTTTTAGAAAAGAAGAAACAATCCCAAACAGGACCAATCCCAAAATAGCCGTCAGTGATGTACTAGGCACGCTTCCTCCTGTGTTGCTTGTGTGTGATTTAACACAGCTCTAAGTGTCTTCTGAACACACTGAATGCACCGGCAGCATTGCCCTTTTATGTTCCGACTTAGCCCCTGGTTGGTGTCTTGTTTGCTTGACACAAGCCGGAGTCACTTGGGAAAATATCCCATCAGATTGGCCAGCGGGCAAGCCTATGGGGCATTTTCTTGATTGCTGATGGATGTGGGTAAGCCCATGCTACTGTGGGTGGCCAAGTGGTCTTGGGGGTGCATTAGAAACAGGTTGAGCAAGCCATGAGGAGCCAGCATAGCCTCTGCATTAGCTCTGCCCTTACTTCTTTTGATGATGGACTGCAATGTGGAACCCTTCCCCCCTAAGCTGTCTTTGCTTGTGTGTCTCATCAGCCACAGAAGCCCAAAGACAGCCTCCTCGAGCACCGAGCTGTGTCTTACTGCCTTCAGCTCACCTAAGCAGTGGTGTTGGTCTAAGTAGTCTTGACGTGTGACAGGCCCACAGCCATGCATCCTTAAGCACATCCTCCCTAAAGCATCAGGAACAGGACAGGACCCTGATGCTGATCTCTGCAAGGCCTTCCTGCGGGGTGATGCTAAAAAGATATGTCACATCTGTGATGTCATGTTCACAGAGCCCAAGGCATTCATCCCAGGCATCAGAACTGTGCCTGTTTAAAAGGCGTCTCTCTCTCTCTCTCTCTCTCTCTCTCTCTCTCTCTCTCTCTCTGTGTGTGTGTGTGTGTGTGTGTGTGTGTGTGTGTGCGCGCGCGCGCACGCTGGAGCTGCCTATGAGGGAATGTACATCCCCCTAACCCCCAGTGCCAGGTAGGTCCTGAGCCAGCAGCTGGTGGGAGGAGCCTATGAATTCCCAGAGTAGCAGTGGTAGTAATAGTAATGTATGCTCTTCTGAGCTCACAGCTTCTGTCCTACATGTGGTGGCACAGAGGTGGCTTGTGGCTGCTCCTGGATAACAGCCAGTAAATTGGGAATTCCAGAAACTGCTCAGCATGTTTTCCAGAACTTTTCAGTTCCTATGGCTAAGCTCCGGGGGTTGCTGCGTGGGGCTTCTGACAACCTGTACCCCTTCCCCACAGAGCTCAGAAGCTATGTCTACCTAGAGTCTCTTAATCTATACCCAGACCACTCTTAGTCCCTGGAATTTCCTGCCTAAAAACCGAGAGCCCTTCGAGGATCCACACAAGCCTGGAACTCTCTTCTTAGGGATCGGAGCACAGATGTGTGCACACTAAGTCCAAGGTGGCATTTTGTAGCAGTGGACAGGGTTTGGATGTGAGTGCTCAGCATGCATCCAGGGTGGAAGCTGTGGGATTGGATGAGCCCCAGAGGAAGCAAATTTCTCTGCACCGTAGCTCAGTTTCAGAGGCCCTTGTAAAGACATATCCGTCATGGGAGAAGGAAAACGGTTTATTAGCTTGGTCTATACTGTCGGGTATTTGGAGTTTTGGCAAATGAATTGCCTTTTCTACCCCTGCCTTGGAGTCCTAGATGTTAAGAACAGTACTGAGTTTTTATCACTATAGTCTCCCTGGGTCGTCTTTTTCCCACCCAGGCCTGCCGCTGTGCTGAGGGACGGGTATACGGTACTAGTACATCAGATTCGCCCATGTGCGCGTGGCTCTGACAAAACAGCACATCCACCTGCTGCAAGGATGAATCAGCCTGGCAGGCTCCAGCAGAGCCAGGAACAGAAGCCAGCTAGTAAACTACAATCTGTGGGGCCCCACCCCCCACGCCTACATGTTTTACACAGAGCTACTGCCCCCTGTTGGCTGCTTTAAGCAATGCAAGAAGTCAGACCATTGCGGCTCTGAGATTTTTTTTATTCTTAATTGTTGTTTGGCTGCTTGACTCATTTTCTTGGCCTTAGTCCTCAAGAGTGTCTGGTTTGTGATCAGGGAATTCGACTTTATAGAGAAGACAGCTTCATGGGGCTTTTTTACCCCTGTGGAAAGCAGAATGAATCGGGATAATTAATCAGGACAGTGCCTTACCATATATTTAACATTCTTTTACAACTGTCCAGCCAAGAGGCTACCCCCACATGTGAAGACCCCACTCATGGTTATTTTAATCATAACAACCGGGTTTTATTTGGGCATATTTACCTGATCTTTGGGTAATGTCAGTTTTGGAAGCTCACAAAAGATACCTGCTCAAATAAATCTAATTCAGATTCCCAGAATCCAACCTGGAGAGACAGAGTCAGGCAGGAGACCCCAGAGCAAGCAGGCTACACAGACCAGCTATGCCAGCGAGCTCTGGGTCTAACTGAGATACCTTGTTTAGGGATAAGATGGAAAAGCAATTGAGAATAATTTCCAACATGCACATCCCTGTTCATGCACACACCCCCACACACACTTTCCAACATGCACATCCCTGTTCATGCACACCCACACAGCACATCCCTGTTCATGCACACCCCCCACACTTTGCATACATGCAAATACACAAACACAGGAGATGGGGAGAAAACACTTTTTAAAATAGTATCTTGTGAAGCTCGTGCATCTAAAGTGTTCTCTCCCGGACAAGACAGAAAGGATGTTCCTGAGCTTGGGGAGGGGACATGAGGACAAAGGGGCTGATATGGAAGATGTAGGTGGATTTTTGTTTGAAAACTCCCACACCAAAACAGTACTTTACTTAATTTTGACCCATTCGTGATTACTCCCAAGTTAAGTAAAACATCATAAGTGACAGAAAAGCTGGGCAGTGGTGGCACACGCCTTTAATCCCAGCACTCAGCAGGTAGGGGCAGGTGGATCTGTAAGGCCACCCTGGTCTGCAGAGTGAGCGGCAGGACAGCCAAGGCTACAGAGAAACCCGGTCTGGGTAAATACACAGACCAACAAAGGTGAGAGAACATTATCCTTAAGACCCCATATTAAAGCTTTGACGCACGCGTGTAACTAGATTGCCAGATTTCCTACGTGAACACCTGATTGTGCCTCACACTGTAATGGACATCTACAAACAAATCCTTGGGCCTTTGACTTTGTTGTCTATATACTGGAGTCAGCCAACAGTCACTTGGAGGGAGATGTTACTATGAAGGTAGCAGCCAGACTTGGGCTCCTCAATATGCTGAGTACCTTTTCCAGAGAGCCAAGCTAGAACTGCATGAGGAGGAAGCAGGTTTATTTGCTGAACCTACAGGTCTAAAGAAAATCATCCATCGCCCCTCTGAACCTCCCCTGAGCAGGCTGTACTGCGTTTGACCCTCTACGGCTGTTCCGGGTGCACCTGAACACCGTGTCTTAAGTACAGGCAGAGCTGTGACAAGATGGCCTCCCCTCCCTCTTCCTTCAGGCAGCCCTCGTCGGTGGCACCACCATGATCATCGGCCATGTTCTGCCGGACAAAGAGACCTCCCTCGTGGAAGCCTATGAGAAGTGCCGGGCTCTGGCTGACCCCAAGGTCTGCTGTGACTATGCCCTCCATGTGGGGATCACCTGGTGGGCACCCAAGGTAACAGTGCTGGTGGGACCCCCTCCCCCAAAAGAAGGCACCAGAGGGCTGGTGTCCAAATGGGTGTGTGACTGAGCTGGCTGCGGCTTGAAGCTCTTCTGTATGCAGGAACCCTCACCCACCACTCCATCTTCCCTACGTCCCAACATAACATTTAGGAGTCCATGAAGATGGTGGGCAGGCCTATCCTGCCTAACTTAAAGAGCCCATTGCCCAGCATTCACAGTGAGCATTTGAACAGAGTCCAAAGCCATGCGCCAGACTCAGGAGCACTGGCTCCCTGCAGTGCTCAGATTACCCCCATGTATAAATGAGGTACCTGGAACTTCTAGTGGGGAGGACTGCTGAATGGTCAGCTCAGGTACTGGGAGTTCACATCACCGGCCTGGGACCTGAGACACAGTTAGCCACAACCTGCCCATCTCTCCACTGGGCCAGCACCTGCTCATCTTACTGGGCACTGACTTTGCATTTTGCTCTCCAGGTGAAAGCAGAAATGGAGACACTAGTGCGGGAGAAGGGGGTCAACTCCTTCCAGATGTTCATGACCTACAAGGACTTGTACATGCTTCGAGATAGTGAGCTGTACCAAGTGTTTCATGCCTGCAGGGACATTGGGGCCATCCCCCGGGTCCACGCTGAAAATGGGGAGCTTGTAGCGGAGGCAAGTCTGCAACTGAGGTCGTTGTGTGGGGGTGGGGCCGACAGAGACAGTTTACAGAGTCACGTTGAAATCTGTCACTGTCCTTCAAGGTTCACTTAAACCAAGTAGTAAAACAGTGTGATGTGTGAATGTCTGAGATGCCTAATCTTGGTCTGAAATACAAACTATATATATATATATACACATACATATATATATATACATACATACATATATATATATATCTTAGATGATAATTAAGTATGAATGTTATGATGCTAGATTCCATTATAGCAAAATAATTTAGAGCATCTCTCTTGGGGATACTTTTTGGGATGTAGCCATTCAAAGTAAACAGCACTGCATTTCCTCTACCTCTGGGTCAGAACTGTTACATCATAAACATCTGTTCTCTGGTACAAAGGATGGACCCCTTGGTTGTCTTGGGGTGAAGCTAATCCTAGGATTGTTGATACCCTATATTTGTTGAGATTTTCAGAGAATCAGCTCTAACTTTTAAACTAAGTACCAGGGTTTGTCTTTGGTGTCCTCAGGCTGTTGCTTAGCGACTGGGCTGTATTTTTAAGATAAGAGACATCATACAGTCCTTAGGAGGTGAGAAGAAAATCAGGAGATGTTTACTCCATGAGGCCCCAGTTTCTCCTTTGGAAAATGTGCATTACAGAAGGGAGCCTAGCGCGTACTTTACTGCCCCTGAGGTTGGATGTTTCTTGTACCTCTAATTCTGTTGTCTTTCTTGGTTTTTTTCAGGGTGCTAAGGAGGCTCTAGATTTGGGCATCACAGGCCCAGAAGGAATCGAGATCAGCCATCCAGAGGAGGTAGGAGAGACTTCCTGTGTCCATGGTCAGCTTCTTTTCTTTCATGTATTTCTATCCTTCCTGTATTTGTTAGCTTTCTGTCACTGAAAATAAGGCTGAGAGGAGCATTATAACTATTATTGTTGTTGTTGTTACTTATTATTGCTTATGTTTATAGTTTCAACAAATTCTGTTGATGTTTCCACTTGAGCAGAATCTCTTGGTGACAGGAACATGTGACAAAGGAGGGCTGATCCCTTGATGATCAATCAATAAGCAAAAAGCAAAACAGGAAGTGGCCAAGGGATGACCCACCCCCCACGACCTTCTTCCTCCCACTCAGCCTTGCCTATTTTTTCTAGAAATACAACCACTATCTAGAGACCAGGAATTAGTATTATGAGACTATGGGAAACATTACTTATTCAAACTGTTACACTCATGGAATCTTTTAGAAGAGATGTCCAAAACGTTACATAGCGAGTTTGGGCCTAGCCTGGGCTACCTGAGACCCTCTCTCAGAAAATGAAACTGTGTCACCCCATAGGTGAAATTCCCATCTGGAAGCTTCCCAAGAAAAAGCTCTTTGTCTTATACTGAGGCTACCTTGACTTTTCTTGGAAGGACAGGGTAAACCCCGCCATGTCCCATTTAGTTCTAATTTCAAGGCATTGGAAAGAGCATTTTAAGGGTCATTTTATCCAGAATTGAATGTGGATAAAGTGCGAGGATAATGTGGAACCTGTATTCCCAGCTCTCATGAGCCTGAGGCAGAAAGGTCTCAGGTTCCAGGCCAGCCTGGGCTACATAGAGAGTCTCTCAGTCAATCAATTACAACATGGAGGCAGTTAGATCTCTAGGAGACCCAGTGTGGTCTACGCACATTGGTGGGACCCTGTGATGGTCCTGCCATCACCCAGGAGCCAGTTTGATTTGGCTGCTTCCCACCTTCGTCCTGTCCCTGTTAGTCACTGGCTTAAATGTATGTCCTGCGTGAGCACCTCAAGATCAGTAGAGAAACCTGCACCAGGGCTGGGAATGAAGCTCGGTTGGTAGATGTGTTTCCTGGCTCATGTGACATCCTGGCATCCCCGATGCCACCTAAGACTGAAGTGGGGTATACACCTGAAATTCTAGCATTTGAGAGAATCAAGTTCGAGGTCATACTCAGCTGTGTTGTGAATATAAGGCCTGCTGCCTAGGTTCCTGGAAACTCGGAGCGCTTGATTCACAAGGTGCTCTGTGACATCAAGGTTGATGAAGGGCTGACTCAGACTCAGCCCTAGCTGTCTGTGCCAGGTTAGAAGAGGAAAGAGCAAGGCTTTGGCTGATGGGTGATCACAGCAATGTTTGCTGCCATCAGCATCTGCTGCTTAAAAGCAGGGACCTGGGTCTGTGCCAGGGAAGACTGATCCCTGCCCCCAGAAAACATTTCACAGTGTCTGGAGTTGTTTTTAGCTGTCTCAGCAGGGACGGTGGGTAGACTGATGCTGAGATTGATGGGTAAAGGTGAGGGACTCTGCAAACATCCTTCAGTGTGCAAACAGCCCCAACCACAGAGAATACACAGGCTCCGGCATCAGTAATGCTAGGATATAGGAACCCTGCTCTGGGCTAAGCTCCCGATCTATTTACTGCATTTCTGTGATTGCCATTGGGTGAATACACTAGCAGACTCTACCGTTGTTTACAATCTTTTCATTGCCCAAAAACACTTGTGGCGGGGGTGGGGGCTGGGGGGTGCCATAGCACACTTTCAGCAGAGGACAACTCTGTCCAAGAAACCAGCTCATGTCACCAGGCTTGCCCTGAAAACACCTCCCCCCCCCCCCCGCACCCCCTCCTCCGTTAATTTATTTACTTTACATCCAGAGCTTCCCCTCCCACCTCTCCTCCCAGCCCCTCCCTCTTACCTTTCTAAGCCCTGCCTATCATCCACCAAGGATGCACTCGGTATCCTAAATCCTGGGACTCCTTCGATGGAAACCCTGGTGGCTGTGGCCTGGTGCCCCTGCCAAGCAGGGTCTTGCTCCTATCCACAACCAGCCCCTGTGGGCACGGTAGGTGGGCCGCTTGCAGGGAATGCTAAAGTTCCTTCTTACCCTTGTTTTAACAGCTGGAAGCAGAAGCCACTCACCGAGTCATCACCATTGCAAACAGGGTGAGTAGCTGCCATCCACTGGGGAACACAGTTCTTGTCTGGGGGCCGACCACCAGTGGCTCTCAGGAGCCCAGCAGAATGGATGTGTTAGTCCCAGAGTTGTGTCCATCCTGCTCACCCCAGCTCTCTGTCCTATCCATTAGATCAGTGAAGCCACTGGGGCTGAGAGTATTTGGTCAAGTGTGAATGGCTTACAGTTATCATTTAACTGTATGGGTTAGAGAGATGGCTCAGTGGTTAGGAGCACTGACTGCTATTCCAGAGGTCCTGAGTTCAAATCCCAACAATCACATGGTGGCTCACAACCATCTGTAATGAGATCTGATGCCCTCTTCTGGTGTGTCTTAAGACAACTACAGTGTACTTATAGATAACAAATAAATAAATCTTTAAAAAAGAAAAGGAAAAAAAAAAGCTTGGATAGAATATAATTTAACCCTATGCCTGCCACTGAGCCTTTGTTTTCAAACTTCTTTTCCCAGTTTGGTTCAGGTAAAGCCATTAACAAGGCACAGAGAGAGCGTGTCAGAAACCAGCAAGAGGCGGCACCAGAAATCAGAGCCTTGTTCTTTACCTGATAAATACATGCTTTCCACAGCCTGCGCATCCCGGCCCCTCTCATCCGATACTTCATTATCTGAAATCACAGTGATAGGATCACCAGCTTCACTCTGCCCTGGACAGCTGATTGGGCTCAGAGGGCCAGGCAAGGGAGAGTGCTGTGTGCCTGAGAGGCCATCCTTCCTCCCCGCAGACGTCACTGCGGAGTTCGATTTGTTCAGATAATCAGAACCACAGGCTCTGGGACCGGTTTTCAATGGCATGGTTCCTGGTTGACAATATCAACAGTATGTGTCAGGATTACAGACTCAGGAAAGCAAGCTCTCAGGTTCATCCATGACATCAGAAACTAGGATAGTACCCAGCAATCTGTACTGAGAGCCTGTCTGCTTTCCTCCAACCCTAGGGTTCTAATGACGGATCCCACATGGGACCTTCCAGCCTCAGCCTGGACTGCCCTGAAGGATGTAAAACACTGAGTTGTGGTTTTAGGAAAGTAGAGGACGGGCAGGCTGCTTGTCAATCAACCCTAGGATTAATCAACTCACATCAGGCACCTCAAAGCCCCTCTGTCATCTAACTTGATGACTAGCAAAGTCAAAGACCGACATCTAGGAGGGTTTCCTGTTAGCTCCTTAAAGGTCTGGATCTTGTCCCATTGCCATGACAACAGTTATACCACATACCCAGCCCATAATAAGAAAAGGTCTGACCAGCCTTTAGCTCCTTAGTTCTTTAATTAGTGAGGCCGTGGACTACATTTGCATAGTTCTACAAAATAACTGATTATATGACAATCCAGATGCTTACAGGATCAGTTTCCGTCCAGCCTAGACTCTGAGCCTGGTTTTTCTCCCGGGTATATTCCGTCTATTGATAAGGCGGCCTTCAGGCCACAGGCATCAAGATGTCAGGTACAGGATGTGGTCCGTGACTGTTTCTGGGCCATCATGTTTATGGACAAACACATAAAATAAAATAGAAAACCGTGAGATCAGAGAAAATCTGCGGTTATCAGCTGCAACCTGAGGTCACTTCCTGGGTTGCTGGTGATCCCCAGTGCTGGCTTCCATCTGCTTCCACCTTGCTCCACACAGTTCTGCATCCTGGTGTATACCCAGACCACAGCTCTGCCTCCCAAGCACAAACCATCATCTAGTGATGGGTGTTGAGTAGCACCCAGGGATCTATGTTGGCGCGGGACTGAGAGAGGGGCGGTTGGGTGCATGGCAGCTTTATGGGGGTTACTGCTACTTCCTGCTGTCTCTTGCCTTTAGACTCACTGTCCCATCTACCTGGTCAATGTGTCTAGTATCTCAGCTGGTGATGTCATTGCAGCTGCTAAGATGCAAGGTGAGTCCTACCTAGGCCTAGGCGCACATTGTGCTATGGGATTGGAGGAAGGAGTCCATCCACTAATATTTGGCCAGGCTGGCTGCTGAGACCACTGATAGCCACAGATTTCATTGTAACTGTTTACTTCGGGGTGCCCTGCTCTAGCCTGGGCTCAATAGGTGAGAACCAGTTCTCTTCTTCAGACATATAGCTTTCCAGAAATGTCTATTACTTTGACTAGGTCAGGTAAAATTATCCAGGTCTTAAGTTGACTCATTAACTGGTGTCTTTTTGGTCTGTTATGTTGAGCTAACAGTTACCGTGGCAACAAACAAAATGCTAAACTGGTTCCAGAAAGCATGTGGGGGGAGGGGCAGTGGTGGAGGAAGACACTCTTGAAATAACTGTGTGGGCCCAAGTTCCCTTCACCACCTTAAACCCTGCGTCTGACCCCTGCGGAGCACATGACTCCCAGTGCAGATGTCCTGGTAGTGCTAAAAAAGCCTTGGGTGCTGCCACGGGTCTGGTAACAGGAGAGACAAAGCCAGTGTGGAACCCGGGGAGTATTAGCCAGCATGTGCAGCACAGCCTTTGTGACATTTTGACATCTGGGCTCCACCTTAGGCCTCTCCTTCAGCTGAGGTCCCTTGAGGGGTCTCAGCTGGATTGTTGGCCCAGCTTGCTGGATGGGTGGATCCCTTTTCCGACTTCCTGCCTGCTGAATTTGCTCTGGATTCTGCCCCAGCTGTCAAATCACCTGCCTGTCCAGAGGACAGACTGTGCAGCCCACTAGGCCTGGCACCCCATGCCTGCCTTACCCTCACCCTGCCTTACTACCACAGTTATCTGTACCCCATTAGAATCCCCAGACCCTACATCCCCTAGCCTCAGAACCCTTGTCCTTTGCCCAGGGTCAACAGCGTGTGAAAGGCTCTGAGCTTTTACATGCCCAAGGGCACAAGCCTTTCCCGTTGGCTTGGTTCCTTTAACTGCACAGTGAGATGCACAGCCCAACCATGTCTTAGACCAGGGGCTTCCAAGTTATGCTTTTGATGCTTCTTCCAGGGAAGGTGGTGCTGGCCGAGACCACCAACGCACACGCAACACTCACAGGCTTACACTACTACCACCAGGACTGGTCCCATGCAGCCGCCTATGTCACGGTACCTCCTCTGAGACTGGACACCAACACGTCCACCTACCTCATGAGCCTGCTGGCCAAGTAAGGTGTTTGAGCTGGACAGCACTCCGCACGGGGGCTTTAGGTTTTTAACATGATGTCCTCTAGCTCTAGAAGCCAAACCTGTCCTGGGTTTGGTCTGTTGGGCCCCGTGGGTGATTTTGCCTGAGCCTCCACTTGCTATCCTGCTGACTTCTCTGACAAATTGACTTGGAGTGAGGGCATTGGTCAGCACTTCAGAGGCTACTGGCACCTTATCCTGAAGCCCTGTGGGGAACTCTGGGATAGGACTCGTCTTTCCACTTTCTTCCTGACTGCATTAGTTACTTTTATGCTTGAGGGAGCAACTTTTAAGAGAGCTTATTGTAGCCCCTTTCTAGAGATACAGTCCTCCATGAAGGCCTGGCAGCAGGCAGCTCAGACTCCGTATCTCAGCGGGTAAAAGGAGAGAAGCACAGAGTTACCTGCTCTGCTTTCCTCCCTATTCAGCCCAGACCCTCGCCCTTAGATGGTACTCCCTGTGTTCTTTTCTCCGTCCTTTCCAGAAAAGCCCTCACAGACACACCCAGAGGCACACCTCACTAATGCCCTAGCAGTTCTTGGTTCAATCCAGGCAATGTGGTGATCAGCCATGCTTACCTTCGCCCTCCCCATGGTTACCTCAGTTTCTCTCTTTGTGTGTCCTTTCCCATCTTTTTCCCTGTTACACCCTCTTCCGAGCTCCACTTTCAATCTCTTCTATGTCTAATGCTCAGCCTCCACCTGAATAAAACAGTCCAAGGGGCATTCTGGATTTGGCAGGGCACATTTATGGAAAGGTTGCCTTTGTTTCCATGACAGCTTGAAACTTCTGTATCCGCTGCTAGGGACATCCTGGGAAGAGACATTACTTTCTCTTCTCTTTGGCTATTAAAGTCCTGTCGAGTTCAGAGGCAGCACCTTGTGGGTGTCCCTAGCTCTCTCTGCCTACGTTGAAGCAGATGGAGGAGAAAGGTGGGGGCGTCTTCTCCATCTTCCCCGGCATGTTCTTACTCAGCTTCTAGCACCAGCAAGGGCCCTGGTGAGGCCACTTACACCAGGCCACTTTCTCCAGTTCCCCAGCCCACAGGAAGCCCCTGGGGCTTCACTATCCCTTTGATGGGAGAACAGGCTAGACCATCTGTGTTTCACACAGAGCTAGGATATAGGGTAAACTTGTGGTGACCTTGTACAAAGGCAGCTCTCAACCCCTAGAAGAGAAGTCTGTTTTCAGGTCCTGACCTGAAGTTTAGGTTTCTGGAAGGCAAGAGGCACACATAATTAAGCTATACCGCTCAAGGCGTGGTCTTGCCCATCACTGCCTAGCTGTGATCTCTCTTTAATAGGCAGTCTGGTAAGTTGTCAGATACGTGTGAAGTCCCTCAGAGACTCTCGGCAGACACACGGTTTTCCTTTTTGTCACACAGCTTTCATCTGTTCTCTCAGCACGGAACTTCCTGGGAAATACTAATTGAAAAGAGGTGCCCCCGTGACCCCGTAGATAAAGGAGAGAGATTGAGAAAAACTTCTGATGGCAACTTTGGGCATTCACATTCATGCGCCCACATACATGCAAACAGACACAACACCCATACATACAAGTTTTTAAAATACTATAAGAAAGACTCCGTCGAGTTCAGAGAATCTTTTGAGAAACTACATTTGCCACGTATTCAGTCCATCCAGACACAAATAGACAGGAGAAGGAAGTGTTAGTCAGTGATCAATTCATTCATTAATTTAAGTCTTTCTATATAGCCTGGTTTTCCACTTTAATTATTTAAATAAATTTTCATGGAAGAATTACGATTTCAAATGGTAGAGAGATCGTCTTAGTTCCTTTTTAATCAGTGAACGTTGTAAATATATGCTATTTCACAGAATTCAGGGCACAATTTAACTATTTATAGAAACTTATGATTACTATAATTTTCTCCTATAACATATGATTGGTGTAATTTATGTGATAGAGAATGCTGGCTGGAAAACATCAGTTACCTTTTCTACAAGAGAATCTGAGCGTCTGAAGAGACGGCTCAGCAGTTAAGAGCACTGGCTGCTCTTCCAGAGGACCAGGGTTCAGTACCCAGTACCCATATGGCAGCTCACAACTGTCTGTGACTTCAAGATCTGACACCCTCACACAGACATACATGCAGGCAAAACACCAATGTACATAAGAAGAAAAATAAACTTTAAAACTAATAATAATAATAATAATGGAGAATCTGAGTTGCTCACCCATTATTTACTTTCTGGTATAATTTCTTAGTTAAAGCATGAATAAAAAGTACAATTCATATTTGTCCTTTATTTTTAAATCTGACTTCCTGAGCAGGTGAGATGGCTCAGCAGGTCCCCAAACCTGACACCCTAAGTTTGATCCCCAACGCCCACATGTTAGAAAGAATGGACTCAACGTTGTCCTCTGAGCTCCATGCTCATGCCGTGGTACAGTTAATAATCAATCGCGATTGACTGATTTGTTCTGATTGATTAGCGGTACCTGCTTCTGAAGCAGTTGGATGTTCAGTTAAAGGGTGGAAGTTGAGCCTGGCTCTCAGGGTCTCAGGCCTGCAGCCCTCTATCCTGTGCTGAGAGTCCTCTAGTCTGAGCTTCACCTAGGGTTCCCTCAAAAGAGAGTGAACCCTGAGATTTCTTTTCTCATGGCTTCTGCAGGTGCAGAGAGGGTAGGGAACCTCAGGGGAGCCTGAGGAAGAGATCTTTTCCTGTCTCTACAGCCCAGGGCAAGGTCAGCCCTGCCACCCAGAGAGCTGAGTCACCACGCTATGGATTTGCCAGGGACATTAGTCTTTGGCAAGAGGCTTAACTAATGGGCCTGCCAGGTCCTGGGAGAGACAGTCTTCTGTGCAGTCTGACTGAAAACTGTTCAGGAGCCTCAAAATCTCCCTCCATACGACACCACACCACACCACACCATACGACACCACACCACACCACATGACACCACACCACACCATACAACACCACACCACACCACATGACACCACATGACACTGCACCGCACGAGCTGTTTGATCCCAGGGCCCCTACTGGGCCGTGCCACATGATCTTCTTGCTGTAGCCAGATCCCTCTTAGGCTTGCTTTGCCCTAGTGACGTAAGCATCCTGATCTCTGTGGCTTCTAGTATAGAAATCTCTGAACATGGGTGGTCAGTCTGCCTCTGTCTTTGGCAGAGAGCAGACAATGATGTGCCTCTTTCACCGCCCTTCCCTGGTGCTGTATCTGCCTGAGGTCCTAGTCTAGCCTTAGCTATTTGTAGCCCTTAACCCTCTGAAGACGTCATGGATGCTGACTTCCCATCAGCTTCCCGTGACTGTTAAAACTTGGCAGTTTTGAGTGTGGTGGCTCCAAATCACTTAGCAAGTTTAGCATTGAACTTTGGCGAAGCTTCGTCAAACATCTACTATGTATGTCCTGCTGGGACAGGGTGGGTCAGGGAACTGGTGAAAACATGGCATGTGTGCCCTTGGCGTTAAGACCACCTCTACCCAATGAAACCCTCAATGGTGGGCAAGTTGTCCACCCGCTATCCTACCAGTCACTGACCCAAGAGTCTCCTGGGACACTGCTCAGCACATACGCCAGTTCTATAGATACATTGCTCATTTAAATGAGGGCAACAAATCATAGAGGTCACCCAGCAAATAGCAGAACCATGTTGGAAATGGATTCTCTAGGTTTCCAAGACCAAGTCCCCGCCCCTAGCTTGTCCTCACCCTCGGAGGCATCTGCCTTCCATCCCCTCACTGGTCTTTTCTCTCTCCCCAGTGACACTCTGAACATTGTGGCATCGGATCACCGGCCATTCACCACAAAGCAGAAAGCCATGGGCAAGGAAGACTTCACTAAGATCCCACACGGTGTGAGCGGTGTACAGGATCGAATGAGCGTCGTCTGGGAAAGGGGAGTGGTAGGTCTACAGCCTTGCCCATGCTGAAGATCTCAGCAAAGCCTACGCTCAGGGGGTGTCTTAGGTTCTCTGGAGGAAACACGTAGAAAGGGGATCTAAGTGTGGCTGACAGGGTGAGCTGGGAACTTTTTCCCAACAGAAAGTCCAAGAATATAATAGTTGTTCAGTCCATGGGGGTCACGATCTCAGCCAGTCTTGAGTTTTATGTTGGAATCCCAAAGAAGTGGGCTTTAATGTCAATGAAGGAATACCTCAGCGGCAGTGTATATGAGCTTGCCAGGGGAAGCCAGGACAAGCAGGAAGAGAGCAAAAGCTTCCTTCTCTCATGTCACACACATACACACACACACACACACACACACACATACGCTTCATACATGCTATGTTGGAAGAATCATGTTAAATCTGGATCCTTTGTGATTGGAAGGTCTATCCTAAATCTGAGCCACACTTTCTAGTAGCAGTATAGATATCTAGACAGACAGATAGATAGTACACACACACACACACACACACACACACACACACACACACACATAGTCTTACAGCCTCTTGTGATCCAGTCAAGAAAACCCCCTTGTTGCTGCTTGGGTTTTAGTTCATTCCAGTCCAGTTAACAAGCAAGAATACCCATTGCAGCCACCGAGAGGTGACCCAATCACAGCTCCTGTTTTAGGCAAGAGGTCAGTGGTATCAGAGGTCACACTTAGCTAGCATGGCGTCTCCTCACACAAACATGGGGGGAAAGGCTCACCCCATTACCTGTTATTGAAATGTTAAAAGTTCAGAAAAGCATAAGAAAAAATTCTTACAACTACCTAGAAATTCAGCTTTTCGGTACATGTCTTCCTACGTCGGTGCATGAAGACATCTTAGGCCTTGAGTGTTCAGTGGTCTTCTTGCTTCAGCCTCCCAAGGGCCAGGGTTTTAAGTTTAAGCTACTGTATCTGGCTACCATACATTATTTTAGTGTGTGGATTCATCTCTTTTTTTTTTTTCATATTTTAAGTCATTTTGAGTGTCTTCTCAGATCACTAAGAAGTTGTGATCCTTTTAAAACACGGTTTTTGGTGCTTGGGACCTAGCCCAGGCCTTCATCTGCTAAGCTGCAGTTCTGCCTCTGCCGATGTCCCCAGCCTCAAATGTCTTCTTTTAATTGCGATGTAATGTTCCCTCCGGTGGAAATGCTATATTTAGTTATTCCTTTGAAGCTCTTGGCTGTTTCCAGTTTTCACACTTCAGACAACGCTGTGAAGAAACCCTTGTTTAAGAATGTCACCGTTTCTAATTACTTCCTTAGAAGAGATTTCTAGAAGGGGATTTGTGGGTCAGGAAATGTGAATATGGTATGCTGGGTATATTTTGTCTAATTGAATTTCAAAAAAAGATAGGGGCTGGGATTTCATTTGAATACCACCTGTTCTGCCCATGAAGAGTAGGGGTTGTTTGTTTGTTTGTTTGTTTTGGTCCTGATCTATCATGGAATACACTCAGCACTCAGCACTCGGTACAAGCACAAAGAGATCTGAAATACTAAAAGCTCAGGGAGAGGCCTGGAGGTAGCTCAGGGCAGGTCCCTCAAGAAAGGCACACAGCGGCCTGGCTCAGTGCAGGTTCCTCTTTCAGAAACAGAAGATACAATAGTCTCTCCCATGTATCCAGTTTCTCAGGTGGTCCACAGTCCACAAAATATTAAATGGAAAACTCTAAATAGCATTCAGACACTTGGAGAAGATGTTTGGTTTTCTTAAGATGGGATTCACAGCCTGGGCTGCCCTGGAGCTCACCAGGCCTTAAACCCATAACAGGGCTACCTCAGCTCCCCCAGAGCTAAGATTAAAGGCATGAGCACCATGCCTCATACTGTAAGTATTAAATACGTATTGTTACAACACACTGTTAAATTATTCTATTGTATTAGTTGTTGTCAGCCTCCTGCTGTGCAAGTTAACTTGATAGTAGGTGTGCATGTATAGGGAACAAGCCTAGTATGTGCATGTATAGGGAACAAGCTTAGTATGCATAGGGCTCAGTTCTCTGTGGTTTCAGACATCCTGTGATGGCCTTGGAAAAAAAATCCAACAAGCAAGAAGGGACGTATACTCTTGCACATGAAGGGAAGCTTCTAAGTCATCCCAAGTGGGCACACAGGTGGAGCTGCTCTTAGGAGGTGCATTTGCCCCAGGCAGGCAGCCTTTGGCACAAGTCACCAGGGTAGCTGGGTGGTTGGGGGAAAAAGGAGCAAACAGGTTGACTCATGTGAGAGACAGTGCATATAGCACAATTCACCTTGGAACCACAGATGCGACCCTCTGGGATAAAAGAGCACAGGCTGGGTAGCAAGAGCCGGACTGATCTGGTACTTCTGCCCATATTCCAGGTTGGAGGGAAAATGGATGAGAACCGTTTTGTAGCTGTCACCAGTTCGAACGCAGCCAAGATTCTCAACCTGTATCCTCGCAAGGGCCGTATCATCCCCGGAGCCGATGCTGACGTGGTGGTGTGGGACCCGGAAGCCACAAAGTAAAGCTTGCCACTAGTCTCCTGGGATTAGGGGGATTTAGGGTTTTGAAGAACTGCAAAGGCTTCGCCCCATTTCAAGTTTAGAGAAAGGAGGCAGCGGCATGCAGATGACCATGCTACTCTCATGTATCCATCCCTACGTATACCTACGTCCAATGTCTCTGTCCCTAAGGACACCAGTTAGCTAGGGAATATACACACTTATACAACCTCCTTTTCATTCTCTATATGCTCTGTGTCAACCATGGCCCCGTATTTGAGATGCTGAGATGCTCGGGGTAAAGATGTCATCCCGAGAATTTTAAGAGGATGGAGTTAAGCTCATATCGGAAGGACACCATTCCTTCCTGTTGGGCAGCATCTCTCTGTCAAGGAATGCTCTCTTTGCATGTGCTCAGATCTTGTCCCACCCTCGTCCCCACCAGGACCATCTCAGCCAGCACCCAGGTGCAGGGTGGAGACTTCAATCTGTATGAGAACATGCGATGTCACGGTGTACCACTGGTCACCATCAGCCGGGGCCGTGTCGTGTACGAGAACGGCGTCTTCATGTGTGCAGAGGGAACCGGCAAGTTCTGTCCTTTGCGATCTTTCCCAGACATTGTCTATAAGAAGCTGGTACAGAGAGAGAAGGTAAGGGGAGCAGGAAGGAAAGATGTGTGGGAAGAGGTCAAGGCCCTGGTTGGGGAGCTCTTCACTCCCCACTTTAATTCTCGGACATTGTAGTCTTGTATATTATTTTTGCACCAGTGTGACCAAGATACCTTAAGAGGGGAAAGGTTTCAGAAACTTTAAAGTGACTGGATGCCGTTCTTGATGCTGAAAGTGTGTGGAGTGACTGTTGACATGCAGCAGATGGGGATGAAACCAGAAGCCAGAATGAGAGGCCATCTTAATAACCTTCAGAGGCCAGCCATGCCCCCATCTCCTGTGGGGAGACATTTCAAATTCAAGCTGTAGCACACAGTTTCCTCTGGATGCTGTCTGTTCCTATCTAGCCGGAAGAGTATGCAGCAGAGACAGTAGGAAAGGTGGAACTGGAAAATGCTGGTTTCCACTTCTCATTTTGCATACATCTATAATGGTGCTGCTGGTGGTGGTGTGTGCATGTGTGCACATCTTGAGTAAGTGTGCCCATGGAGACCAGGAGTTTCAGATGCCCCTAAAGCTAGAGTTATGGGGTTGTGAGCCACCTCACATGGGTACTGGGACCCGAACTCAGGGCCTCTCTCTGCAAGGGCAGTACACACTTCCAGCCTCTGAGCCACCTCTATAGTCTCAGTAGATAAAATGTAAATGAACAAGCAGATAGGGAACTTGGCAAGTGTGTCTGTGGCAGGTGAGGTCCTCCTGGTACACAGGCTGACTGCTCAGTTTCTTTCCTGTCTCGCTCAAGCCAAGAGGGCCTTCAGAAATCCTCTGTGCCTGTTGTTTCTCTCCAAAAGATTGTGGGCAGACAGCGTGCAACATTGCGACTGAGGTTCCATCCCAAAAGACACAGCTGCTCCCGCAGCCTCCTGCACACTCCCACCCCACCCCCAACCCCAGTAGCACTTTGAATATAGTGAATCGCCATTACTGACCTAGGGCAGGACAGCTAAGCATCAGAGCAGAGATTGGAACCTTGGCTTTCTGGTTCGTGTAGTGCAACTCCTAGCCCTCTAGTATTGCTTCCAGCAGTGGGCTATGTCCAGACAAAGTATATCTACCCTAAGTTTCTACTGGTTGGTCAGACAACAGGAAAAGGTCTGGCCCAATGGGTCCCTGGCAATTGTCAGGACACCACTGTATGTGTCAGAATGCTCACCATAGAGAAGTACTTCAACCATTACCCTGCTAAACTCCCCTGGAGAGTATAAGTGCCCATGTGGAGGGCAGAGACCAAGGCATTTATCTACACATGCATGCTCATGTCCATCTTATGTAGAAGCAAGAAAAGCATTCTTCAGTGCTTGGACTATGGAAGCAAGAAGCCTGTCACCTGTGTGTGTGTGTGTGTGTGTGTGTGTGTGTGCGTGTGTGTGTCTTGGGTCCTGTGCAGAGTGGTATCTGTCAGTAGAGGATTCTGTAGCCGCACACTTGGCTCTGACATGCCTGTCTTTTCTCTTCACTAGACCTTAAAAGTGAGGGGAGTGGACCGCACTCCCTACCTAGGGGATGTCGCTGTGGTTGTCCACCCTGGGAAAAAAGAGATGGGAACGCCACTGGCAGACACTCCCACACGGCCAGTCACCCGGCATGGGGGAATGCGGGACCTTCATGAATCCAGTTTCAGCCTCTCTGGTAAGGGTGAGGGTATGGCGGGAGCTGGCAGGCAGGATAAAGGCCCAGGCAGTGTGCTCCAGCCTGTAGGTCCTTTGTGCTGTAAGACCGAGACATGGAGCGTGTGCTGTTGGAGACATACAGGCTGAAGGCCTGGGAAAGCCAGGATTGCTCACCAGCGGCTAGACAAGCTGCGGTCCAATAGACTCTCCCTGGTGATGTTTTTGTCCCTTGAAACACCTTGAGGACATTGCACACATGGTACCCCACAGATGTGCAGACCTCAGAAGGTCAACCCTCCCTGCTGTCATTGTCCCCTCCCCACCTCATTGAAGCCCCTCATTACTGTTTCTGCCCTCTGGTCTTCATACGTTGCCTGCACTTTTTTGCAGCTCCCCTCCCCCATCTTTTTTTGGTTTTGTTTTTGTTTTTTAAGCATTATAAACATTTCAATAACTTTAAGTAAATGTTTCTTTCTTTTGGCTCTGACTCCCAGTCCCTCTCCGTATCTCCATGCCCTGGCTCTTGTCTATCTACAGGATGCCTTAGGTTTCTCGTCATGTTTTGACCCTGTTTTTAATATCATGCCCTCCCAGGGACACCAACACTGAGACTGGATCCCTTTAGACCATGCCTGTCTATGCGATTATAACTCAGATGTCCCTGGTTCTTGGATGGGGAACATTGCCTCGTAAATGATAGGATGTTCTCAATGGAGAGCAGACAGAGGCCTTGGGAATCGGCACCACCACTTGAAAGGGCAATGACCCAGCCTCCCTGACCCCAGGACTAGCCAGACAGAAACTACTCTTCAAGGCTTGTCTCTATTTGGGGAAGAAAGGCAGAAGGAACAAGAGCATGGAGTCAGAAGGGATAGAGAATGAGAACCACACACAAACCATCGCAAGGTGCGAGGCGGAGAACCCATCTCTGAAGCCCCGCCTCCTGAGGTCCCTGGGTGCCCAGCTTGTGCCAGGGACCTGTGGTTTCCACTTGGAAGTGCCGGTGGTCTGTGGAGGAGTACTCCAAAAACATGTTCCCAAAAGGCTGGTCCCACAGGCAGTGGGACATGACCGCTGGGTGGTGTGGCTGGAGCACTGTCCAAACACACTGAGGCTTTGCCAGTCTGGGGTGTGGATTCCTAGGACCTGAGCACGCAGCCTGCAAAAGCCAACCTCACAAGAAACGATGAGACTCTGGGGGTGTGGGGCCTGACTAGCCAGTGGCCTCTTCTATCCCAGTTCAGCCATGAACAGAGAGTGGCTCCTACAGACACAGCAGACCTCAAGTTGCCTGTCATCTCTCTTCTGGCCCCAAGTCGTAATCTGTAGATGATGGGGGACACTGGTGGATGTCCCACTGTGATCTCGGGACACTAGACCCTCCCTTCCGAGTCTTAGAATCCTGAGGTGTGGCCCTTTGGTTATACTGGTCTTTCATTTTCCAAAACAGTTACTGATTTTCCGTTTTATCCTCTGGTTCGCTCGCTGAGACTTGTGTCTGAAGGTCTGTATGATAACTGGCTAGTCCCCTCGGTCTGATAGTATGAGAGAGGCTGAGTATGGTGTCCATGTGAGTGAGTGAGGAGGCTCGTAATGTTGGCTCTGAGTCAAAAAACCTGGGTTCAAACCCAGGCTCTTCAAACCCCTTATACTGTAAAATGTGGAAATCTTATAATGTCCACAATCTCTGGTTTTCTCATCCAGATAATGGAACAGAGGCACAGGGATTAAGACTGACTACCTAGGACTGGGGTAATAGCTCAGTCAGTAAAGCACTCACCTTTGAAGCACAAGGAGTTCAATCCCAAGAAACCCTGCTGAAAACACCAGGCCTCAGCACTCACCGCCTACCAGCTCCCGGAGAGTCCATCACCTCCTTGGGCATGCGCACATACATAGGCGGGCAGTATCCTCTGACCTCCACGGTTTTAACTCGGCCTCTGGGCCCCTGGTGTTAGCCCAAGCAGCATCAACCCTGACAACCCTCCCTGCTTCCTTCCTGCAGGTTCTCAGATTGATGACCACGTTCCAAAGCGGGCCTCAGCTCGGATCCTTGCGCCCCCTGGAGGCAGGTCGAGCGGTATTTGGTAAAGGCTCGGACCAGCCCCCCCAACAAGTGAGGATGATCCACCACCACCTGCCTGCACACTTTCCGGCCACAGCTGCAGTGGGTGGGAGAGGTTGGGCTGGGCAGCACACCACCAGTGGGGGCTCCAGAAACCAGGAAGCCCTCCCCTTGTCTGAACATGATTCACGGGGCTTTGATCCACCCCTAACAAGGCACTTTGAGCTGTCCCTTCTGCCCTGCCCCTTCTTCCATGGCCCTGGGGTTTCTCTGAGCCCCAGAAGCCCACACTATGCACAGCACCCAATGCATAGCTCCCGGTCCTATCCCTCCTCTCATCGTGACCTCCTGTGCTGGCTCTGGGAAGACCCAGACTTTAGTGCTCTGCCCTGCTGCCCAACCAGACAGGTGGCCAGAGCACTTTAGCAGATGTGTTTTATAAGGAAGGGCCTTCCCCCTTTACCCCTTAGGCCCCATGGTGACATTTTCCCAAGTCAGACAGGTGTCAATTCCCCAGCCATGCCCAAGGTGTCCCATCTCTCCCGATTCATCCCAGCTGTACCCATGTGGGTACAGTCAGGACACCCCGGGCGTGGCTGTGCTTGGGACACCCTGTGCCCTTTGCTAGCCTCTTTGATTCCCTGCCCATGCCCTCTGGGAGTCCCAGGCCCCAGAAGGGTATCTGGGTGGGCATGCGGCTGGTGCCAGGCGCGTGTAAATGGTTTTGTTTTGCACGTTTGGTTTGGTTTGACTTGTTTGTGCACCCTGTGGAAGATAACGGTGCTTCGTGTCACTAGCATAGCATAGAAACGGGAATAGATTTGGTTTGTAGGAGATGCTGCACTCACCACCAACCAGACGGTATGGGGCAGAGGCAGGGGCAGGCTGGCCCCCTGGCCCCTTCCCCACAACCCAGGGTCCTTTTGCTTCCAGAAGCCCTGTACCATGCCTCCCCTATCCCATACCTCCTACCACCCCCTTCTACTCCCCCTACATTCAAATGATCCTGGATGCTGACCCTAGAAACCTTAAGGCAGCATCTCTGCTCCTGGTTACTGCCAGCACTAACCCCATATCCACACTTTCATACATGGTTTCCTATAACTTGCCTCTTCTACTCCTCCTGTGAGACTAGTAAGAGGCCTCATACCTGGGAGTAGGAGAGGGTTGGTTAGCCAACTGCCGGGGAAGGGGCTTCAACCCACAAGGCCTAGCTGTAGACTCCACCCCACTGCACACGTGCTATGGGATCCTGCACACAGCACTGGGCTCTTATTGACTACTGGTTGGCCCCGCCCTGCCTCAGAAGCTCCTCTGTGGTTCTCACCATCTGGGAAATGGCTCAGCTGTCTGCCTTTGATAAGCCTCATCCCTGCCCCTCTTTGGCAAATGATCTCACTTTTGTTTGAGCTCCACAAACTTGTCAGAGGCCCAAAAGAGAGCTTGTCAGTCACCCCTGCACATTTTCCTCCTGCTTTGAGCACATCAAAGCACTTCCGTGTGTCAGCTCTCACTGAGGCTTGACAGATAAAATCCGAGGAGCTTCTGAGACAGGGCGGGGCTTACCACCCCCCCCCCCCCCCGCCTCACAGATAAAAACTGAGGCCCCAAGAGTTTAGGCCCCAGAAGTGTCCGTGACTGCTCGTATGGCCTTGGCTGCCTAACCTAGCTGTGGCAAACAGCTGTGAGTTGATGTCAGGCCCACCAGGAGTTTAACCAGATAGAATACTTTCTTCCCGGGGGTGTGTTCTGCCTTGCTTTGCACAAGTCGGTTTTATCTTTGTCATGAACTGACTACTGTGTTCTCTCGGTTTGAGCCTGGAATAGAACAGTGTTGGGAACTTGTGTACAGTTGTAGCTGCACCGTGTCCTCACTTAGGAGCTGAAGGGACAGATAACCGGAGAACTGAGGTAGATAATGACCCTGGAAGAGCCTTCACAGAACAAATAGTGATGCTGACCCCTGGTACAATGTCTGTCTCTTTCTCCCACTCTCCTCTTTTTCCTCCTCCTTTTTCTTCTTGGAACTAAGTCTTGCCTAGGTAATCTGAACTCACAGAAATCCTGCCTTCCTTTCCCCAAATACTGGAATTATACACACAAGCTACCACTCCTACCTATACGTCATCTTTGTCTATTTCTGCCCTTGTTGGGTCATGGGCCTCGGGCAGATGCCAAAGATCCAAGGGTGGTAGGGTCAGCTAGGCAGGCCACCTGACATGGGCCAGAAGTGCTTTACCCTCTCTGAGCACTTCCACACCAGTAGTGTGTGGCCTAAAATGGTGGAAGAGTGTTCTAGGGGCCACTGTGGGCCTTCTACTCCACCCACCCTGCCCTTCTACAGCCCCAAGCCCACCCTTTCATAGACTGTGTACTCACCCAGGAGCTTCTAGATAGGAGGCTTAAAGAGCCAAACAAACCGTCATCCCCCAGTGTCCGATCCCTGCCCCATGCAGAGCTCCAGCCACCCCATCACAGGTCCAGTGGCTGCTGGCTGGAGCAAAAGGGGTCTCTGGTTGCACCGAATGCAGCTCTCATACTGGTCTTGTACTTGCTGAATAAACACTGTTGTTCTTGCCTTAGCTGCTCTCTAGGTTTGTGGGGTTAACTTACCAGAAAATTGTGCTACTGTGTGTGTGCGTGTGTGCGAGTGTGTGTAGTGCTAGGAGTCCACAGTAGGTCGCTTGTCAAGCCAATGCCGTGACGAGGGCATCTCTTATATTGACCCAAAAAACCACAGAACCACACGGAAGCCAAACCCCCTCCAGCTGCTGAGGTGGCAGGCACAGCCTGGGGTCAGAATGGAGCTGTCAGCACCCCAGCACCCCAGCACCCAAGTGACTTCCTCAGTCCTCTGTAAATGTCATGGTGCTAAGGTTGTATCAATCCCAAGATGACACATGGCCCTGTGCTTTGGCCGCCATTTGAGGCGAAACAAAACAGCCCAACACGTTGTGTTCTGGTGCAGGTTTGTATTAAACTGTAGCTACTTCTCACTCGGCTTCTGTTGTGTTTTTTCAAGAAGAGGTAACCTGGCCGAAAGCTTCCTCTGATGTGCTTATGTGACGCTTCTGTTGCTAGGACAACAGCTTTGATCCATTACTGACCCAGTAGCAGCTTACTGGGAAGTTTGGGCAAGGTCTGAAAATACAAAAATAAAAAGTTTAAAAATAAACATTTGTGTTAAGGGTCATCCCTCTCCCGAAAGCCCAGGATTTCTGATGGTGGAAAAGAAAACTTTCAGACAGATTTTTTTGGGAGAGTAGGTGTGTTATCTGAAATAGGAAAAATCAGAGGAGGCATTAGAAACAAAAAGAGAAGGATCTAGACCCCCTGTCTTAGTTAGGGTTTCATTTCTGTAGAGACGCATGAGCAAAGTAACTCTATAGAGGTAAACATTTAATTCAGGCTCACAGGTTTAGGGGTTCAGTCCATTATGGTGGGAAGCATGGCAGCATCCAGGCAGGCATGGCGCTGGAGAAGGAGCTGAGAAGTTTTTCAGATTTATTTATTATGTATACAGTGTTCTGTCTGCATATATTCCTGCAAGCCCGATCTCATCATAGATGGTTCTGAGCCACCAATTGGTTGCTGGGATTTGAACTCAGGATCTCTGGAAGAGCAGTCAGTGCTCTCAATCTCTGAGCCATCTCTCCAGCTGGGGTTCTATTTCTTAATCTGCTTGCTGGAAGGAGGAAACTGGATATTCACACTGAGCTTAGCTTGAGCATTTAAGACTTCAAAGCACCACCTCCTCAGTGCCACACCTCTAACAGGGCCACCGCTCCTAATAACGACAGTTCCTATGCCCAAGCATTCAAACACAGGAATCTATGAGGGCCAAACCTACTCAAACCACCACTTTGCAGTACCCGGCCAATAAGCTTATAGCCATAACATAATGCAAAATGCGTTTAGTTCAACTTCAAATGCCCACATGGTCTGTCACACTCTCAACCATCTTTAAAAGTTACAAGTCTTCTCTGAGATTCACAAAGTCTCTTAACTATAATCCCCTATGAAATCAAAAAGCAGATCACAAACTTCCCCAACATAGTATTACAATGTATACATTACCATTCCAAAACATAGGGAAGGAAGCACAGTGAGAAGATACTGGACCAAAGCAAGACTGAAAACCAGCTGGGCAAACTCCACACTCTGAATCTCCATGTCTGATGTCAAAGCACTCTTCAGGTCTCCTAGTCTTTCAGCTTTGTTGGAGGTGACACACTTCTTTCTTTTGGGCTGGTTCCACTCCCTGTTAGCTGCTCTCCTCAGCAGGCATCCCACAGCTCTGGCATCTCGAACAACGTGGGGTCTCCAAGGCAACCCAAGTTTCACCCTCACAGCTTCATGCAGTGGTCTCTCTGAGCCTCTGTGCAAGGACACTTTGCCATACATTTGGCTTCAGGAACTTTCCTAACTCACAGAGGGCCATCTCTCGATCTAAAACCAGACCATGTAGCTGTCAAGGTCTGCTGCTTGCTGCGGCTGGAGCATGGCCTCTTCGTTCAATTACATCGTCATCAGATTCCTGCTTTTGATGATTTCCTTCTCTCCCTGAGCTTGGCTCTCATGGAATTTGCTCTGGAGATCAGGCTGGCCTTGAACTCAGAGATTTGCATGCCTCTGTCTTCTAAGTACTGGGATTAGTCTTCCCAAGGCCTTAGTGTGTCTATGAAGGGCCTTTGCTGGCTCACTTGCTTTCTAGAACCCCACCACTGAGTATGGCAACTAGACCTTAAAAACCCTTGATTGTTGAGGAATCAGACTCACCCTAAAATGAGTGAAGTACAAGCTATAGTCACAGCATTTGGAAGGCTGAGGCAGGGTTATCTTGTAATTTCTTAATCCTCAGAGATTTTGCCCTAATGAGGAGATTCTAGATGATGGAGAATATCTGGGGAGCACAGCAGATTTTGACTAATCTACACTAAATATATGGGGGGGACACAACCTTTACTCCCAGCACTCAGGAGGCAAAGGCAGGCAGGGCTACAGAGTGAGACCCTGTCTCAAAAACAAAAAGAAAAAAGGCACTATCACTGTGATAGACTGTTTATATGGCCCGAGGCAGTGTACAGGTTCGTACTTGGGAAGACCCTGGATACCTTAATATATGTGCTGTTGAAAAAGAGCCACGGTTTTGGGCTTGAAAGTTAGGATCAGACGGGAGAATCAGCAGCGATGATTTCTTGGAAATACAGGTTGACGCACATAGGGGCACAAGTGACAACTGTGGGAGGGGATCGTGGGATCCTTAGGTGTGAAGAAGAAACCATGATACTTGGAAGGGTAGACACTATCATCCTAATTGATTTTTTAAGTCATTTTATCTCATTTTATTCCAAGACAGGATGTTACTAGGCAGCCCTGGCTGGCCGGGAACTATGTAGACCAGGCTGGCCTTGAACTCATAGGGATTAAAGGTGTATACACTCACTACACCTGACAATAGAAGCTTTCACAAAACATTGCAGCACACTGAGCTTTACAGCCACCTTTCTCTCCTCCATGTCCTGCTTTACAGTGATACCTGCATCCGGGAAGAGCATTGCTTTCTGGTAAGTCACATGAATGCATTGGAAGTTCCCTTGTTATGCAAATTTTCCACTTTTTAAAATTATTATTATTAAAAAGGAAACCATTCTTTTGAGGTGGTATTTTGTATGTCTTTCCTCAATGGACAGACTGACAACATGGTTATCAAGGAAGTCAAGCTCTCCAAGGCCCTCTGGGGGCAACGTCCTGTAAAGCCCAGATCATTCAACTGAAAACTTGCCCACAGCTCTGGGTGCTTTGGTGACATCATCTAACCAGCGCCTCTGTGGTGCTGGAAGTCTTCGTTGTAAACTGACCTGAGTTAGGCTGGACTGAGGCCCCTGGAGCCCCCACCCACCCACGAGCAGCACCTCCATGCCACATTTCAAGGCACCTGAGGAGTTAACATCACTAACAGAGTTTTGAGAAAGGCTTTGACCGCGGCATGCTGTGGGAACCGAGACCACTGGGAAAGGACTGGGTTTTGAGTGTCTTGAGTCCTGAGGTCAAGACCCTTGAGTAACAATGCCTCACAGGTCTGCTCCCATCGCAGGGATCATCAGAATTTCTGGTGGCCCAGAAGAGGAACTTCAGGCCCACTGTAGACACCTTAGGAAGAGTTGCTACGTGGGGGCTGCTGACGTTTACTCGGATGTTCATCAGCCAGGTCTCCATGAGTAAACCATCTGTGGTTGTGGCCCAAGTAGTGTCCTTCTACAGAATGCTTTGAAATTCTCCCTGCTGTTGCACTGTGGTTGTAAAACTCCTGGGAACTGGTCCCAGAGGCTATGAGAGAATGCTGCTTCCATTCTCCATTCCGTTCCTCAGATGCTGCTCTCTCATCTGCCATTGTGGTCACTGGGGATTATAATGGTTTAACCTGATGTGAACAAAGTGGGGCACCTTTCTGTACTGGAGGTCTGAAAGTGCTTAATGGAACCCAGTGGCTCTCAGTCAGGGGCAGTTTTGTCCTCTAGGAGTCAAGAGTAGGACGTATTTGGACATCCTTTTGACTGTCACAGTGTAGCCGACTAGCCCTGCTGGAATCTAGTGGAGAGAGCTCCAGGATATGTCGAGCAATCTATTTGGGATGCACTCATCCCCGGGCAGCTGCCACATAAAAAATTCTTCAACCCAAAAATGTCAACAACAGTGAGATAAGAGATCTAAGCATGCAGCTTGATACATCTGTGTGGCGATTAATGATGGAATGAGATCATTGCTTTAGAAAATTGTGTAAGGAAGGTTTAAGAAGGAGGGAGGCAGAGCTAAGTTTATGATGCAGTTCTGTGTGGCAAGACATTCTGGATGAAAAGTATCGCAAACAGGGATGGACCACAGCATCCCAGGATCACTCAGAGGCAGGACCCCAAAGAGTCTGACCATGTTCTTCCCCATCAAGCAGCAGAGACCCGTCAAGTCTCCGCCACCAAGATGAGGAACCGTGTTGTACCGGGTCCTGCTTCACCACTGTGATGCTACAGGAAACAGAGGGTCATGTGTACAGATCCGAATGAGGCTGAAAATGCAGACACAAGTGACACAGCAAGTGGCAGCTTAGTCCTGTCACATCTCAATTCTTCATCAAATGTATAGATTTTCTGTTACACTGGGTGTAAACTACACCCCTCTCCAGGAAATATCTTGTGTTGGGTAGAGGAAAGGACACTTTTAAAACTCAAGGAAGATGCTTGCAAAAGGAAGTGGGCATTGTGGCTAAAAGAAAATTCAAAAAGAGTCAGTGAATGGTTGACACACTCACTGTACATCTGATGGGTCAGGTATTCCGTGAGGTCTTGCCTGTTTCCTTGACATCTTTTTCTCAAATGTCCGGGTGTAGGGTATACAAACAACTTCCAAGATCTAAGTCCACAGCTTGATGAATCTGTATGAACGGATGTGCAGCTGGAGACAGACATGGCCAGCACCCGGGAATCTGCTTTGTGACTGTTCTGTCATACATCACTGCTCCCCACCCCCACACTGCTTTCCTGCCAAACAAGCATTGTCTAGTTTTGAATGCTAATTCATGGAACCATGCAATGCATAGTCTTGTCCTGACTCTGTTTCTGAATATTAAGCTTTTAAGATATAATGGACACATCTTCTTGTCTGTTATGTGCAAGACTGTCTACAATGGAGGGGCAACTTTGTCAGCAGTGTGCACACACACAGGACCTTACGTACAAGGTAAAAGTGCATATTCGTGTGAAGGGTGTATGAACGTCTTTTTTTTTTTTTTTTTTTTCCCTGCTGGTATAAAGTAAGGCTTGTGCAGTTCAAAGGTGAAATGAAGGAAGCAATTCCAGTTATAGAAGCATCGAAAAGGGCTGGAGGAGTGGCTCAGTGGTTAAGAGCACTGACTGCTCTTCCAGAGGTCCTGAGTTCAATTCCCAGCAACCACATGGTGGCTCACAACCATCCGGAATGGGATCCGATGCCCTCTTCTGGTGTGTGTCCGAAGATGGCTGCAGTGTACTCATATAAATAAAAATAAATCTTTTTAAAAAAAAAAAAAAAAAAAAAAAAAAAAAAAAAAGAAGCATCGAAAAGAAGAAAAGTGAGACTGGAGAGATGGCTCAGCGGTTAAGAGCAATGACTGCTCTTCCAGAGGTCCTGAGTTCAAATCCCAGCAACCACATGGTGGCTCACAACCATCGGTAATGGGATCTGATGCCCTCTTCTGGTGTGTCTGAGGACAGCGACAGTGTACCCACATAAAATAAATGTTAGGAGAAGAAAAAGCAGGGTGAGGCCGGAGAGATGGCTCAGTGGCTCTTGCCTCTCTCAGAGAGGATCCAGACTCGGTTTCCAACCCCCATGTGGCAGCTTAAAGCCTCACATGACTGCACTTTGAGGGACACCCTCCCCTGGTTGCCTACACATATGCACATACACACAGTTGGGCACACAAACATACATGTAAAGTAAATGTTTTTAAAATTAAAAAGTACAAAGTGCTTAGTCATAATTTCAGCAAGACAAGTACAACCATCTCTGAAACACACGAGACTGTTGGAAATGCCTAAAATTCCTAAATAAATGAAAGATAATTCCATGGTCATGAGCCAAATGACTCATATCACTAAGGTAGTCACAGTCCCTCAAATGGATCCATAGAGAATTCCAGCTGCAAAGATGGAGAGCTGGTTTTAAAATTCATTTAGAGCAACAAAAGACTTGGAGGTGTAAAATAAGAAAAATCTTAAAGGGGCGAGTGAAAACCATCATGAATCCAATCATGAAGACAGAACTCCCAGCAGTCTAATTTCCTTTCAGTAGGCCTTCCCTCTTAAATATGTCTCATCAGTCCCTCCAACCAACACAACAGCCTTTGGGAAGCATACTCAGACCTTATCCACCCCCATCCCCTTACCCCTGGAACATGGCAGGTGAGAAGTTAAGGACCACACCCTGTCCCCTCCACCTAACGTACTACTACATACCCCCTCCTGACCCATCCCTGCCCCCTCCACACACCCCCATCCCCACCCGTCTCTGGGGAAGGAAAAGCCTGAGACCTTGACCTCAGCCAGAGGGGAACTTGTCTTCTGGAAGGAGGTTGCCCATTAACTATGCTGACAATGGCACAGGACAGACTGAGAACCAATGGCAGCAGTCAGCACTGGGTCAGTGAGGGGCAGGATCACATTTAGGGCAGAAATGCCCGGTTAAAAATACCTCTTTCTCTCTAAACCTCATGTCACTACTCAGAAGATGGGCTTGGGGGCACGTGACCCTCCTCACTGGTTTTCCCAATATGGACACATGGTATAAATCTTTTTCTGCCTATTATTTGCCTGTTGAGGATGCTGGCCCAGCCTTGCTTGTTAGTGCTGCAAAGGCCCAGACTCTGACACTAACAACTCCAGTAGCAATTTCAAGATGATTCATTAAAGGGGGGGGGGGACTATCCTTAACAAATTGTGCTTAGGCACATAGATATATCAACATGTAAAAGAAATTGGAACTGGAATTTTGCCTCACAGTATGCAAAATTCAGCCAAAATGAGCCAAAAATGTAAATCTAAGAGCTAAAGCTACAAAGTTTTAGAAAAAAAAGCATAGAGGTACGCTTTTAGAGCTTTGATTAAGTATCAGACCCATATATATGACACTGAAAGCACACACATTATATATGTGTATATATATTTACATATATACATATATTTACATATATATGTATATATCTACATTTTATTTTCAATGTAATCTAAAAATGTATGTGTCAAATGAAAAGAATCTTACTTCATGCCTTGGAAAATGTAAAGATCAACTGGAGAAGCAGAGGATTCTGGGAAAGAAAAGCACTTGGTGTTAACCTTCTTTGGCATGCCTTCATCCTTAGCCAGAGCAGCAGCTGCCAGAAAGGTGTGTCTTCCCTTGCCCACCCTTAGTGGGACCCTCCTGGTCTACAGTTGGCTGGACTCCAGTCATAGCACTACCCAGAACGACCTCCAGATGGTGCTGTAAACTCATCAGTGACTATGTTGGCTTAAGCCACTAGGAAGTGACCAGGTAAGGAAGGCTCAAGGAAAAACAGCCAGTTTCTATGCTTGGTCCTGGACACACACACATACACACCCACCCCGTCCTTCCACAGAGGCTGAAAGTGGTACAGCCAGCCCATGAATGAGGGACCACAACCATTTTTCTTGTACCTGGAACTCACTTAAGAGAGTTGACTCTCACGCTAATCTCCAGATAAAGAAAACAGTACAACCATTTAAATTTGAACTTCACATAAAAATATGCCACAAATAGGCATGCTATACTAAAAAAAAAAAAAAAAAGAAGGATCAGAAATCTGCATTTAATAAAGATGTCATGAGTCATATATTCATATTCATGCAGCAGTTTATGTCTGGCTGGCTTGCCGACTTCCACCATCTATTTAATAAGTGCTTATACATCATTTCCTAGACCTGCATTAGGTAGCTAAGGACAGCACCTACATCTAGAAGTGAGTTGGGCGGGCTCTCTGCTTCTCCCTGTTCCAGAGACCGCCCCCGTCTTCTCGTACAGTGCCAGTCTCGCTCCTTAGACAAGGTCAGTATAAACGGATTTGGCCATATTGGGCGCCTGGTTACCAGGGTTGCCTTCTGCTCTGGATCTGGTAAAGTAGAGATTGTCACCATCAACAACCCCTTCATTGACCTCAGCTACATGGTCTACATGTCCCAGTATGACTCTACCCATGGCAAATTCAATGGCACAGTCAAGGCTGAGAATGGGAAGTCTGTCAGCAACGGGAAGCCCATCACCATCTTCCAGGAGTGAGATTCTACTAACATCAAATGGGGTGATGCTGGTGCTGAGTATGTTGTGGAGTCTACTGGAGTCTTCACCACCATGGAGAAGGCCGGGGCTCACTTGAAGGGTGGAGCCAAAAGGATCATCATCATCTCTGCCCCTTTGGCTGATGCCCCCATGCTTATGATAGGTGTGAACCATGAGCAATATGACAACTCCCTCAAGATTGTCAGCAATGCATCCTGCACCACCAACTGCTTAGCCCCCCTGGCTAAGGTCATCCATGACAGCTTTGGTATCATGAAGGCTCTTGACCACAGTTCATGCCATCACTGCCACTCAGAAGACTGTAGATGGCACCTCTGGAAAGTTGTGGCTTGATGGCTGTGGGGCAGCCCAGAACATCATCCCTGCATCCACTGGTGCTGCCAAGGCTGTGGGTAAGGTCATCTCAGTGCTGAATGGGAAGCTCACTGGAATGCCTTCCTACTTCCAATGTATTTGTTGTGGATCTGACATGCTGCCTGGAGAAGCCTGCTAAGTATGATGACGTCAAGAAGGTGGTGAAGCAGGCAGCTGAGGGCCCACTAAAGGGCATCCTGGGCTACAGTGAGGACCAGGGTGTCTCCTGCAACTTCAACAGCAATTCCCACTTTTCCACCTTTGATGCTGGAGCTGGCATTGCTCTCAATGACAACTTTGTGAAGCTCATTTCCTGGTATGACAATGAATACGGCTACAGCAACAGGGTGGTGGACCTCATGGCCTACATGGCCTCTAAGGAGTAAGAAACCCTGGACCACCCACCCCCCAGCAAGGACACTGAGACCAAGAGAGAGGCCCTCAGTTGCTGAGGAATCCCATCCCAACTCAGCCCCCAACACTGAGCATCTTTCTCACAATTTCCATTCCAGACCCCCATAATAATAGGGGCCTAGGGAGCCCTCCCTACTCTCTTGAGTACCATCAATAAAGTTCCCCTGCACCAAAAAAAAGTAAGTTGGGGACAAGACATGTTGAAAGCAGGACAAGCATGAGACAAGAGGCAAGTGTGGATTTGGGCGCTGGCCATAAATTTAGAACCGACTTCTTTGCATTCTGTTTGTTGTTTTTTTCTCCTTTCGGATTTTCAAAACAGGGTTTCTCTGTATAGCCCTGGCTGGGTTCCAACTCACGGAGATCTACCTGCCTCTGCCCCCCTCGTGCTGGGACTAAAGTTAGCACGCACCATCACCACCCAGCCAGAACCTACTTCTGATGCTCACTAGCCACATGATCTTAGGCGAGTCTTTAACATTTCTGGGCCTCTGATATGAATGGAAACATTACCACACGTAGAAGAGGACCAGCAAGCACTGTCCATGACAGAGCCACAGAGGAGGTAACACTGAAACCGGTCTTCATCAGTGGATATTTACCTGAGGAGGGACCACCCATGGGACAGCTGTTTGCTTATACAATTCCAAACACTTGTTGTCATACATGTGGGGAAGCGTTGTCATGGGGAGAACATAAAAAGAGCAGTGGGTGAATAAAAATGGTCAAATCATGTGTCTACTGTAGGTAGGACCCTAAACACTTATCTTTTAGCAAGTGTCTCTCAAACTTCATCATTAAGGAACCTCTAAAGGCGTGGGTGGTATCTATGAAGAGCATCTTAGCTGGAATACCAGCTTTTCTTAAGTCTTGTGGTGGTTTGAATATGTTTGGCCCAGGGCATGGCACTATTAAGAGGTGTGGCCTTGCTGGAGGAAGTGGGCACTGTGGAGTGGGCTCTGGAAGACAATGCTCTCCTGTTTGCCTTCAGAACAAGAGGCAGAACTCTCAGCTCCTCTAGTGCCCTGCCTGCCTAGACACTGCCATGCTTCCTGCTATGATGATAATGAACTGAACCTCAGACCCAGTAAGCCAGTCCCCAACTAAAGGTCCTTTGTAAGAGTTGCCTTGGTCATGGTGTCTCTTCACAGCAATGGAAACCCTGAGACAGGTCTTATTTTCAGAATCACTTGGTTTTATATCTACTTCATATATCCAGTCATTTCAGTGTAAAGGACCCCATTAGCAGTGGTGGCACGTGCCTTTAATCCTAGCACTTTGGAAATAAAGCTCCAGAGCTCCAAGTTCAAGGCCAGCCGGGACTGCAGAGTGAGTTCCAGGTTTCTGTACCTGTTGTTGTTGAAATGAACAAATAAACAAAAGATACTGTTGTTCTTATTTTCCAAACAAAGCAAAAACCTGGAAAGTGTGTGTCTATTCTATAGCTCTTCCACCCTAGATACTTATATAACTTTTCCATATGCCAGTTTGTGAGGGAAAGTCAGGATTTAAGACCCGTGTTGTGACAGGCTTCAACTTGTAGAAACAGCTCTATGGCAGTGATGCTGAGGGTGAATGAGAAATGGAGAGTCTAACAAGCCGAGAAGGTGTGAGACAATACAATATCCTAGGTCAGAGATGGTCATGGTGAGAGATCAGATTGCCATAAACACGTGACTGACATTTCAGAAATAGAATTGATTTTAATAGAAAAGCATCCTGGGAGTTGGCAGGAGGGGGTGGGTTAGGCTCTCGGCCCTAACGACACCATTATCATTAGGACTATAGAATGGGTGTTGGGGGGTGGGGAGGAAGAATAGACTTGGCTTAAGCACACTGAGCTGCCTCGAAGGTCTAAGAGGCGGGAGAAATGACTAAGTGGAGGCACATGGACTCAGAAGTTACAGGAAAAGATGAGGCCATTCAGGGAACAGTGTGGAGAGGGGAACAGGCAGAATGGTGGTCTAGGACCAGGGGAGTCATTGTTGGGTGAGCGCAGATTTTCTGTTTTACAAATGAAGGGGTTCTTCAGATGAGTGGTGGAGGTGGGAGCCCTAGGGGGCATCCAATGTTCAAGGTCACATTTATGGGATACAGGTGAATGAAAAGTGTCACAGGTGTCATGGCAGGTCATCAAACTAACAGGCAACAAAAGAAAACATGGACAAACTTCATTTCCTGAGCATTATTTTTAAAACTTGTGCATCAAAACTGTTGGGAATTGGGTCTAATGCTTTGAATTAATCCAGCCCTCCAAATCAGGAATCTGTGTGTCCAGATGCTGAAGGTCCTTGTCCATAATTGGTTTTTGACCAATCAATAAAAAGCCAATGGCCTATGACTGGGGAGGTACACTGAGGTGGGACCTTTAGATTTCGAGGAGGAGGAGATCGCTGTCTCAGAGGGAGACGGATCAAGAGCTGCAGAAGAAAATTCATCCAAATGAAGGAAAAGGAAAACAGCCCTGTAGGAGGGGCTGCATAGAAGATAATAGGGCAGCAAAAATAAAACATAGAAGGTGTTGAATCAGGAGTAGTGGAGGGAAATGTATGCTAGCCGGGTGGAGGATTAGAGCTACCCAGTTTGATTACCTTGATTTGAGCTAATCAAGGCAAACTAAAATTAATTGGTGTGTGTGTGTGTGTGTGTGTGTGTGTGTGTGTGTGTGTGTGTGTGTGTGTGTGTTTCATTCTCAAATCCAGAGGGCTCTGGCTCGTGGCTGGGAGCTCAAGGCCAATTAGCTAACTACTACAACAAAAACAAAAACAAAAACAAAAACAGAATCAACAGAGTAAAAAGAAAACCCAGAAAAAGAGAAATTCTTTGATTCTGATAAGAGATCAGTTACCAAAAAACTACTAAAGAACAACAGAAAAAAATTCACAGCTCAAAAAATAGGAAAAGGGATTCTAAGAGACATCACACACACACACACACACACACACACACACATGCATGCACAAGTGGCCAAAAGCATACAAAATACTCTCAGGGTAGAAGGCAGAGGCGGGTCATAATGAGAGTGCATCTCATAGACATTCCGACAACTATCATAAAACAGAAGACAACAGATGTCTCCTCTGAAAAGATAAAAGCAGAGCTACCTCGGTCCCAACCTTTCCACTTCTGAGTCTACGCCCCAAACAATGTAAAACAAGCTCTCAGAGCGTGGTGTGCCTGTGTTTACAGTAGCATATAGCACAACAGCTAGAAGGTAGGTACAAGACACATGAATGGATAACTACAGTGTGATAAGAGCACACGAAGGTGAATAAGGAGGGAAGCCAGGTGTGGCGTACACCTGAAATCCAGCACTTGGGAGGCACAGGCAGGTGGGTCAAGAGTTCAAGGCTGGGCTGGAGAAATGGCTCAGTGGTTGCTCTTCCCAAGGCTCTGAGTTCAAATCCCAACAGCCACATGGTGGCTCACCACCATCTGTAATGGGATCTGATGCCCTCTTCTGGTGTGTCTGAAGACAGCTAAAGTGTACTTATATAAAAAATAAATAAATCTTTTTAAAAAGAGTTCAAGGCCAGCTTCAGCTATATAGTTTGATCAGATTTTATTTCAAAATAAACTAGTAGAAAAATTCTGTCATGTATTGAGCATCAAGATAAACTATTTGGGCTCAGGAGAACTCAGTCAGTAAAGCATTTGCCTAGTGTCTTAGGGTTTCTACTCCTGCACAAACATCATGACCAAAAAGCAAGTGGGGAGCAAAGGATTTATTCAGCTTACACTTCCACATTGTTGTTCATCACCAGAGGAAGTCAGGACTGGAACTCAAGCAGGACAGGAAGCAGGAACTGATGCAGAGGCTGTGGAGGGATGTTACTTACTGGCTTGCTTCCCCTGGTTTGCTCAGCCTGTCTACCAGCCCAGGGTTGGCACCACCTACAATGGAATGGGCCCTCCCCCTTGATCACTAGTTGAGAAATGCCTTATATCTGGATCTCATGGAGGCATTTCCTCAACTGAGGCTCCTTTCTCTGTGGTAACTCCAGCTTGTGTCAAGTTGACAAAACCAGCCAGTACACCTAGGAAGCCTAAAGACCTGAATTCTATACCCAGAACAAAGTTTAAAAACAAAACAAACAAAAAAAAAAAAAAAAAAAAAAAAAAAACAGATGTGGTAGCTCACATGAATTATCCCAGTCAGTCCTGAAGACACAAAGACAAGTGTATTCCTGCAACTCACTAGTCAGCCAGCCGGCCTAGCCAGCTAGTCAAGATCTAGGCCAGAGAAATACCCTATCTTTGAATTATTAAAAACATGAACCATACCTAGAGAACAACACTCAAGATTGACTTCTAGCTCCACCCCCTACACACACACACACACACACACACACACACACACACACACACAATCATAGGAAAGAATTATTTCCCATTGGAGTAAATGGAGTAATACTGAACTCTGAATCAAACAATGGTAGTATATCTCTGGATTTTATACTAATGGATGGACTGGTACCCAGGATACAGGACCAGAGGTTCTATATACACATAGGGACCTGATTCAGAAGTTGAGATCTCTCGATGGGCAGGTGGAATGAGTCTGTAATTCCAGTGCTGGGGCAGTGGAGACAGGTCAATCCCTCAAGTTCATTAGCAAATTCATTTAGCCAATCAGCGAGCTCCAGTGGATTCAGTAAGAGATCCTGCCTCAAAAAATAAGGTAGAGGCTAGATGTGGTGGTTCAAATCTTTAATTCTAGCACTTGGAAGCATAGGTAGGTAGATCTTTATACATTTGAAGTCAGCCTCATCTACATAGTGAGCTCCAAGCTGGTCAGAACTACATAGTGAGACTCTGTCTCAAATAAATAAGAAAGAAAAAGAAAAAGAAAGAAAGAGGGAAAGAAGTAAGGATGACCTTAGGCTTCCACATACATGCATATACTCACAAGAACACATAATTATAAAAAGTTCCATGACTTTGACTTTTCTCCTGTTGAGATATGGGAACTGTGCCCCATGCCTTGCCTCTGTGTGTGTGTGTCTGTGTGTGTGTCTGTGTGTATGTGTATCTGTGTGTCTATGTGTGTGTGTATCTGTGTGTGTATCTGTGTGTGTCTATGTGTGTGTGTATGTGTGTATCTGTGTGTGTATGTGTGTGTATCTGTGTGTGTCTGTGTGTGTATATTTGTGTGTCTGTGTGTTCCAATAGGACATGGTTCAAGTATAGAATTTTGAAGCTAGGTTATAAAAGTAATTTTGCTTTTCTCTTCATTGGAGCATTTACCCCTAAAACCTTCCCCTCCCATGTGAATAGTCCAATTTCCCTGAAGCCAACAGATGGCAGGAAAACTTGTTATGACACCATGAGGACAGGAGGTTGTCCAGAAAACCCCTGATGTGTAAACCCAGCCGTCATCTGACTCCAGTGACACCAGCACCATCCAAATGAGCTCACCGAGAACTCCTAGCCCACAGAAATGAAGATAGCAAAATATTATTTACACCACAGAACTGATGGTGATTCATTATGTAGAAACAGATTTTTTTTTCAAAGCCTTAAGATGGTAACACAGAGAGCGTCAGGGAGATGGGTAAGTAGAGAGCTTTCTAGGATGACCTTCCTGCCTCAGGTGTGATGAGAGATAATGAGTCATGAATTACAACAGTCTTTCGTCTCAGGATTACTCAGGGTTTGTCTATACCACCCAGGTCTACACCTGCAAGCACAGAGCTGAGCTAGAACTTCACAAAGGGAAGGAGAAGGAAACTGAGTCTGAAATCCCACCCCTGTTTTCACGGCATCCAGATAACTTGAAGGTACAGTCAGGAATTATTTCCGTCTCCCAGATCTGTGGCCAGGAGCAAATGTAAACAGGTATCTGCCTTTCTAACACTTTTTCTTGGGCTCCATTTGTCAACGTGAACTTTTTCCCGAAAGTTGCTTTAGATGGGAGGGGAAGGAAGGGACTGGTTCACTGTGTGCCAGGTTGGTTTGTTTATTTGTTTTTCCTTACTCTCTAATTTGTCTCCTCTTTTGCCTGAGAAAATGGACCCAGTTCTGGTGCTTTGACAGCAGTAGGCCTTGAGTAGTCCTGGGGGGGAATTCATAGGAACCAGACAGAAAGACGTGGAGGAGAAAATCTGACTTTTAAGTCGCTCAAGGAAAAGAGAGTATCTTTGGCATGTCAATGTGTCTAGCAAAATCCAGCGTTGTTCACCAAAGGGGTGTGATCTGAATAAGCTAATGTTCATACAGAGAGTGGGCAGAGTCCCCAAGGAGATGAAAGATGAACACACCGTGTGTATGTGTGAAAAGGAGGGCTGCAGAGAGTATGGTTTCAGGAGACAGAAAATGCAAGAGTCCTCGTTAAAAGTGAAGAGAGCCTTGCCATTGAGATCAAAAAGGCGAGGCTGTGTGAAATGGAAACTTCAGGGCTCTTGGGAGAGTCCATCATGTTAGATGGTGTTTTGCTGGGGCAAACACGTGAAGGAGTGTTTTCCTGAAGTGCACACAGATGAAAGACTAAGTTAGATTCGTGAAGTTTCACTGAAGCAGACATAGGAGAGAGGATGCTCTGCTAACGCAAGCATGTAAAAGGACACGTGATGAGGGATTCTTTGCTAACAACATGGATGTATTGGTCCGCCTTACATTGCATAGTTGAGACGCATTTGTCAGGACTCCTCGGACTCGGGCTGATTGGATGCATGCGCTAAGGCTGAGGCAAGGCACATGGAAGACACGTGATATTTAGAGGGTATAAATAGGACTTGACTTGATGTTTGGAGAGAGAGCTTGGCTTGCTGGGACAGATCTTCCCTGATTTTCACCTCCCTGAGAGAGGCACAGCCAAGAACTTCTCCTGGTGTTCCTGTTGGTCCCTCCTGCTGAAGAGCCGAGGCTGAGGCCTGGCTGTCTCTGCTAAGGTTATGTCACCACTGTTGCTAACTGGACTCTACTGAACTGGATTGCTGGTGTATCCATGAAATGTTTGTGAATGAATCAAGCTGCCGCTGCCTGCTGACCTGTGAACTGCTGATTTCCAGGCAACACAGATGGGAGTTGCTCCAAAGACCCTTTCTAAACAGGCCCACTTATCCTGTATCCTTTCTTTTCTGCTACCTCTGGTAGGTGGTGGGCTACAAGGGAGGTTAAAGCATTTAAGAACCATCATTAAAAATAAGGTTTGAAAAAATTAAAATTACAGGTATGGGCCAGCTAAAAGAGTAGCAGCAATAATTAACGACAAATAGGTTTACAGACAGTGAGAAAGGTTTGGGCTCAGGGACTGAGGCAGCTAAGTCTGAGAAAGTGAAGAAGAATGAAGACTGTTGTCTTCACTAGAGTCACAGAAACATTTAGTGGGACTCCTGTATGTGTCACATTCTGTCCTAGCTGCCAGGGAGGCTGATGAATAAGACAGCATTCCTGCCTACCAGGACACAAGGTCTGACTGACAGAGACAGACATGTAAATGTAAACAAAGGGTGCACTGTGACATGTGTGTAACAAAGCAGCTGTGTACAAGACTGGTTCCAGGGTGACCACAGAAGACACCTGCACAAAGAGAACCAACCCAATGGGAGACCAGTGTGATCCAGGGACTGCAGGCACTGGGAGAAAGAGGTGGTGTCCAAACTCAGAAGATCCGCCAAAAGCAGAGTTGGGACAAGAAAGTTAGCTGCATGGATTGGCACAGCAAAGAAGGACCTAGTTGTGAACAACAGAATCTACACACCAGCTAGTGAGCCAGAGGAAGGAACGAGAGCTGTTGGCCAACGCACTGAAGAGGGATTGTATGGTTGGTAAATTCTCAAGGGGAGAGCTGGCCAAAGACAATGAGCTCAAGATCACCAGACTACAGAAAAGTGGCCCTATCTTCTGTTTCTGTTCTGTTGTTGAGAGTTTGCCATTCCGTAGCACAGGATGGCCTTGAACTTTCCACAATCCTCCTGCTTCCATCTCTCAAATTCTGGAATTATAGGTGTGGGTCTATAATTCACAAGGCTGGGAGGACCTACCTCAAACAACAACAACACACAAACAAAACCCTCAAATACATGTATAAATGCTATTCTCGACTTAGCGGTAAAGGTGCAGGCTTCCTCGTAGGAGGCTAATGGGTGTCTGAGGTAGAGAAAACTACACGCCTTTGAAGATTAGAAAAACAGACTGCAATTGGAAGTCATAAAGTAAGAAAGATAGATCATCAAACACGGCGTCAGTCCTCCGATGCCAGCGAAAGAGAAGAAAGACCCCTTCATCCCGCTACTACTGTGGAATTAGAAGTGAAGGTCTGTTCCTTCTTGGACTACTCAGGGTGGAGGAATTGTTACAGCTGTTGCTAAGGAAAAGGGAAGGGGCTGTTCCCAGTTGCCATGGTGACAAGGTAAGCGCGTTCCCTCTTTATGGCCATACGTTTCCCAGTCAGTTTCTTCTCGTTGCTATGGCGATCTAGAAGGATTGTTCCCGTCTCCTGCACCTCCCACCGCCGTTGCTAGGACGAGGAAGAGGTAGGGGTTGTCCGCCTCTCTCCGCCTGGTTGCCGTGGAGACGGCGGGTGCCCTGGCCCCGCCCCGCTCGGCCTGACAGCCGGGGCCGCATCGCGCCTGCGCAGTGCTCTCGTCCCCCCGCAGTCTCGGTGCGTTGAAGCCGGAGACCGCGGCGGCCTCTGCTAGGACCCTCCGCCCCGGAGCCGCCGGCCGGAGCCGCAGCCTCTGCCGCAGCGCCCCCGCCTCCCATCCCCTCCCCTGCCGCCTCAGCCGGAGCCGCCTCGCGCACTGTGAGTCCGGGCTGAAGCCACAGTCGCCGTGGGGCTGAGTCAGCGGGAGGCCCGGGCCGGGCTGGGGGAGGGGAACCGGGCTCCCCATCCCCGCCGGCCCCCGTCCCCACCCCCACCCGTGTCCCGTTCCGCCCGTCTCTGGTCCTCGGTGGCCTCCTGGGTGGCCTCCGAGGCCAGGCCTCCTCAACCACTCCTCCTGCCCCGTCCTCCTCCCTCTCTCCTTCCCTGCGGACCTACCTAGAGGTTCTCTCCCTCTGGATGTGGCGCTGTCGCACCTCTTCCTATGGCCTTGTATTTTCCCCCAAACTCCCTCCGGTCTGCCCTTGTCCCTTGTCCCTTCTCTTTACTCCGGGGCCTGACATCTCCCGGCTTCTAGTTTCCCCAAGTGATCAGCCAGAGAGTGACAAGGGAGACAGCCAGGTGGAAGACTTGGGGGAGGGGGACATTGTATCTGTCCAAACCTTGGGACCCCAGGATACTTACCCACCTGCTCCTGACCCGCTCGTGCCAGAATTGACTTAGGAAAGCAGGCCTGGATAGTTCTAAGTAGCGGCAGAGAGCCGGCGCGGCTTTAGGAACAGATTTTGCTGAGAAGGGTCAAGCTACGTTGTGATCAGCTACTACTGTTGGTGCACCGAGCTCGTGCGTGGTGGCCTTCTTGTGCGCTGAACCACTGCCCTGGCCACACTGTGCAGGGGTGAGAAGGGAGTGGAAGGAGGGGGACATGGTTGGGTTCGGAGCTTAAGTTCTTGTGCTTCCAGTACATGTGTGTGTGTGTGTGTGTGTGTGTGTGTGTGTGTGTGTGTAAGCATCTTTCAGGACTCTTTTTTAATGTCTTTTAAAGAGTCGCATTACAATCTCGGTATATGTGAGGTTTGAAGACAGACCTGTAATATCTCCAGCAAGTACTTACTGATTATACAAGGGATTTCGGCAGGACTTGACTTCTAATACCTGTAAATTTGATGGAGAAACCAATCAGGCAAATAGTAGGTTTGACAGTCTGAGCAGAGTGGAGAGTCCCTCTTAGCTCTGAGGCCTGTACCCCTACCTCCCACAGCTGTGAGTCTCGGTGGGGCTGTTGCCAGGTGGGGGCGATTCCCAGGGCTGTGTTATAGCCACCTGCCAGCTTGCCATATCTAGTGTGGAAATAGAGTTAGTTTGTAATCATAGCCAGAAAGTTCTTCATAGACATGCCTGAACTCGAGGGCTCCTAACTACTGTGTGTGCCTCTGTGCCAGCTTCCAGTGATTCCTTTTTTCTCCCAGATTTCAATGTAGTATAAGGCAGTTCTAATGAATAAGAGGCTTTGGGTTTGTTTGTTTGTTTGTTTAACTCCAGGCTACAAAGGAGGGCATGGTCCGTTCCTAAAACTTACCGTGAAAAACCCACTCATTAGGAGTTTCTAAGGTTGCAAACAGCAATTTTGCTCTTGGGCTTTGCTCACTCATGGCCTACTGGCAGCCTCCTCGGGGCCACTCCCTGCCCCCATACCCATCAAGATTAGTTTACAGTAGCAAAGACGGCTGTTGTCCTAGTTTTAAACATAGAGATGAAGTTCAGGAAAATGACAGCCTGCATCCAACAGTAGAGTTTGTTCTGTTTTGAATGCCAGTCTAGGGTTTGGTGAGATGCGCCTGCCCGTGGTGCAGTGGGAGCTCTGGGGCCTGGGAGTTACATTCCTCCCTCTGGTCCTCTCTGTGTCACATAGCTCGCCCAAATACCCGAGCAGGGCAGAAGGAGACAGCTGTGCTGGAGAGCTGCTCTTCCTGGGCTGAGTGTATTTTGGGAATCAGTGTTATTACTGGGGTGGAGGGTGGTGAATTGAGCAAGGAAATGTGTCAAGGCTAGAGAGAGATCAGGCGAGTGTGAGGTACAGTGTTCTGTTTGCAGTTTGCTACGGGATAGTACCTTTTCAGAGCACCAGACTGGCTTTTATATAGGTTAATTTGTCTTTGAAATCCGTACCAGTGTTTTATGAGATAATGACCGAATGCTTTATAAACCGGTCCTCTTAAGAAACAAGACTGAGACCTCTCTTATGCCCCTGGCCAGCTGCTATTGTAGGTAATTGTCAGTATCAGGGAGCTAAGTGACATGTTATAGTTTTATAGGACGGCATTTCCTTGATCTTGAGACAAACCTGTAATTTACCCACAGCTTTTAGGTAAAGTGTGTGTGTGGGGGGTGTATTCTGAGCTATTTACCCACAGCTTTTAGGTAAAGTTTGTGTGTGTATGTGTCTGTCTGTCTGTCTGTGAGATTGTATTCTGAGCTACATCCTAGTTTCAGAAGCAGAAAGAAGCAAGCCTTGAAGAGGAGATATCTGTGTCTTCAACCTTGAATGTTATTCCCATGTCTGTGAAGATGCCAGGGCTGCTCCACCTAAGAGCCCATGCATTGTCAAGGTGGGGATCTCTGACACCTTCTTCAATCTCTTGCTCTTTGAGGGTTTAGGTGATTAGCTACTTAGACATGCTAGTTACCGAACAGAACAGTTCCCAGATGGGAGTCCGACTCAGAGCCATAACAGGGCACTCTCCAGAAATGTAGCAAGCAGCTGGAAGCAAACATCTTAGGAATTATCCCTGAATTTAAGCAAGCAGCATTTTTCAGAAGCTGAGTAGAAGATCTGAATTTTTGGGTCAAAATGCATTGCTCTGATTCACTCATAGACACACGTTAGAACTGGACAGGACAGAAGATGTCTCAGTGTTCTCATTTCCAGGTTTTGACCGGAGACTCTAAGAGTTAAGTGATTTGCCCCAAGGTGACTTAACTAATGTAGAAAGAATGTGAGAGCACTGTCAACTGTGTACACCATGCAGATGACTGCTGATGGTTATTAGTGTCTGAGTCAGGATTAGAACTCACATTTCCAGACTAGCACTGTTCTACACCACCACGATGCTGCATTTGTCACACTTAATAGTACAAAGGGCTGTAATAAAAACAATTTAGTAGTCTGTAATTAGCCTTGTAGACAAAGGCTCTCTTTATTGTCTGAGATGTTGCAAGGCCAGGCAAAATATAATATAAAGTGTCTAATTAAATATTTATTCTTGCCACCTTAAAAATAACAATTTTTTGTCACACATTCCTACCTCGGGAGGTCTTCTTTTTATAACTATGCATCAAGTAACTGGAAGCAAATGCAGAGTTGGGTGTTGACGTTTTCTCGGCTTATCTGCAAGGCTGCTTCGTTCTGGGAAGCAAATAAGAGAGAGCAGGCTCGAGGCTGGGTGGAAGCCAGCCTGAGGGTCAGCTTCGGGGTACCTCCCAGCACTCAGATTAGTGTTACACAGGTCCTGGGAGCCACAGGGATTTCTCATCTCTGTCCTTGGGAAACTAAGTTGATCAGGCCTCTCAAAACTGGTGTATCTGAGCACAAATCCCAGTTTTACTTCCTGGCTGTGTGACACTGGGCAGATTATACAACTGCTAAGTGCTAACTTTCTCATCCATAGGCTTGGATAATGGCTGTCCCATAGGGGTTTAGAGGATGCAAGTAGAGTAACCAACAAGCTGCTTGGTAGCAGGTAGCAATCTTTATTTATATTTACTGGTGCTATTAATTTAAAATTAATGTCTCAAAGTTTGTCATGAGAAGTCTATCCTGAACTAATTCCTCGGGAGCCTTCCTAATGTGTTCGACAGAAGCAGAGATTTGTCCGGTGAAGTTGAGCATCACAATGTCATTTCAGCTGCCAAATGAGATCGTGTATGTATGAAACGAACCTTTGTGTCCATGCATTCAGCTGACTTGCTTGCCTGACAGAATGGCCAGGCATGAGCAGTTAACTGGAGCAGAGCCTGGGTTTAGTTGATGTGGGGGAGCTCAGTTCTTCTGCTGGGGAGGATAGTCTGAGGAATGATCTTCATTTGAAATAGAAAAGCTGCTGAGTGCTGGCTTATGAATTACCCTCTCATTGTCCTCCCTCACTTCCTCTACTGTGAGAAGTGCACCTTGAACCATGACATCACTCAGATCAGTTTCTGTACTTGTGGGATACAGAGGTCATGGATAGATACAGGAAGTACCAATGCACTCGATCAGGCCAGGCTGGTCCTTTACTCAACAGTCACAGCTTCTGGTGAGAATGGCTAAGAAGAGATATAGCTCAGCGGCTATGGGCACTTGTTGTTCTGGGACGTGGGTTCAGTTACCAGCACCCACACGTTGGCTCACAGCCATCTGTAGGAATTCAGGTAGTGTGTATACGTGCAGGCAAAACAGTCAAGCACATTAAGTAAATCAAGAAAGAAAGATAGAAGAAAGGAGTGACTACTGTGGTGTGATAAGAATTCACTGAGTAATGTTGAATTTTTAATTTTGTTATCAGTTGGCCATTGTCTTCTTTATCCAGGTGTCCTGTTGATTATAGAAAGATGACACACTTACCAGTTGAGCATATGCTTTGGGTACTTACCCAGAAGGAGCGTGGATTACACTGACTAATTACAGATCAGCACGGTAGCTGCCCAGGGTTGGTAAGGTGTCCTGCAGCCAAGAGTGGATTTCCCCTGTGTGAAGCTGGCAGGCCAGTTCTTGCCACACACCAGATCCTGGTCTCACTAGCACCATGCCCTGCCAGCTTTGCTGAGCTGCCTAGATTTTGTTTTCCAGTGTCTTAACATCAGTGGTCTAAGCTCTGGATGCTTTGTTTCCCACATATAAAGAAGGGCTTAGCCCATCTGAAGTGTTTTCACTCCACACAGAGTGTTTTTCATGAAACTATTTTCTAATATGTAGGAAATACATACCATTTACATGTTATGATTAAGATAGCTGAACAAGAAGCACAACTCCAAATACACACATACATACACACACACACAGAGCCTTAAAAGGACACATCTCCTTAGACCATAAATTGCCATTTTCAAACTATTTAGGACCTTTGGTTAAAGATGTATTTAAAAGTACATAGATTTTTATTAATAGGGCAGTATTAATAATATAAAATATTTGAATTATTGGCAGCCAGAAGTATTGGGCATGGTGATCCACATCTTTAATCCCAGCATTTGGGAAGCAAAAACAAACAGATCTCTGTGAGTTCATGGTCAGCCTGGTGTGTGTACTGGTCTGTACAGGCTAGCCAGGGCTACAGTGTGAGCCCTTACAATTGTCTCAATCTTTCCAACATCCCCCGGAGGTAAACAACCAGAAGAGTAAGACATGGAGGACTTCGCAGAAGGTCAAATTCGCAGAAATAAAATGCTACATAGGTATTAAAAACATTTGTCTAATATTATTGAAGCCAGGCATAGTGACATGTGTCTGTAATCCTAGCCCTCAGTGGACTGAGGTAGGAAGATCCAGTGCAAAGCTAGCCTGGGTCATACCCTGAGCCCCTGTCTCAAACACACATACTCATACACACACATACACTCACACATATACACACATACTTACACTCATACACACACCACATATTTATACACATTCACACACTCATACACTTGAACACACTTACATGCATATACTCATACATCCACACACACCACGTATTTATACACATACTCATTTATATACTCGAATACACTCACACATTCATACACACACACACACACACACACACACACACACTAACACCAGAACTTCTTATATGACCACTGGAAAAAAAGCAAGCTATAAAATAGTATGTCAATGATGCCATTCTATTAAAATCTGAAATATGTAAAAATATCAGGAAAGTACCCACCAATTATAAATGATTATCACCAAGTACATATTGCTGGTTTTTCTTAATGTCTTTCAGTGTTTCTTAACATTTTAAACCAGTGACATAGGTAATGATTCCATGTAATAGGGAAACCACTAAAACACACACACACACACACACACACACACACACACACATGCACAAGTTATTTAATTAGTCTTTAAATAAGTTCTCTGTTCTTTCCTTCAACCACATGGGACTTGGAGGTTGAACTCAGGTCCTCAGACTCAGCTGAAAGCACCTTAACTCACTGAGCCATCTTGCACCCTCCCCCCAAGTCCCGGCATTCATTTAAGTTTTGTTTATTTTGAGGCAGGGTCTTCTATGTCCCAGGCTGAGTTCAAACTTGCTACACACTGGAGGATATCCTTCAATTTCAGACCCTCGTCCTCTCTACGGAGAACATAGCACTATAGCACCTGTATTTATGAGCTGCTTGTGTTCGTACATGGGAGGCAAGTGCCCTGCCCACTGAGCTACAAGTCCTAGTCTGGTACTTTGCGTTTTAATGGCTATTTGGTTTTGCTGTCACCAGGATTTTATGCGGTTCTCTGAGGCATTTCTTTAGGTGGTCACTTAATTCATCTTTTGAGAGCACAGCATGTGTCCTATGCATGTTGTGTGGATGTGTCCTAAAGACACAGGTAAACATCTTTGAGTCCTTCTACAGATGAAACAATCTCTCGTGAAGAAAGAAAATGTGAAATAATTGTTATAAGAACATGAAAATGGCCTGGAAAAATGGCTCAGCAGTTAAAAGTACTGGCTGCTCTTGCAGAAGACCCAGGCTCAGTTCTCAGCATGTGTGAGAGTTCTCACCGCCCTCTGGAACTCCAGTTCCAAAACACCCAATGCCCTCTTCTGGCTTCCTTGGGCACTACACATACATGGTACATATACATACATGCAGACAAGGCATGCAAATAAGACTATACACACAAAATAAAAATAAATCTGTTCTAAAGTGGATCTTAAAATAGCCTTATTTCCTCTTCAGTTTCGCCATTCACATTGTCAGCGGGCATTGACCAGGGTTCTGCTTTTGGTGCCCTGCCTCCCTTCCATGTGTTCCCAGATTCTCTGAGTGGCTAGATCCCCAGTGCTCTGGGGCCTTCCTGTAGACTTTACCTTGTATTGGGTGTATGTATTCCTGCCCAAACTGTCTCTGCTCAGACCTGCATGGCCTCCTCCTTCCTTTCTCTGTCTGTTGATTTCATTTGGCCATCAACTCAGAGACCCGTTGTTCTCCCGGGACAGACATGGTTATCTAAGTTAGGCTTTTACCAGTAGTAGAGCCTGATTAATTTTAAATCCTAGAGAAGAGAGACTTCTAACCTTCTCCAGGGGATCCAGGACGTGAAGTTGAGGAACATATGGCCTGTCCCACGGTTTGGCCTGTGCTGTAATAAATGTTTGCTAAGCAGGATGTTTCTCTTCTTCCAAGTGGTTCTGACTACCCTGACACTTATCCAAGACGGGGCAGATGCCAAGCCCTGCTGTCTGGAATTATTAGCACAATAATAATAATTTGGCTCTGTCTGGCTAGAAAGCTCCACTACCAAATGATTGTTGAATAAGCAGTCACCTTATCGTGAGGGCATTGTTGTCCTGGTCACCTTGTAATATGATATAATTATAATATAATGCTGTAGTCACCTTGTAGTGGTGTTTCCTGGTGGATAAGAAGTGAAATCTTAGCTGGTTTTGAGTCAGCAAGATAATAGTTAGGATTACTGTGTGTGTTGCCATGTGGAAGAGGCAGGTCTTGGACCACTAGATGAAATCCAATATTCCTTCCAGTATGAGCAGTGTTGTGCTGAAGGCTTATCTCCAAGGGTGTAAAATGCACTGTGTAGACAGACTTCCCTGCAGCACCAGACTCTTGGCTGCTAGCCCTCATCCCCTTCCTTGACGGTGATTGCCATCTGCCAAGGACTCTGATTTTGTCTCTCGTTTGTTGTGATTTTAGATCAGTAGAGGCTGCAGCTGGAAGCTTGCACTTGAGATATTCTATTAGCACCCTTAAGTGACAGGACCACTGCTAAGGATGGAGATGTGTTGTGCTGGCCCTGAAATAGCGATCTACGGTGCTATGAGACAACTTGATAAGACTTATATTCCCCAGAAGGTATAGTTTACAGATTTATAGGTTATTCTTATAAATGTGCATGTTGTCTTTATGAGGCCTTATAAGTAAGGACAAGTACTTCGCAAGTGTTTTATCTGACTTTATTTGTATGCATAATATATGTATGTATGTATGTATTATATATGTATGTATGCAACATGTATGATTGTTTTGCATTAATGGTGATCCAGCTAACTTTCTGTTAAAGTCTAGTAATACAGTGATTTATGAAGAGCTCTTAACATATTTGATGACCCCCTCATATCTATGAATTTAACCAACCAAAACGCAAAACTTGAATTTGCCGTGTACTGGGAATACTGTGCTGCATCCCGTGAGAGGATGTGAAGCCGTGGCCTTAGGTACTGCAGTGGGCAGTCATTGCCTTAGGTGTTATAACTAATCCTCTTGTTTCCTCCTGCACCACCCACTTGACCCTGACCCTGATCCTGACTTAGAGTATAAGGGAAGCTATGCCTAAGCTGTCTGCGGGTACCAGGCTGCTTTATAGAGCTGAGCACAAGAGGACTTTAGCATCCACTGGCAGGTCTCCTATGATTGTGTACCATGGGACAGTTGTATTTGGAGACAACTGTGTTCAGTGAAAAGGGGAAAGGGAACAGAAAGAACTGTTTGAGATACAGGAAAGGGACTTCACAGGACCCTTTCTTCAAAGGGCTCTTCTTCTGAGACGTGGGGAAGAAAAAATAGTTTTTCTACCCAATAGCTAAAGTTCAGGAAAGATGGCTGGCATCCTGGTAAGAAATGACCTTCATCTCCTCTGACAGCCAAGTCTTCTTGCTGAGGAGGAACGAGGGGGATGTAGGTGGGAGATGAAGGTCTTGAAGGCTTGAATTAACCACAGTGTAGATTTATCCAGGGCATTTAGAGATGAATAAAAGTTTTATTGTTCAGGGGCAAGGGCCCATTTGGGCGTATGAATTCATAATGGGCCAGGACTCCATGCTGGCCCAGAGACACAGCAGCGGGAGGGGCACCAGGGTTGGGGTGGCGTGACATTTTCAAGGCAGGGTTTCTGAGGAGGCAGAATTTAGACTGGCTATGGGCGCAGAGTGGGCAGCAGCTCTGCTTAAACCAGCATGAACGGGCAGAGCGGGCAGAGTAATTCAGGCCCTAGTAGGAACAGATACAGGTTTGGGATGGTGGATGAGCACAGGAGGTTAGAGACAGAGGCGTCTTCACTGGGGTTGTAAGTTCAAGCCATGGCTACCTTTATATTTGTTTACCTTTGTGGAGTCCTCAGAATTGTTTTAAATGGGCACACATAACCAGCCCCATCTTTAATAGCTGAAACCTCGAGAGAAGAACTTCATGGTACATCTCACTTGCTTTGACACTAATGAGGGAGGCCTAGAAATAGAAGGAGATCACAGAATCTGGCTCTCTAAGTTGTTAGAACTGGGAGGAGCCTCGGTCAGCTGCTTGCTCTGTGGTCCAGCCACTGGCCCTTATCTGCCTGCACACAGCACAGACTTGAGGCACTGACCTCCCTCAGGCTCCAGAGCTGAATCGTAGATGAGCAGTTGTGTGGGTCAGGTTGTCTCTCGTCCTCTGCCCACATGCCCTTTCAAGCCATTCCTATTTGTCCCTTTGTCAGTGAGGAAGACCAACTCTGTGTCCTCAGGACAGATGCAGCTGACTGGATCTAAGTGCAGTTTTTTGAGTGGATTTCCACCCTTGCTCCTGCCCTGAGCCGTGTACTTTGTGCAGTGTGTAAACTTGACAGCTGTGTGTGGCTGTCCTTTTTTTCTCACCTGTTTTCAAGCCTCCACAGAGCCCCGTGTCCTGATGTCCTCCTAGATCATCTGCTTTGACCCTGACCTTGTCTGACACCATTGCCTGTGCCCTTTCACTTGCTAGACTTAAATTCCCCTCGTGCTGGACAAGGGAGGGCATTTGCCCAGCTCATGCTGCACAGCAGTCACAGGGCTGATGACCTCAGCACACAGGGTGGAAACCGAAGGAGGTCAGGTGGGAGCATGTGTTGGGAGCTGGACAAGCAGGGTGGGCTGTACCACCTCCTGGGCCCTATGCCTGGGCTCTACACGGGACACAGCCCTTGTCTCCACGCTGTGTGGATGCCCTTTGCTGAAAGCCAGGGCCCAAGCAGGAGCATGGCTCCCTGCCAGTCCCCACAGGAAGGAACAAACAGCCCTGCAGGCTTCAAGCCAGGTGGGGTAGAGCGAGGTGCATTGTTTTACAAGAATCAAATGGGTTCTTTGTAAACAGCCTCGTGCCTGTCTTCTCCCGGCTTCCTACCCTGCCTGTGAGAGAATCTTTAGTGCTTGGCTCTGGCTTGGGTAAAACCAAAGGGGCAGATGACAGCGAATGGGCTGCATGCAGTTCAGTAGAGAACTTTGAACCTGGAATTAGATTTGGGCTTAGAGTTATGGGACTTTGAGAAGATCATGTCTCTTTGATCTCAGTTCCTCTTCCTGTAACATGAAGGTGTTCTGTGTGTGCTGTTCCCACTGCCAAATCATTGTGTGGCTTCCAGCTCTGATGCACTCAAACTTAGGGCTCCTGTGGTAACCTTCTGACATGGTGACAGGTTACCTGTGGGAATCACCGTGTCAAGAGGAAAGATGTGTGTTGGCTTGTGGTTTCAGGGGATTCAGCCTCTTGTCAACTGTCTCCATTGCTTTGGGCCTGCAGCAAGAAGAGTATCATGGTGGAGGCCAGGGATTGCATAGTAAATCAGAACTGTACATCTTGTGGTGGCCAGGAAGAAGGGAGAGAGGGAGGGAAAGGGGAGGGTTAGAGAGGAAGAGTAAGAGAGACAGGGAGGAGAAGAGGGAGTGAGAAAGAGGGAGAGGCAGTATGGGGGAGGAAGGAACTGAGAAAGGAAGAGAGGGAAGGGAGGAAAGAGAATATACCCCAATAGACCCTGTTGCCTAAGGGTTCCATCACCTGTAATATGTGGGATTTGGGAGGGCATTCCGGATCCAAACTATAGTAAGCCTCCATGACAGGCTTTTCCATTGTGGATCACAGTCATTAACAGGGTAAGAGCAGTTCATTGCGTTGTAGCCATGGCTTTTAGAAATGAACAAAGCAGGGACTGAGGATATAACCCAGCTGATGGAATGCTCACTTAGGATGCACAAGGCCTTGCATTCCATCTCTAGCACCATGTACGCTGAGTGGTCGTATATACCTGGAATCCAGTGCTGAGGAGATAAAGAGACAGGAGGATCAGAAATTTAAGGTCATCCTTGACTATATAGCTGAATACATAGCTTGGCTCTGAGCCTGGGCTAGGTGAAATCTGTGCCCCTCCTCTCCCAAGAAACAGATGCGAGAATGCCAACAGCCAACTGTTCATGTTAAGGATGAGAATGCTTTACCAATTATATTATTACACACATCTCTGTATGTTTCTGTGTGTAGTAGACTATAAAGTCCTCTGCTTTAGAGATGTTCTATCCCAGTATTTGTCCTTTGTAATATTCAATATGCTATAGCAACAGCTTATAATTATCTATAGTTGTGGGTGTGATTTAGACATGACAGGCTCCTTGAAGCAAAGACCAAGACTGACTTACTCATCCACATAAGAATTGATGACAAAGTGTATCTATCCTTATTCTGTGTAAGTAGGTATACATGTGTATGTGTATGTGTATGTGTATATTATGGTGCATGGTCTGTCTGTCTGTAAGCATGAGGTGTATGGACACATCTGAATACGTGTGCAGAGACAGAGGAACATGTCAGTTTTCTCCTGTCGCTCTTCACACTTCCCTGTGACAGAGTCTCTCACTAAACCTGGATCCAGAACTGACAGTCAACAGGCTCCATGGCCCTCCTGTCTCTGCCTGTCACAACGCTGTAGACAGACAGCATCCTCAGTTTTTATGTGGTTCTGGGTTCAGGCCCTTATACTTGCTCAGCAAGGACTCTCCAGCCCCTGGTGATAATTTAGGATGTACATATCATTGCCTTCTGGCTTTCAGAGGTTTGCGGTGCTGCCAGTCCCTAGGCCTGTGACAGTGATGGTGACCTGAAACCCTTGCCATGCCCACGGATAGTAATACCAGAAGAAGCAACGGTATCTCTTCTCCATCCTCAGTCATGACACCAGAAAGTCCACCCAGTTGTCTGTCAGAGGCAGGAGGCAAGCTAGGACACAGCTGCCCACAACAGGTCCAGATTTTCCCAAGGCAACTGCCTCCCCTCAGGCTGTTCCTTCTGTTAGGGTCTTGAGGGCTGAGGCATTGGTCAGTGTCTGCCAACACTGCAGCTTTTCCTTGGAGACCTCTCTGGAGAACTTCACTGCTGCTGCTTCACCCTCATCCTGATAATGTCTGCATCCAGGGCTGTTCGAGCTCCTCAGGAGTTGAAGAAAACGATTCTCAGAAGCACTATGACCATGCCTGTGTTTCAGAGAAATGTCCAAGAGTGACAGTTGTTTGAAATGGAAGTTCTCAAACGCCTCCTGCCTCTGAGGAGTCACTACCACTGTTCAGCTGAGTGCCCCCTTTTCTACACACAATTTGTTTTTTTAATTTTTTTCAAGACAGAGTCTTACTATGTAACCCTGGCTGTCTTGGGACTCATTCTATAGGCTAGGCTGGTCTCAAACTCACAGAGATCCACCTGCCTCCACCTCCCAAGTGCTGGGATTAAAGGCATGCACCACCGTGCCAACTTTAATATGTTTTTAAACAAAACACAGACAGACAGACTGACAGCTTGAGGGGTGGAGAGACGCACAGAGGAGGAGAGCACCTCCATGCTCACAGCCTAGTTCCTAGAACCCACATGGTGGCTCACAACCTTATGGAACTCCAGTTCTGAGGAATCCGGTGCCTTTTTTGGGTTCTACAGGTACCAGACGTGTGTGATTCACACGTGCACACACACACACACTCATACACACAAACGCAAACACTCAAACACACAAAATAAAAATAAATGTTTAAATTAAAACAAGCAAATTGAGATCTTACTAATTTTCATTTATAGAAAAGTTGAGTTAAAAAGGGTACATGAGAAAAGTAAAAATGAGTTGGGCCAAGCATGGTGACACACCTGTAACCCCAACACGTAAGCTGAGGCTAGAGGATTGTGAGTTTGAGGCCACCCTGGGCTACAAACTACAGAGATCATGTGTCAAAAACTTGGAAATAAAACCATTTTTAAGTTTTACTCAGAAGTCGCCCTAAGGCGTAGTTTAGGTGATTGGCACTTCACAGTCTCTTCAGGCACAGCCCTTTGCCCTACAGTCACAGTCCAGAGGCATGCGTGTGTGCATGTGTGCGTGCATGCGTGTGTATGCATAGCTGCGAGATCCTCCACGTAACGCTCCGCAAGTCCCTCCTAAAGACTTTTTGCATCCACGCCGTTTACCTTGGTGAACATGGAAGGCATTTCCTTACATGTTCCCTAAGAACCGTCTGCCCACAGGGTTTCCAGCAGTCCTGGTCCAGTCCCAGGGCGGGAATCCTGTGGGAAGCACTGCCTGTTGCTCTCACAACTTGGACGTTGGTTTGTCCCCAGGTGCATTATTTCCAACCAACTGAAGTAAAATATCAGGAACTTTGTTCTGAACTTACTCTATCCTAGTCAGAGTTACTATTGCTGTGATGAAACACCGTGACCAAAGAAACTTGGAGAGGAAAGGGTTTGTTTGTTTGTTTGTTTCACTCACAGCTCATGTAACAGTTTATCAAAAGCAGGGCAGGAACTGAAGCAGAGGCCATGGATGGGTGCTGCTCACTGGCTTGCTCCTCATAGCTTGCTCAGCTTGCTGTCTTATTGTACCCAAGACCACCAGCCCAGATGTGGCCCTACTCACAATGTTGGAGGCTGGACACCTCCAACACCAATCACTGATTATGAAAATGCCCTAGAGGCTTGCCTACAGCCCAGTCAGGTAGAAGCAGAGGCGCCTCCTCTCAGATGATGACTTCTGCTTATGTCAAGCTGACATGTAATGTTCTGTGAGGTGCTTCCACCATGCTTGCTGAAGCACTAACCACAAGGCTATCAAGGTCTTGCTCTGCTTTAGCTACCGGTGTAGGATGACACCCTTGCCTGTAGGTGTCAGGATGCAGAAGAACAGCAGGGACATCCTGGGTCCTGAAGTCTCTTTTAGCCTGGGTACCACTTGCTGAGTGTGAGTGTAAAAAGCTGCTTGTGTGTGCTTCTGCTTTAAGAAAGGCTGTTGAGACACATGCTGCCCAAATCACTTTTCTCCCCTTCCGTAGAAGGCCATTGTCAGAGTCTACTAGGTCCTGCCTGGCCATGCTCTAAGACACTGACCTGATACTCTTGCCACAGTATTTTCACAAGATTCTCTTCTGTGCCTCATTTATTCACGTGCACACACTTGTCCAGAGAGATCCCTGAGTCAGTCTGACAGGTGAAGCTATTCCTGTAGAGGTAGCATGGCAGAAGTGGGCTCTAGAGACCATAGCAGACAGGTGCCAGCTACAGCCATGAGGCAATCATAGCCAGAGTGACCAAGCCATACAGCAGAGACACTCTTTGGCTTAGTGGGTCCAAGTAACAGGTGATATGATTTGTGTAATGTACAAATGTAGTTGCTGTGAACAACACATGTATCATCTTAGGGCTCTGGAAGATGGAAGGCAAAGTATTTGTCAATGGGTTAGTAGGCTAAATGGTGCCTCCCAAAACATCCTAAATCCCAGAACTTGAGACTACTGCCTCATATGATAAAACAATGAACATTATTTTATATGGCAAAACATGTAGTTAAATTAAAGAGCTGGTAACGCACACATTTAGAGGTGTAACCCAGGGCTTTTTCTCCCAGGACTTCATCTAATACTTGAGTGTTTTGTTGTGAGCTTGGATTTCTGTCTAAGGTTGGATTACATGCCTACCACGATGGACATCATTTGTACCTATGAGCTTTTCTACCCCAGCCATTTTGTTTCCCAAAATAATGACTCTGAGACTAAATCTATGAATTCAAAGCCTAGGCCATAAGCTTTGGCTTGTCCCCCCTAGCTCGTAACTTAATAATACTGTTTATTCTAAGTCCTACCTATTGTAAGGTGATTGGTTACTTGCTCATGTTCCTGAGACCCCCTCTATCTGCTTTCAGAGCAAATCTCTCCCATGCCTGACTCTATCTCAGAATCTTCTTTCCCTCCCTCCTATTTCCTGTCTAAGCTATTAGGCCAGCAGCTTTTTATTGACAGGTAACCCTTTCATATAGCACAGAAGAGATTCTTTCTACACAGAGGCAGATAGATCTCTGTAGATTCAAGGCCATCCTAGTCTACCTAATAAGTTCCAAGACATCCAGGGCTACATAGAGAGACATTGTCTCAAAAACAAACAGCAAACAAGATCTTGAAGCCGAGTTATCTTGGTGGGCCTTAGATGCACTCAAGTCTCCTTGTTGGGGATGAGATGTAGCTTAGTAGCCCAGTAGTAAAGCACTTGCCCAATTTGTGCATGACCTTAGGTTCTATCTCCAGGCAGGCAGGCACGTACACACGCGGACGCGCACACACACACACCATCTTGTCTGTATGTGTATCCTATGAAAAGAGAAATAGAGGGATTTTATAAAGGAGGAGAGCCACAGAGGCAGAGACTAGAGTGCTGTACTATAAGCCAAGGAATGACTAAAGCTCCCAAAAGCTAGAAGAGAAGCCAGGAGCAGATCCCCCAGAGTCTTCAGAGGGAGGAGTTGGCAGGGCCAACTTGGATCTGGAGCTTTTGGTCTCCAGGATAGTAAGGAAATAATATCTGTTATTTTAGCCAGCCAGCTTGTGACAGTTACGTGTTGTAGTATAGGACACTCAGTGGGTCAAAGTTCACATGCTGTCAGAGCATTTCTTCTGGAGGTCATAGGTGACAATGTGTTTCCTTGCCCTCCTTAGCTCATGGACCTTAGTCACTCTGATCTGTCACTGCCTTCCCTGACTCGCCAGCTTTTCTTGACCCCACTGGCCTCACCTAGATAATCCAGAAAAGTCTTTCCATCCCTGGGGCTCAACTTCTCTACAGTGCAAAGTCCTCTTTACCATTCAGAGGAAGAGAGTCAGGGTTCCTGGAATGAGGGCATGGATACTTTGAGGGACTTAGCACAGTCTATAATCCTGCAGGGTGTGTGAGGACAGGTGGGTCTGGTCCCCACATCTTTGGGTGTTCCTGGCAGAAGCGATTCCTTACAGCTTGAGAAAGTAGAACTGGGAAAGCACTGGGGTTGTGTGGACCACATTACTCTCTTTAGGCAGAAAAGTGTAGACAGGTCCAGAGAAGCAGTGATTAAATGTCCAGAGCCCGCTGTGTGGCTCACTGGGTAGAGCCACTCCATCCAAATGACATGAGTTCAATTCTCAGGGCTCTACAAGGTAGCCACAGAGAAGTAAGTCCCCAATGTTGTTTGACCCCCATATGCATGCCATAATACACACGTGTGCACACACAGCCAAAAAGTAAAATAATAGGACAGAAGAACATGTAAATGTAACCTACCTTAGAGTGGTGTGCCACCGTCGAGCGTTCGAGGTGATGGTGGAGCAAAGAGAAACCTGTGGCTTAGCCTGAGGTGGGCATTTATGCAGCCACCAGTTATAAAGCTAGTATGGAAGATCCTGGAGAGGCACGTCACAGGAAGTGTACGTAGTGTGAGGCTGAGAAGGGGTGGGAGGTGATTGGCAGGTTTTCATACTGAGTTGCAGCCTCTGTGTCAGGTGCTCAGGTTCCCATTGCAAAAGATAGAGCAAGCCATAGGGATGTTGGTCAGAAGGAAGGAATGAAGGCTGACAAGCACCATGCTAAGCACTTCCGCCTAGAGGTAAGACAGCCAGGACCAAGTGACCATGTACTGTTGCTGTTGAAGTTCAGTTAGGGTTCAGGCCATTTGAAAACATATCAAGGGGCTGAAGAGATGGTTTGGTAGTTAACAACACTAATGTCTCTTCCAACACCTATATGGCAGCTCACAGCTGTCTGTAACTATACACTCTAACATACACACACACACACACACACACACACACACACACATCAAGATCTTCAAAAGCAGAGTCCCCATTCTGTTCCCGCCTGTCTCTCCAGCTCTGAAACAGAATGCTTTCTTTCTCAGAAGTAAATAGAACTTCCTGCTAGGAGAGGACAAGAAGGCATCCATTATTAATGTTTATTTTCACATTTACAGATGAAAGGGACACTGATTTCAAAGCAGTAGATTGGGACCAAAAAAGAATTAATTCTTGACATCCAATTTATCTGGTAGAAAATACCCATGCCAGTTTTGAAAAAGTTTCTCATGGTTGAATATGAAGTTGAGAATTTCAAAAGGAGATTTGACAACTTGTAAAAGGGTGAGTGAACAATTCATTAGGACAGGAATGTTGGGGTTCCTAGGCTCCCAAACTCAGTTCTAGGATGAGGCCCTAGACAAAGGTGACAGTAGGCAGCCATGCCAAGCATGCTGGGGACAGTGAGAGGTCTGGCCAGTTCACAGGCTCTCTTCTGTGTCACTGCCTTGCTTACGAAAGGTCTCACTGTGTAACCCTGGCTGGCTTGAAACTCAGATATCCCCCTGCCTGCCTCTGCCTCCTGAGTGCTGGGATTAAAGGTGTGGGCCTTAATGGCTGGCTCATCTAGGCTTTCTTTCACTTCAGCTCCTCCATCATTATACGAAGGTTTGAGATTCTTGTTGGTAGGTTTCACTTTAAGAAGAGCTTTTTGAATACTTATTCTAATTTAGAACACAAAGTTTAAGGCAGTGGTTGTCAACCTTCCTAATGCTGTGACCCATTAATATAGTTCTTCATGCTATGGTGACCCCCATCCAAAAAGTTACTTTCACTGCTACTTCATAACTGTAATTTTCTACTGTTATGGATCATAATACAAATGTCTGATATGCAGGGTGTCTGATATGCTACCTCCTATTGCAACCCACAGGTTGAAAACCACTGGTTTAAGATTAAAAGAACCCATCCTGCAGCCACCTTTGCACAGCTGACACTATCATCTGACACACACCCAACAGACTGCTAGCCTAGAACTGTGTAGCCCAGAATCACTGTTCCTCCTGCTTCCACCTCCCTAACGCTGGCATCACAGCACACACCACTACACCGTGTACGCAGCACTGATCGAGCTAGACAAACACTCTGCCAATCAGGATCCCCAGCCCCCAAGGCGTGCCTCCTAACCCACTGGCCTGAGCCACAGTAACATGGCACCAGTGTTGCTCATGGACCAGCTCCTTACTTGGTGGTAGAGGCGCTCCTTGATGGCCTTTAAGTTCAAGGCCATTTCCTCCATCTCTGCTTTCTGTACGGGGTGAGGTAATAGCTCTCCTCCTCATTTTTAAAATTTGCATATATGATCATCAAGAAAGAACACTGCATACATTCATCTGCTTTAGGACTGTTGGCAGAAGAAACCAACCAATTTCGCAGGACTCATACCCACCCGCCCACGTGGATGGGATTTTTGTGTATTTGGGGCTTTTGGTTTTGTTTTGTTTTTTTAATATCTGTATAAGAAGGTAGCACTTTAAAAAAAAAAAAAAGAATTGTTCTTCACACTGCATTTAACCCATCACAACATCCTGGAACCCAAGAGAAAATATTGAAGCTTCTGGAGATGAGGGGGACTGCAATGACAAGTACCATGCCTTGCAGTGACAGCTTCTTGCTGATCAGGAGCATCGAGAAAGGAAGGTTTCCATCTTGAGGTCAGACTTGGCTTAGAGATCTTCATCCAAAGCCAAAAGGGATCCTGCCAGTCCGTAGCAGAAAAGGATTCTGATCTTTTTTTGTCCCTTTGACCCAGGAGAGAGCTATGCACTGACTCAGCATTATCTGCAGGGAAGTCCTGTCTTTATCACTCATTGCTACGAAACTCTTCCATAAATAGACTACAATTCTAGGTTTTGTGTGTTCCAAATTGATATAGAAGTCAAGTCTTGAGGTGTCACTGGCTTACCTTTCATGGTGGGATGATGCCTTAGGGTTCTGTTGCTGTGAAGAGACACCGTGACCATAGTAACCCTTACAAAGGAAAACATTTAATTGGGGCTGGCTTACGGTTGAGAGATTTAATCCATTATCATAGCAGGAAGCATGGTGGAGTGTGGGCAGACATGGTGCTGGAGCAGCAGCTGAGAGTCATTGATCTGGATCCACAGAGAGCAGGAAGAGAGTGAGATGCTGGGTCTGGCTTGAGCTTCTCAAACCTCAGAGCCCACCCCCAGTGAGACACTTCCTCCAACAAGGCCACACCTCCTAACGGTGCCTCTCCCTGTGGGATAATGGGGGCCATGTTTATTCAAACCACCACAGATGGCTTTCTTGGGTTTTTCTTTACCCCCTAAGAAGAAAAGGCTATAAAGACTATGGTTTATTGGGCACCAGGAAACATCTTTTAGTCTTCAGAGCATCAGGAAGCCTCTCCAAGAAAGAAATGGGGTGCTCTGCAGAGCTGGGTACTGTAAGAAAGTTCTGCATGCTCACCTTAATAATGAAAGCCACCCTTCATCTGTGTAACTCAAGGGAAAGGACCACAATGAAAACAGAAGGACAGACGGGCTTGTGGATGCTCCCAGCTTCAGTGTTGTTGGCAAGCCATGCTGGGAGAGACAGCCTCCTGCCTCTACATATCCTTCTGTAAAACAGAAAATGAGGTCACTGCCTGTTCCACTGCCTGACCGTCAGGCAGTTCTGAGAAGAAGTGATGAGACTTTGAACTTTTCAAGTGAAAGATGACCTAAAACTCCAAAGTGAAGAGCTGACTGTTGGCCGAGGCTCTGGGTGACTGCAGGGGAGCTTACACAGATCACAACTGCAGGATGTCAGGATGTCCTCTGCTGCCTTGGAGGCTCCAGGAGCCTCTGCCTGTCTACTGAAGGATAGAAATCTACACTGTCACTGGAAAAGAGACAGCCTAGTGGAGTGGCTTCAGCAAAGCTTTGGGGTCTGAATCAGAATTTTGGTGCTAGAGGGGCAGAGCACATCCTTAGATTATTCGGATGCACCCCAAAATTTGAGGAGTATCTTTATCGTGCTAACATGCATTTACACATCTCTCCCAAATGCACACCCTGCCCTAGAGATCTCCTTTTCCACTCAGTCTCCTGTGCTCAAGTGTCTTGTCCATCACACGTGGATCTGGGGCTCACTGCTGAATGAACCCAGCTCTTTGAAGCACAGTCACACATCACCTTTTGCCCCAAGATTTTCAAGTTGAAATTATTCTCAGAAATGGAAGAATACCATGCAGTCAGCAGAGAGTAGGATACTACTCCAGATCTACACAGAAATGTGATCATGTGTCTTTAAAGAGGAAAGTCACAAAATATATTCTCTTTTTTCTAAATATTGATAAAAACATGTGCATATGTAGTTTAACTTACATAAAAGTTTGAGAAAACATGTACCTTCTCACGGAAGTTTACAGATCTGTATTTGTCTTTATTTACGTAACTTTCACACTTAACAACAGCAGTGAGAGAGCAATGGCTTGTCCACTTACCTGGGAAGAGTCCATTGCCTCAGAGTCCTTGTATGGTATGTCATCTTTGTCCTTGTCACTTTCCTCTGCTGAGTCATGAGCTTTGTTATGACACAGCCCTGTCCATTCATCTGTCCAGCACCAGTATTCAGCACTGTCCCTGACACTTAGTGGATATGGATGCATGTTTATTGAGTTTTAATGGTCTAAAAACATGGACTTGGTGCTGACTGTGATTCCCAGCATTAAGAAGGCTGAGACAAGAGGAGTGTGAGTCTAAAACCAATATAGGTGTCTTTCGAAGAGAGAGGAAAGGAAGAGGAAAAATCTAAGACACACTCTGGGAGTCTCAGATGGTCATCCTGGGGAGGGTCAGGCTTACATGATTAGTAGTTGATGGTCAGTGGTGTCTTTAGCTCTTGTAGGACACTAGCAAGAAGGAAGTAGTGTGTGGACCACAATGGCCCCTCACCAAAAGAGTTTGGCAGTGGTGGGACAGAGGTGAGAAGTTGAAGGTGGTCTGTGGGTTGCTGCCACTCACACTTAGAGGCAGGGCTCCTCAGTTTTACAGCCCATGTCTACCAGAGAAACTGCTACTCTTCCAGGACAGGACAAAACAAGCTGTTTCTTTTCAGTATGTAAAGAAATGGGCTCGTTTTCAATAGTGTCCTTAGTATCCCCCTTTCTTTGTCTGTCCAGAATCCTGCATCATGAAATTGCCTCGGTGGTCTCTCTGGAAGACCCTGCTACCTTGCAGGCATCTCACACTCACAGGTCAGCTGCTCAGACTAAATGCAGACTGCCTGTGTGCCATTTGGAAGCTGCCAAGACAGGCTCTGCACTTTGACCCTCTCCTCCACACACGTGAGAACTGAGTTCCTGCCCATCACTACCAAAATCAGACACATACTTTGTGCCAACTTTCTTTTTTTAAAGATTTATTTGTTTATTATATATAAGTACACTATAGCTGTCATCAGACACACCAGAGAGGACATCAGATCTCATTACAGATGTTTGTGATGTGGTTGCTGGGAATTGAACTCAGGATCTTTGGAAGAGCAGTCAATTCTCTTAACCACTGAGCCATCTCTCCAGCCCTTGTGCCAACTTTCTATTAGAAGCTGGATGTATCAAAAACTCTCCAATCTCATGATTTAGAGAAATTAGAAGCTATGACGATGGCTATAACTAGGAAAGAACAAATAGGATACTTACAGTGAGTGCTTACATCAAAAAGCTATTGCTAACACATCTAACACAAGCGAGGTAAAGCTAAGGTTGTAGCTTAATGCTGGAGCACTCGCCTGGTGCACTCAAGGCCTTGGATTCAATCCCCAAATCTATTTTTTAAGTAACTTTAGAGCACTCTGCTAGAGTGCACACTGCTCTTGCAGAGGTCACAGTTTTGACTCTCAGCATCCCCCACCGGGAAGCTCACAATTACCTGTAACTCAAGGTCTGGGGGATTCAGTACCTCTGAGCTCCTTTGTTGGCCTTCTTAAGCCATCTGCATGTGTGCTGTCAGATTAGCTGAGCTTCCCAGCAGATTATACCAGTTTCTCTGGTCACAGCCTAAGTTCCTCTCCAAGATACAAGATGTTCCTAGGAATAAGAGTTCTTTGTCTAGTGGGAAAGTTCAGCATGATTAGAAGGAAGGGTGGGCTTGCCTGACTTAGTGTAGCTGATATATTGTAAGAGTTGGGAGTGATGTGTGAGGGAGAGGAAGATGGGTTCATCAACAAAACTTCCTGCATCTAGTCTGAGTAGGAAACATTCCCACTATGTAGAGCCATTGCAGGTGCTGGCTGGGATTTTGGTGGATGGATGTGACTTGCTACCTTGTGGGTCTTCCAGGTTGAAGACAGCTGAAGAATCCTCTGTGCCATTTTCAGCCTTACCAACACTGATGCTTCTGGGTTCAGGAAATAGTTCTGATTCTTGATCCTTCTACTAGAGATAGGCCCTGCTTGGTTGTGACCACTGGTTGAATCTAAAAGTTTGTATTTGACTGGGAAGCCAAGGTCACATAATAGATATAGTGATCTATCTCTGAGGAGGCACTGGAGTTCTTTTACAAAGACCTAACAGCCCTGACTTAAAAAATGCCTCCAAAGTACCCCAGGAGTTGGCTCGGGATGGTGGGAGCTGTCCAACATTTCAGCCTGCCTTTCATCTGCCTGCTGGAAGGAAATGGAATGTGCTCTGGACATCTTCAATTTTGGGGGCAAGCAAAATGACTTAATGAGTAAAGGAATTTGCAACTGTTTTAGTGATGGTTTCTATTGCTGTGATGAAACACCGTGACTGAAAAGCAAGTTGGAGAGGAAAGGGTTTATTTGGCTTATGCTTTCATATCACTGTTCATCATTCAAAGAAGTCAGGGCAGGAACTCAAACAGGGCAAGAACCTGATGCAGGAGCTGATGCAGACACCATGGAGGGGTGCTGCTTACTAGCTTCCTCATCATGGTTTGATCAGCCTGCTTTATTATAGAACTCAGAACTACCAGCCCAGGGATGGAAACACCCACAATGGTCTGGACTCTTTCCCATCAATCACTAGTAAAGAAAATGCCCCACGGGCAGATCTTATGGAGACATTTTCTCAATTGAGATTCCCTCCTTTCAGATGACTCTAGTTTGTGTCAAGTTGACACAGACCAGCCAGAATATCAGCCAAACTTGACTCTCTGAATTCAATCCCAGAACCTATATGATGGAAGGAGAGAGCCAACTCCATCAAATTTGTTCTCTGACTGCCACAAGCCTGCTATAATGTACACGCGCATGCATGCTCCAATGTACACACACACACATACACAAATAAATGTCATTTTAAAACGTACTATTTAGTTGTGTGCTGTGTTCCAAGGAAGCTTACAAAGCTCAGGGCCCTAGACTCTCAGGTCTCTAGGTCTGACAAGTTCATGATCAGTTCTGAAGGTCACAGGACCCTGAGGACACTGACAGTTATTTACCAGGGCACATGCACACTGGACATTTAATTTAATGTGGCAGGGATACACTTTTTCCTAAATTGTGGTACCTTGAAAGTCAGAAAAGTAATCAGAGCTTGCTTTGTGGGCATGAGCTGAGAGCACATAGAGTTGAGAGAATCTAAGAAACTATGTGTCACCCACACTGCGGCTAGTCCGTGCCCCTCCACCATCATAGTGACCAGAATATCAAGTCCAGCTGAGAGTGCTAGTCCATGGACAGTGTCAGAGTTTCTGATACAGCTCTGCTCTCATTGCCCTTTCTAGATTTTGTAATAACGCCCACAACATCCAGATTCCATATTGTGCCGTATTACAGTTCTCCAGGTCTGCAGGTCATTCTTGGCTGGTGAGTTAAGTCAGTGCTGCTTGGTGACCGTGGGGACTGTATCAGTCATACCTGTAGCACATGGTAGCACATGGCACTGTCCCTCCTAACAGGCAACCCTAGTATAGCAAGTTAAGTCTTAGTGTGGGGACTTAACAGGCCCTGGCTGTAAGAAGCAGTTAGGGAAAACTGTCCTTGGCCAGCCAGATGATCTGTCAGAGCTGCTCTGATCTGCCGTTGCCAAATGGTAGCAGCTACTCACACCCGGTAAATGCAGGGTGTGCCCAGCACAACTGTTAAGCCAGAGGTAGAGAGCACTCGCTGCTGAGTCATGGTCACAGGGGATCTTTCCTGGCTTTGCCACAGCCCTCATAAACACTGGTGTGAAGTTCACACCTTCACACTGGATTCCAGCTGCCTCTCAGAGGTCCAGAATGTTTAGAAAAATGTCCTTGCAGGACTGTGACCGGGAGACTCCATTGGCCTAGAGCATCTTACTGTGTCAGAAATTGAGGAGAGGGTCAGGGAGACTGAGGAGATGCTCAGAGGTTAAGAGCACTGGCTGTTCTTCCAGAGGACCCAGTTCAGTCTCCAGCACCCACGTGGTGGCTCACAGCTGTCTGTGACTCCAGTTCCCAGGGATAGTGCGACCTCATGCAGACATATACAGGTAAAACACCAATGCACATGAAACAGGTCTTTATTCTCGAGGAATAGTGGGCCATGTCTGAGACCCAGCAGGAAGCTGGATTGCTGTCACGTAAGTAAGGCCCTCCAAGGGGGTCTTACCGAGACAATTAAAGCAGCAAAATAAATGGCAGCAATAATCACATCAATCTCAATTAAAGTAGGAAACCAAAGCTCTTTCTTAGTTGTGGGATTAGAGGAAAGGGTATCTGTCCAGCAGATCACAGGGAAGGCAGAATCAGGCCTTTTCAAATACTGAGCCTCTCACTGGTGGGTATGTGTGTGGTAGAAAGTTCCCCAGATGAGGCTTAGAAGGCCCCTCTGAAGACCACTGATTTCCAGGTCACAGAAGACAGGGGACAGTGAAAAGACAATGGGATAGTGCTGTAGGAAGCCTTCCTGGCCTGCTCTCCTTGCCTGTCACCTCTGTACCATATGCACTTTCTATTAATGTGTTGGATCTTGAAACCCAGAGTTCAAAGCTGGGAGCTCCTGTGTCAAGGAACATCATCCCTTTAATGTGTTAAAGTGAATGTTTTTACCTGTCTTCCTGGGACTTTTAAAAAACATTTTAATACTTATTGGGTGGCATACACATGCCACAGCATGACTGTGGAGAGGTCAGAGGACAACTTGCAGAAATCTGTTGTTCTCTTCTCCCTGGAGGTCCTGAAGGTCAAACTCATCTTGTAGGGCCTGGAGGCAGGCAACTTAACCTATGAGTCTCATCAGCCCATCAGGATTGTTTTGAGGATTTTTTTTTTTTTTTTTTTTTTTTTGGTTTTTATATGTTACTCATATTGCCGTGTATTAAATATGTAGTCTCTGTGTATAAATGTGGGTACTCAAGGAGGTATTCAACAATGCTGCTGGATTTCTTAGACTTACAGACAGTTCTGAGCTGCCTGATGTGGGTGGGGAAACCAAGCTCTGGTCACCTGATCAAGCAGCTGGTCTCTTACACACTGAGCCATCTCTCTAACCCCCAGCAGTTTTGGCAAGCTCTGTTAGAGGCAGTGAACAGGTGTGTGTGTGTGTGTGTGTGTGTGTGTGTGTGTGTGTGTTTCGAGGAGGGGAGCATTTTGCTCACATGCAGGGAGAAGAAAGTAGAGGCTGGTAAAAGAACTTAAGGACCATCTAGCTCCCATGTTCTGCGATACCTCGACTCAGCTCTAGGGGAGACTGGGGAAGCAAGGGTCTCCATCCCTGCCCTGTCTGTGGAAACAAGCCAGAAAGAAAGATGGGTGCTGAGCCAGCAGATCCTGATACAGACGGCTCAGTACACACATCTAGAAGAATCCTCTTAAGTAATGTAGTTTAGATGTGTTTAACAGCTTAGTATTGAGCTTTTCTGTTGCTATTTTTTCATGATTATGAATATGCTAATCCCTAAAACAGAGTGTGGTGGGGCATACTCACAAACTCAGCACCCTGGAAACCGAGGCAGAAGGTCACAGTGAAGACCAGAGGGAGCTATATGAAATCATGTTTTGAAATAATAAAATAAATGCCTAAAGTTTGGCCATAGCCATAATTACTGATTTATTATCGAATGCCTAGACATGGAATTAAGATCAAAGGGTCTGTTAAAATGTACAGGCTTTTGATTTCTTTTTTTTTTTTTTTTTTTTTTTTTTTTTTTTTTTTACCAGACTGCCCTCCAGAAAAGGCAAGAATGTGCAGTTTTTTTAATGTAAAACTTTTAAAGGCAAGGGTGTAGTCTTTCTCTTACCAATCGCATTTAAGAACCATTTCCTCATACCCTCAGCAATAGATTTTTTTTTTTTTAGTTTTGCCATTTAGTCCTATGACTGTTAACTACAGATTCACGTTGCCTTAGCCCTGACCACACTCTGAACTGCCCACCGGCCTCTTAGAACCCTGAAGGCCCTGAGCGATTCTCCTCTGTCCATTGGCACCTGGAGGTGTGGCTGTAGACACGTGGTACAGTTCACACCTCCCTCACCTGTGCCTATGCTGAGAGCTCTTTGTTTTCCTTTTATGACCTGGGGTCTTTTTGCACAGCCCTAGTTGGCCTGGAACTCATTTTATAGACCAGGCTAGCCCCAGATTACAGCAGTCCTGTTTCTGCCTCCCAAGTCCTGGAATTCCATGTTATGTACTAACACATCCCAACTCAAGTCTTGTCTGTGTCTCATCTTAGTCTTCATCCAAGGCCATCCTCACCTGTGTAGATATGTCTGTACTCGGGATCTGGCCACTTTTTAAATAGCTGTCCCCACATCCTATCACACCACCTCAGGAAGGCACCTGACAGGTTTCTGTCATTATCTGTGACCAGGAGCTGGGTGTAGCTTAGTGGGAGAACTAATGGTTTGTGTGTTAGAAACAAGAAGCAAGGAGTGGGGGTGGCAGGTAGAGGAACAGACAGAAGTTTGAGAAGTAGGTGTCAGTAGATTCCAAAGCTGTTTGAATCATATGACGCTATGGTGACATGCTACAATTTCCTGGGAAATAAAAGAGCAAATTACTCCCGGCATCACATCACCACAGTTCATTCAAAATACATATTAACTTGTGAACACTTGACTGAGTCAAAATTGTGTCAACCTCTGCCCTGTAACCATTACTAATCTGAATTGAGCAAAGTCAAGTTCTGTGTGGCTGCCACACTACCTAAACCTTGACTTTTATTAAGTCTGTTGACAGGTTATTTTAAGTGATATAAAGTTGAGTTTGTGTCCTAAGTTATCTGTTTATACTCCCTCTTCCATGGCTGTCTGTCTCTGTGTCCTTGTTTCATACTCTACATAGAGCTTCATAACCCCTTCATACAGGCTGAAGGCACTGTATTTTATAGTGTGAACTTCCACCCTAGAGAGGCCACACTCGCCAGAGCATTGGGGCACTGAGAAGCAGAGCAGGAGAGTTCTTTCCATATTCCACACCACCTGTGTATATAGCTAAACATACCAGAATATTGCTTGGCATGTGCCCCACACCGAAAGGTTTTCAATTGAAGTTTATTCTCTGGGTTCTGTATCCCCAACTCACAGCAATGACTTAGGAAATCCTACATCATTGTCTCTTTCTGAACCTAGCCTTCCCCCATGTAATCTTTTATTCCTAGACAAAAATTTGAGAAATTTAAAAAGAGAAAAATATGTTGGCACCAAATGCTCCTCTCCCCCTTTCAGTATAGCAGGAATATTCTGCTGGTTTAATTGCCTTCTATGGATTTTCAAAACCTTCAGTAAGGACACCTCCAGTGTCATGTGCTTCAGATATGTTCACAGAATGATGAGAGCTTTCCCACTGAGGACGTGTCCCAGGTCACTACAGAGCTGTCTCAGGGCATGACTCATGAGAATTCACCATCAGGATTCTCAGATGTTAGAAGTGACCACACAGATTCCCAAACGGTCGGTAGACAACAAAATCTATCAAACACTGCAGCCAGAAAGTTTATAGAAGAGCAAATTGTGTGAGTAATAACATGGGAATGTGTTCTTTATCAGTTGATCAACAATAATTAAAACGAGAAAAGTATCAATTTTATTAAGTCAACATATTTAAAAACAATAATACTCAAGGCCTGGGCATGATTTTACCAAAGAAAATTTTTTTTAATTATAGTGTTCTATTCAAGGGTCTTGAACATGAACAAAATGGGTTTGGGGTGTTTTCTTCTGTTTTGTTTTGTTTCTCAAGACTAGATTTCTCTCTGTAGCCCTGGCCATCACAGAACTCACTCTGTAGACCAGGCTGGCCTCAGACTCAGAAATCCACCTGCCTCTACCCTCGGAGTGCTGGAACTAAGGATGTGCACCACTTCCCCAGCATGAGTAAAAAGTTTCGAGAGACACCTTCGAACACTTAGAGGACCAAGTGACATCTATTCAGTTACCCCCTTGAATCCTTGGGACTGAATCTGATGAGGTTTGGAATGACCTGCCTCTTAATTTCTATACAAACTTGAGCAATGCCGTCTTCAACCAGAACTAAAGGAGCTGAAACAGCCGAAAGCGTGGTAGAGCAGCGTCCCAGCGAAGAGTACTAACAGGTGCGACTGTAGATCTGCTCAGAGCCCGGGACCCTCCGCAGCTGTGTCCTCATCAGAACCAAAAAGCAAACAAAAGAAAAGCTGTCCCTCCAGTTTTTGTTTGTTGTTGTTTCAGTTGTTTTGGAGATCTTCTGGTTTGTTTGCTTATTGAGACAAGGTCTCACATAGCTCAGATAGACTATAAACTCACCAATCCTCCTGCCTCTGTCTCTGGAGTACTGTGATCACAAGAGTAGGGCTGCATCCCAGCTTGTGGCTTAAGGATGTATGTGATGGCTGCTTTTAATTGTCAACTTGACACAGTCTAGAATTACCTAGGAAAGGTGTCTCAGTAAGGGATTATCTAGATGGAGCTGGCCTGTGGCCATGTCTGGAGGATTATCATGATGACCTACAGGTGGCAAGATCCACCCACGATGAGTGGCACCAATTCCTAGGACCTTAACCCATACAAACGAGAGGTCAGGCTGAGTACAAGCTTGTTTGCACGCACCCCGTCTCTGCTCCTGTTTCCAGTTCCTAGGGCCCTGCCTTCCCTGCAGTGTTGGACTCTAGCCTGAGGCTGTGAACCAAATAGTTTTCTTTAAGTGGCTTTTGCCAAGGTATTTTATCACAGTGATGGGAACAAAACTAAGATAACACAACAAATGTCAATTTCCTGTTTTTAATAATTGTCATATAGCCTGCTGCAGGAGGAAGTGGGGGTCTAGATGGACATGAGAACTCTACTTTCGTTTGAACTTCAAGTCTCAAATAACTTTAAAATGAAAAGCTCGCAAATATTGGAAATGTGCTGACTTATGCGGCACTGGAATTCCTTCTGTATTTCACAGAAAGTATAACAAAGTTGTACGCTGAGTTAAACTTCCAAATGCTGTGATCCACTTGTACCAACTTCAGTGAGTGAATGCTGCTGTCTTAATGATAGTATTGCTACTGGTGCTTGAACAATATTTTATAGTCACATGCGCACACACACAAAGTCACAAGAACAAGAATTCTTTGGAGACTGTCCTCTTGACTATGATATCTAGAGTTTCTGGTGATGGGGCACTTGTCCCTTTGTAGTCCTCCTTACACATGCATTCTGGGTAGACTCTTAGCAGTCCAACCTCTCCCCCACTCATTTCCCATCCTCTAACCCTCAATCCAAACAGCCTTTCCTCTGAAGCTTCTTAGCAGAAGAAGCTGAGTGTGTCTCCTCTGGTCATCTCTCTCACTTGTCTGGCTCCCCCCACCCCCAACCTGTGTTTCCACCAGTGCCCAGCCTGGGTTTCATGGCTCCTGTCAGCCACATGCCTTGCGCCATGGCTGGCATACCGTCCTGTGCGTATGCAGTCCGTGCTTCAGGAGTGGAGGCTGGGATGTTACCTGAGGATGAGGTGGCTTCTCTTCTATGGCCCTCGCAGTCATTTTCATTCATTTCTTGTCTTCTTACACTAATTTTCTTTAAAATTAAATCAAAGGGGCATCTAATGAACCAAACAGTTAAACTAAAACTGAACTGATGCTCAAAGCATTGTCATCTTCTGGGCTGAGAAGATGGTTCCATGGTTGGGAATGCTAGTTGTTCTTAAGGAGGACCCTGGTTTGGTTCCCAGCACCCAGTCAGGTGGTTCATATCCACCTGTAGCTGCAGCTCCAGGGAACCTGATGCCCTCTTCTGATCTCCCCAGGAACCTACCGCACACAGGCAGCATACTCAGGGCACACACAAACACATAAACTAAAAATAAATATTTTTTAAATATTTTTTTCTAAATATTCAACTTCAGGTAGATTTTAGTAACATTCCCCCTCGTTCTTATCCTCCTCAGCCCTGTCCATCCTTCCTTCCTTCCTTCTTTCCTTCCTTCCTTCCTTCCTTCCTTCCTTCTTTCCTTCCTGTGTTTTCCTTATTTTGAGACAGTCTCAATAAGTTGCCCAAGCAGGCCTTGAACTTATGACCCTCCTGCCTCTTCCTCTTTTTCTTGATCCAGTATTTAAAGCTTCAGGAGATATGTGCCTCCTTGCAAGAGGAGATGTAGAACTTAGAGTGGGTAGATTGTGAGTTCTAAAGGAATGTGGAGAATGTCAAACTGAAGAGTACAAGTCCACATTAATCTGTCCTGCACTTGAGACTTTAACTGAGGGAGTCTGGTCCTACTGCTCCCTGCTGTTCCCTTGTCTGCTGCAGACACAAGTGCCTTGGTGACAGACTCTGGCTGGCTGGGACTCCTTAATCACTTCCAGGTCTAGCCTGCACATCCCACACTCTCACAGGCAGGTCTAGCCTGCATTTTCACAGTCCCGCAGAATGATTTAGCTTTCCTCCACTCCTTCTTGTGCAAACTAATGATTGTTCCATTAAGTTCTGGTCAGATCAGTAACTGGACTGGACAGCTGTCCTGCTCCTGAGTCCCAGCCCCTCCCTTGGCTCCTGAGACTGTCCCACCTGGCCCAGCCTCCTCCTTTGTTGGCACACCCTAACATTCCTCCAGGACTTAGTCACAGGTCTCATGCTCAGTCAAATACAAGTGATGGTAAACACGCTTCCCATGCCCCAAGTTTCCTATTTTTCTTGCTCTCTGACACCCTGTCATTTTTATAGGCCCAACCCATGGACCACCTCCTTTCCCCCAAAGAAGTGCCTGTCTTCTTAGTCCTCACCTATTGCACTGGGTGCCTGGAAGCTAGACCTGGAAACTGTTCAGGTGATGAGGTACCTGCTTCTTTTATGAATGGCTTCATGTCTTTAACCAAACCAAAGACTTTAAAAGGCATGACCACGCCTTAAATGATGGCAGGGCTACAAGGGGCCTCACTGTGAGTCAGCCGTCAGCAAACCATGCTGGTTGAAAGTAAAACTGACTGAAACAGTAATCTAGAGAGAGAGAGAGGGAGAGACAGACAGACAGATGGACGAACAGATGGAGGGAGGAAAAAAGACACTTCTGGAATTCCTAGCTTCCTCCTCTTAGAGTGCAGGTAGGGAGCAGCATTGTACACTGCAGCCATGCAGACACCAGCCCTCTCCTCTGTCAGTGTGATGGTGTTGGGAGGAGCTAACCTGAGATCCTGGGCTCAGCCCTAACTTGACGTGGATGATCATGATCGTGGCCAAATCTCTTGACTCCAGAGCTTTCGTGTCTTCATATTCAGAACTGACTTGGTGATTAAGGCCTTGGGAGAGAAATGAGTGGTGACCCCAGTAGGCATTCCACGTCCTGTGATAGGCCAGGACAGACACACGGGAAGGTAGGCAGGCCTTCTGGGAGTTCTCCAGTGTGCCTTCCTCTTATGGGGTCTGTCTCCATTTGAGATTAGTCCTTTAAGGTAGACAGAGAGGGTGGCATGCTGGGTTCGTGAGTTTGGAATAATAGATGACTGGACAGAGGACAGAATCCAACAAAACTGAGTCTTAAGTTTGTTCCGGAGAGCTTTATGCCAGCTGTTTAGTAGAAAGGCTGGGGATAAATGAGTAGTCTGTACCCTGTTGAAGGGGCAAGGGACAAAACTGGAGAATCCTAAGGGACACTGAATGGAGGGAAGGAAAGATAAAAACAGAAAGGGCTGAGCCTAGGGCCAGAAAAAACATACTAATCAGTTTATAAAACCCAGCATCAAAGAAGCCAGGAACTTAGCACTCTCCTTGCTGACCACAGTAGGGCTCATATAAGAAAAAATATTTTGTGTTTTTTTTTAACATACTCGTGCGTGCGTGCGTGTGTGTGTGTGTGTGTGTTGCAATGGTCAGAGGATAATTTGGAAGATTTGATTTTCTCCTTCCACTATGGGAGGTCCCAGAGACTGAACTCAGGTCATCGGGGTTTGCTGCAAGCACCTTTATCCACTGAGCCATGTTGTCAGCCCAAATGTAGTTTTAAAGGAACATGGTTTGTATGTGTCTACCGACATGGACAGGCTTTGGGAGCATGGAAAGCCACAAAGGATATGCTCTGAAAAGAGGAATGTTCTCTTCCCAACATGTCCCAGCAGCTCCTGCAGCTCTGTTCCCTGTCCTTAGGCCATCTTTGATGGGCCAGCTGTTTGTCCCCCTGAACCTGCTAGGAGGAAAGACACTCCTGGAATGTGGCCCGGTTCTTCTCCAGCCCTGAACTCATTCTCTGAGTAGCCTGGAGAGCTGTGCTCTCTGCTGCTGGGAAGACTCAAAGCTATGCTGAGAGTGCCAGGGCTTATGTAGCCAGATACTGAGCTGGCATTTCCTCCCCACCTGTGGCCAGTAGCACTTCCTTGGAGTAGACACAGAAAAACAAAAGAACAGAAAACCATCTCTCTGAGCCTCACCCTGCTGTCTGAACCCTGCACCCTGGGATACCTCTTTTACCACTTAACAGAGTCACACTTAGCAGCTGTTTCTAAGTCCAGGAACCAGGATCCTAGGCCCACAATAACACGGAAGAAAAGGGTACTGAGCACCCAAGACTAGGCAGCTAAGAACTGAAAACCAAGCCTGTCCCTGCCCTCTGCCTCCTTAGGACCCTAAGCAGAATCAGGGTCAGAAAATAATGAGTTGGATATGTTAATGATTCTCAAAGATGCTCAGCTCCCAGGGTGATGCTGCCTTTGGTGCTCATGGCACTGTTTTCTCCCCTCCAACTAGCCCCACACTCAATAGCACCACAGTCTTGGTTCTTCAGTCATGGGAACCAAGGCCTCTTTCCTAGATGTCCAGGCAGGAAGCCCCATTTCTTACTGCACCATGGTCTTCAGGAGCATTGGTTTGATGATGGCTCCATGGAGTTTTATAGTCTTAAAAAGAAAGTGTTAGTGAGTCTGGTAAGATGGCTCAGTGGTTATAAGCATTTGCTGCTCTCGCAGAGGACCTTAGTTCAGTTCCCAGAACTGACATGACAGCTCACAACAGATGGTAACT